>NW_028320437.1:0-334538 GCF_062004578.1 Staurois parvus
GTTTCAGTCTGGTGTCAGCCTCTCCTCGTGACGGTGTCCGTCTGGTGTCAGCCTCGCTAGTGACGGGGTCGGTCTGGTGTCAGCCTCGCCTCGTGACGGTGTCGGTCTGGTGTCATCCTCGCTAGTGACGGTGTCGGTCTGGTGTCATCCTCGCCTCGTGACGGGGTCGGTCTGGTGTCAGCCTCGCTAGTGACGGAGTCGGTCTGGTGTCAGCCTCTCCTCGTGACGGTGTCGGTCTGGTGTCAGCCTCTCCTCGTGACGGTGTCGGTCTGGTGTCAGCCTCTCCTCGTGACGGTGTCGGTCTGGTGTCAGCCTCTCCTCGTGACAGGGTCCGTCTGGTGTCAGCCTCGCTAGTGACGGTTTCGGTCTGGTGTCAGCCTCTCCTCGTGACGGTGTCAGTCTGGTGTCAGCCTCGCTAGTGACGGTGTCAGTCTGGTGTCAGCCTCTCCTCGTGACGGTGTCAGTCTGGTGTCAGCCTCTCCTCGTGACGGTGTCAGTCTGGTGTCAGCCTCGCTAGTGACGGTTTCAGTCTGGTGTCAGCCTCTCCTCGTGACGGTGTCCGTCTGGTGTCAGCCTCTCCTCGTGACGGTGTCAGTCTGGTGTCAGCCTCGCTAGTGACGGGGTCGGTCTGGTGTCAGCCTCTCCTCGTGACGGGGTCGGTCTGGTGTCAGCCTCTCCTCGTGACGGTGTCGGTCTGGTGTCAGCCTCTCCTCGTGACGGGGTCCGTCTGGTGTCAGCCTCTCCTCGTGACGGGGTCGGTCTGGTGTCAGCCTCTCCTCGTGACGGGGTCGGTCTGGTGTCAGCCTCGCTAGTGACGGTTTCAGTCTGGTGTCAGCCTCTCCTCGTGACGGTGTCAGTCTGGTGTCAGCCTCGCTAGTGACGGTGTCAGTCTGGTGTCAGCCTCGCTAGTGACGGTTTCAGTCTGGTGTCAGCCTCTCCTCGTGATGGTGTCCGTCTGGTGTCAGCCTCGCTAGTGACGGGGTCGGTCTGGTGTCAGCCTCGCTAGTGACGGGGTCGGTCTGGTGTCAGCCTCGCCTCGTGACGGTGTCGGTCTGGTGTCAGCCTCGCCTCGTGACGGTGTCGGTCTGGTGTCATCCTCGCTAGTGACGGTGTCGGTCTGGTGTCATCCTCGCCTCGTGACGGGGTCGGTCTGGTGTCAGCCTCGCTAGTGACGGTGTCGGTCTGGTGTCAGCCTCTCCTCGTGACAGGGTCCGTCTGGTGTCAGCCTCGCTAGTGACGGTTTCGGTCTGGTGTCAGCCTCTCCTCGTGACAGGGTCAGTCTGGTGTCAGCCTCGCTAGTGACGGTTTCGGTCTGGTGTCAGCCTCTCCTCGTGACGGTGTCAGTCTGGTGTCAGCTTCGCTAGTGACGGTGTCAGTCTGGTGTCAGCCTCGCTAGTGACGGTTTCAGTCTGGTGTCAGCCTCTCCTCGTGACGGTGTCAGTCTGGTGTCAGTCTCGCTAGTGACGGTTTCAGTCTGGTGTCAGCCTCTCCTCGTGACGGTGTCAGTCTGGTGTCAGCCTCTCCTCGTGACGGTGTCAGTCTTGTGTCAGCCTCGCTAGTGACGGTGTCAGTCTGGTGTCAGCCTCTCCTCGTGACGGTGTCAGTCTGGTGTCAGCCTCTCCTCGTGACAGTGTCAGTCTGGTGTCAGCCTCGCTAGTGACGGTTTCAGTCTGGTGTCAGCCTCTCCTCGTGACGGTGTCAGTCTGGTGTCAGCCTCTCCTCGTGACGGTGTCAGTCTGGTGTCAGCCTCGCTAGTGACGGTTTCAGTCTGGTGTCAGCCTCTCCTCGTGACGGTGTCCGTCTGGTGTCAGCCTCGCTAGTGACGGGGTCGGTCTGGTGTCAGCCTCGCTAGTGACGGGGTCGGTCTGATGCCAGCCTCGCCTCGTGACGGTGTCGGTCTGGTGTCAGCCTCGCCTCGTGACGGTGTCGGTCTGGTGTCAGCCTCTCCTCGTGACGGAGGTCGGTCTGGTGTCATCCTCGCTAGTGACGGTGTCGGTCTGGTGTCATCCTCGCCTCGTGACGGTGTCGGTCTGGTGTCATCCTCGCTAGTGACGGTGTCGGTCTGGTGTCAGCCTCTCCTCGTGACGGGGTCGGTTTGGTGTCAGCCTCTCCTCGTGACGGGGGTCGGTCTGGTGTCAGCCTCGCTAGTGACGGTTTCGGTCTGGTGTCAGCCTCTCCTCGTGACGGTGTCGGTCTGGTGTCATCCTCGCTAGTGACGGTGTCGGTCTGGGGTCATCCTCGCCTCGTGACGGGGTCGGTCTGGTGTCAGCCTCGCCTCGTGACGGTGTCGGTCTGGTGTCAGCCTCGCCTCGTGACGGTGTCGGTCTGGTGTCAGCCTCGCCTCGTGACGGGGTCGGTCTGGTGTCAGCCTCGCTAGTGACGGTTTCAGTCTGGTGTCAGCCTCGCCTCGTGACGGTGTCGGTCTGGTGTTATGCTCGCTAGTGACGGTGTCGGTCTGTTGTCATCCTCGCCTCGTGACGGGGTCGGTCTGGTGTCAGCCTCTCCTCGTGACGGTGTCGGTCTGGTGTCAGCCTCTCCTCGTGACGGTGTCGGTCTGGTGTCAGCCTCTCCTCGTGACGGGGGTCGGTCTGGTGTCAGCCTCGCTAGTGACGGTTTCGGTCTGGTGTCAGCCTCTCCTCGTGACGGTGTCGGTCTGGTGTCAGCCTCGCTAGTGACGGTGTCAGTCTGGTGTCAGTCTCGCTAGTGACGGTTTCAGTCTGGTGTCAGCCTCTCCTCGTGACGGTGTCAGTCTGGTGTCAGCCTCTCCTCGTGACGGTGTCAGTCTGGTGTCAGCCTCGCTAGTGACGGTTTCAGTCTGGTGTCAGCCTCTCCTCGTGACGGTGTCGGTCTGGTGTCAGCCTCTCCTCGTGACGGTGTCGGTCTGGTGTCAGCCTCGCTAGTGACGGTTTCAGTCTGGTGTCAGCCTCTCCTCGTGACGGTGTCGGTCTGGTGTCAGCCTCGCTAGTGACGGGGTCGGTCTGGTGTCAGCCTCGCTAGTGACGGTGTCGGTCTGGTGTCAGCCTCGCCTCGTGACGGTGTCGGTCTGGTGTCAGCCTCTCCTCGTGACGGTGTCGGTCTGGTGTCAGCCTCTCCTCGTGACGGGGTCGGTCTGGTGTCAGCCTCGCCTCGTGACGGTGTCGGTCTGGTGTCAGCCTCGCTAGTGACGGTGTCGGTCTGGTGTCAGCCTCTCCTCGTGACGGGGTCGGTCTGGTGTCAGCCTCTCCTCGTGACGGGGGTCGGTCTGGTGTCATCCTCGCTAGTGACGGTGTCGGTCTGGTGTCATCCTCGCCTCGTGACGGGGTCGGTCTGGTGTCAGCCTCTCCTCGTGACGGGGTCGGTCTGGTGTCAGCCTCGCTAGTGACGGTTTCAGTCTGGTGTCAGCCTCTCCTCGTGACGGTGTCGGTCTGGTGTCAGCCTCTCCTCGTGACGGTGTCGGTCTGGTGTCAGCCTCGCTAGTGACGGTGTCAGTCTGGTGTCAGTTTCGCTAGTGACGGTTTCAGTCTGGTGTCAGCCTCTCCTCGTGACGGTGTCGGTCTGGTGTCAGCCTCTCCTCGTGACGGTGTCAGTCTGGTGTCAGCCTCGCTAGTGACGGTTTCAGTCTGGTGTCAGCCTCGCCTCGTGACGGTGTCGGTCTGGTGTCAGCCTCGCCTCGTGACGGTGTCGGTCTGGTGTCATGCTCGCTAGTGACGGGGTCGGTCTGGTGTCAGCCTCTCCTCGTGATGGTGTCGGTATGGTGTCAGCCTCTCCTCGTGACGGGGTCGGTCTGGTGTCAGCCTCTCCTCGTGACGGGGGTCGGTCTGGTGTCAGCCTCGCTAGTGACGGTTTCGGTCTGGTGTCAGCCTCTCCTCGTGACGGTGTCAGTCTGGTGTCAGCCTCGCTAGTGACGTTTTCAGTCTGGTGTCAGCCTCTCCTCGTGACGGTGTCAGTCTGGTGTCAGCCTCTCCTCGTGACGGTGTCAGTCTGGTGTCAGCCTCGCTAGTGACGGTGTCGGTCTGGTGTCAGCCTCTCTTCGTGACGGGGTCGGTCTGGTGTCAGCCTCTCCTCGTGACGAGGTCGGTCTGGTGTCAGCCTCTCCTCGTGACGGTGTCGGTCTGAAGTCAGCCTCTCCTCGTGACGGGGTCGGTCTGGTGTCAGCCTCTCCTCGTGACGGCGGTCGGTCTGGTGTCAGCCTCGCTAGTGACGGTTTCGGTCTGGTGTCAGCCTCTCCTCGTGACGGTGTCAGTCTGGTGTCAGCCTCGCTAGTGACGGTTTCAGTCTGGTGTCAGCCTCTCCTCGTGACGGTGTCGGTCTGGTGTCAGCCTCGCTAGTGACGGGGTCGGTCTGGTGTCAGCCTCGCTAGTGACGGTTTCAGTCTGGTGTCAGCCTCTCCTCGTGACGGTGTCGGTCTGGTGTCAGCCTCTCCTCGTGACGGTGTCAGTCTGGTGTCAGCCTCGCTAGTGACGGTTTCAGTCTGGTGTCAGCCTCTCCTCGTGACGGTGTCGGTCTGGTGTCAGCCTCGCTAGTGACGGGGTCGGTCTGGTGTCAGCCTCGCTAGTGACGGTGTCGGTCTGGTGTCAGCCTCGCCTCGTGACGGGGTCGGTCTGGTGTCAGCCTCGCCTCGTGACGGTGTCGGTCTGGTGTCAGCCTCGCCTCGTGACGGTGTCGGTCTGGTGTCAGCCTCGCCTCGTGACGGTGTCGGTCTGGTGTCAGCCTCGCCTCGTGACGGTGTCGGTCTGGTGTCAGCCTCGCCTCGTGACGGTGTCGGTCTGGTGTCAGCCTCGCCTCGTGACGGTGTCGGTCTGGTGTTATGCTCGCTAGTGACGGTGTCGGTCTGTTGTCATCCTCGCCTCGTGACGGGGTCGGTCTGGTGTCAGCCTCTCCTCGTGACGGTGTCGGTCTGGTGTCAGCCTCTCCTCGTGACGGGGTCGGTCTGGTGTCAGCCTCTCCTCCTGACGGGGGTCGGTCTGGTGTCAGCCTCGCTAGTGACGGTTTCGGTCTGGTGTCAGCCTCTCCTCGTGACGGTGTCGGTCTGGTGTCAGCCTCGCTAGTGACGGTGTCGGTCTGGTGTCAGCCTCGCTAGTGACGGTGTCAGTCTGGTGTCAGCCTCGCTAGTGACGGTTTCAGTCTAGTGTCAGCCTCGCCTCGTGACGGGGTCGGTCTGGTGTCAGCCTCGCCTCGTGATGGTGTCGGTCTGGTGTCAGCCTCGCCTCGTGACGGTGTCGGTCTGGTGTCAGCCTCGCCTCGTGACGGTGTCGGTCTGGTGTCAGCCTCGCCTCGTGACGGTGTCGGTCTGGTGTCAGCCTCGCCTCGTGACGGTGTCGGTCTGGTGTTATGCTCGCTAGTGACGGTGTCGGTCTGTTGTCATCCTCGCCTCGTGACGGGGTCGGTCTGGTGTCAGCCTCTCCTCGTGACGGTGTCGGTCTGGTGTCAGCCTCTCCTCGTGACGGTGTCAGTCTGGTGTCAGCCTCTCCTCGTGACGGTGTCAGTCTGGTGTCAGCCTCCCTAGTGACGGTTTCAGTCTGGTGTCAGCCTCTCCTCGTGACGGTGTCAGTCTGGTGTCAGCCTCGCTAGTGACGGTTTCAGTCTGGTGTCAGCCTCTCCTCGTGACGGTGTCGGTCTGGTGTCAGCCTCGCTAGTGACGGGGTCGGTCTGGTGTCAGCCTCGCTAGTGACGGTGTCGGTCTGGTGTCAGCCTCGCCTCGTGACGGTGTCGGTCTGGTGTCAGCCTCTCCTCGTGACGGTGTCGGTCTGTTGTCATCCTCGCCTCGTGACGGGGTCGGTCTGGTGTCAGCCTCTCCTCGTGACGGTGTCGGTCTGGTGTCAGCCTCTCCTCGTGACGGGGTCGGTCTGGTGTCAGCCTCTCCTCGTGACGGGGGTCGGTCTGGTGTCAGCCTCGCTAGTGACGGTTTCGGTCTGGTGTCAGCCTCTCCTCGTGACGGTGTCGGTCTGGTGTCAGCCTCGCTAGTGACGGTGTCAGTCTGGTGTCAGCCTCGCTAGTGACGGTTTCAGTCTGGTGTCAGCCTCTCCTCGTGACGGTGTCAGTCTGGTGTCAGCCTCTCCTCGTGACGGTGTCAGTCTGGTGTCAGCCTCGCTAGTGACGGTTTCAGTCTGGTGTCAGCCTCTCCTCGTGACGGTGTCGGTCTGGTGTCATCCTCTCCTCGTGACGGGGTCGGTCTGGTGTCAGCCTCTCCTCGTGACGGGGTCGGTCTGGTGTCAGCCTCGCTAGTGACGGTTTCAGTCTGGTGTCAGCCTCGCCTCGTGACGGTGTCGGTCTGGTGTTATGCTCGCTAGTGACGGTGTCGGTCTGTTGTCATCCTCGCCTCGTGACGGGGTCGGTCTGGTGTCAGCCTCTCCTCGTGACGGTGTCGGTCTGGTGTCAGCCTCTCCTCGTGACGGGGTCGGTCTGGTGTCAGCCTCTCCTCGTGACGGGGGTCGGTCTGGTGTCAGCCTCGCTAGTGACGGTTTCGGTCTGGTGTCAGCCTCGCCTCGTGACGGTGTCGGTCTGGTGTTATGCTCGCTAGTGACGGTGTCGGTCTGTTGTCATCCTCGCCTCGTGACGGTTTCAGTCTGGTGTCAGCCTCGCCTCGTGACGGTGTAGGTCTGGTGTTATGCTCGCTAGTGACGGTGTCGGTCTGTTGTCATCCTCGCCTCGTGACGGGGTCGGTCTGGTGTCAGCCTCTCCTCGTGACGGGGTCGGTCTGGTGTCAGCCTCGCTATTGACGGTTTCAGTCTGGTGTCAGCCTCTCCTCGTGACGGTGTCAGTCTGGTGTCAGCCTCTCCTCGTGACGGTGTCAGTCTGGTGTCAGCCTCGCCTCGTGACGGTGTCGGTCTGGTGTCAGCCTCGCCTCGTGACGGTGTCGGTCTGGTGTCAGCCTCGCCTCGTGACGGTGTCGGTCTGGTGTCAGCCTCTCCTCGTGATGGTGTCGGTCTGGTGTCATCCTCTCCTCGTGACGGGGTCGGTCTGGTGTCAGCCTCTCCTCGTGACGGGGTAGGTCTGGTGTCAGCCTCGCTAGTGACGGTTTCAGTCTGGTGTCAGCCTCGCCTCGTGACGGTGTCGGTCTGGTGTTATGCTCGCTAGTGACAGTGTCGGTCTGTTGTCATCCTCGCCTCGTGACGGGGTCGGTCTGGTGTCAGCCTCTCCTCGTGACGGTGTCGGTCTGGTGTCAGCCTCTCCTCGTGACGGGGTCGGTCTGGTGTCAGCCTCTCCTCGTGACGGGGGTCGGTCTGGTGTCAGCCTCGCTAGTGACGGTTTCGGTCTGGTGTCAGCCTCTCCTCGTGACGGTGTCGGTCTGGTGTCAGCCTCGCTAGTGACGGTGTCAGTCTGGTGTCAGCCTCGCTAGTGACGGTTTCAGTCTGGTGTCAGCCTCTCCTCGTGACGGTGTCAGTCTGGTGTCAGCCTCTCCTCGTGACGGTGTCAGTCTGGTGTCAGCCTCGCTAGTGACGGTTTCAGTCTGGTGTCAGCCTCTCCTCGTGACGGTGTCGGTCTGGTGTCAGCCTCTCCTCGTGACGGTGTCAGTCTGGTGTCAGCCTCGCCTCGTGACGGTGTCGGTCTGGTGTCAGCCTCGCCTCGTGACGGTGTCGGTCTGGTGTCAGCCTCGCCTCGTGACGGTGTCGGTCCGGTGTCAGCCTCGCCTCGTGACGGTGTCGGTCTGGTGTCAGCCTCTCCTCGTGACGGTGTCAGTCTGGTGTCAGCCTCTCCTCGTGACGGTGTCAGTCTGGTGTCAGCCTCGCTAGTGACAGTTTCAGTCTGGTGTCAGCCTCTCCTCGTGACGGTGTCGGTCTGGTGTCAGTCTCGCTAGTGACGGGGTCGGTCTGGTGTCAGCCTCGCTAGTGACGGTGTCGGCCTGCTGTCAGCCTCGCCTCGTGACGGTGTCGGTCTGGTGTCAGCCTCGCCTCGTGACGGTGTCGGTCTGGTGTCAGCCTCGCCTCGTGACGGTGTCGGTCTGGTGTCAGCCTCGCTAGTGACGGTTTCAGTCTGGTGTCAGCCTCTCCTCGTGACGGTGTCAGTCTGGTGTCAGCCTCTCCTCGTGACGGTGTCAGTCTGGTGTCAGCCTCTCCTCGTGACGGGGTCGGTCTGGTGTCAGCCTCGCTAGTGACGGTTTCAGTCTGGTGTCAGCCTCTCCTCGTGACGGTGTCGGTCTGGTGTCAGCCTCTCCTCGTGACGGTGTCGGTCTGGTGTCAGCCTCGCTAGTGACGGTGTCAGTCTGGTGTCAGTTTCGCTAGTGACGGTTTCAGTCTGGTGTCAGCCTCTCCTCGTGACGGTGTCGGTCTGGTGTCAGCCTCTCCTCGTGACGGTGTCAGTCTGGTGTCAGCCTCGCTAGTGACGGTTTCAGTCTGGTGTCAGCCTCGCCTCGTGACGGTGTCGGTCTGGTGTCAGCCTCGCCTCGTGACGGTGTCGGTCTGGTGTCATGCTCGCTAGTGACGGGGTCGGTCTGGTGTCAGCCTCTCCTCGTGATGGTGTCGGTATGGTGTCAGCCTCTCCTCGTGACGGGGTCGGTCTGGTGTCAGCCTCTCCTCGTGACGGGGGTCGGTCTGGTGTCAGCCTCGCTAGTGACGGTTTCGGTCTGGTGTCAGCCTCTCCTCGTGACGGTGTCAGTCTGGTGTCAGCCTCGCTAGTGACGTTTTCAGTCTGGTGTCAGCCTCTCCTCGTGACGGTGTCAGTCTGGTGTCAGCCTCTCCTCGTGACGGTGTCAGTCTGGTGTCAGCCTCGCTAGTGACGGTGTCGGTCTGGTGTCAGCCTCTCTTCGTGACGGGGTCGGTCTGGTGTCAGCCTCTCCTCGTGACGAGGTCGGTCTGGTGTCAGCCTCTCCTCGTGACGGTGTCGGTCTGAAGTCAGCCTCTCCTCGTGACGGGGTCGGTCTGGTGTCAGCCTCTCCTCGTGACGGCGGTCGGTCTGGTGTCAGCCTCGCTAGTGACGGTTTCGGTCTGGTGTCAGCCTCTCCTCGTGACGGTGTCAGTCTGGTGTCAGCCTCGCTAGTGACGGTTTCAGTCTGGTGTCAGCCTCTCCTCGTGACGGTGTCGGTCTGGTGTCAGCCTCGCTAGTGACGGGGTCGGTCTGGTGTCAGCCTCGCTAGTGACGGTTTCAGTCTGGTGTCAGCCTCTCCTCGTGACGGTGTCGGTCTGGTGTCAGCCTCTCCTCGTGACGGTGTCAGTCTGGTGTCAGCCTCGCTAGTGACGGTTTCAGTCTGGTGTCAGCCTCTCCTCGTGACGGTGTCGGTCTGGTGTCAGCCTCGCTAGTGACGGGGTCGGTCTGGTGTCAGCCTCGCTAGTGACGGTGTCGGTCTGGTGTCAGCCTCGCCTCGTGACGGGGTCGGTCTGGTGTCAGCCTCGCCTCGTGACGGTGTCGGTCTGGTGTCAGCCTCGCCTCGTGACGGTGTCGGTCTGGTGTCAGCCTCGCCTCGTGACGGTGTCGGTCTGGTGTCAGCCTCGCCTCGTGACGGTGTCGGTCTGGTGTCAGCCTCGCCTCGTGACGGTGTCGGTCTGGTGTCAGCCTCGCCTCGTGACGGTGTCGGTCTGGTGTTATGCTCGCTAGTGACGGTGTCGGTCTGTTGTCATCCTCGCCTCGTGACGGGGTCGGTCTGGTGTCAGCCTCTCCTCGTGACGGTGTCGGTCTGGTGTCAGCCTCTCCTCGTGACGGGGTCGGTCTGGTGTCAGCCTCTCCTCCTGACGGGGGTCGGTCTGGTGTCAGCCTCGCTAGTGACGGTTTCGGTCTGGTGTCAGCCTCTCCTCGTGACGGTGTCGGTCTGGTGTCAGCCTCGCTAGTGACGGTGTCGGTCTGGTGTCAGCCTCGCTAGTGACGGTGTCAGTCTGGTGTCAGCCTCGCTAGTGACGGTTTCAGTCTAGTGTCAGCCTCGCCTCGTGACGGGGTCGGTCTGGTGTCAGCCTCGCCTCGTGATGGTGTCGGTCTGGTGTCAGCCTCGCCTCGTGACGGTGTCGGTCTGGTGTCAGCCTCGCCTCGTGACGGTGTCGGTCTGGTGTCAGCCTCGCCTCGTGACGGTGTCGGTCTGGTGTCAGCCTCGCCTCGTGACGGTGTCGGTCTGGTGTTATGCTCGCTAGTGACGGTGTCGGTCTGTTGTCATCCTCGCCTCGTGACGGGGTCGGTCTGGTGTCAGCCTCTCCTCGTGACGGTGTCGGTCTGGTGTCAGCCTCTCCTCGTGACGGTGTCAGTCTGGTGTCAGCCTCTCCTCGTGACGGTGTCAGTCTGGTGTCAGCCTCCCTAGTGACGGTTTCAGTCTGGTGTCAGCCTCTCCTCGTGACGGTGTCAGTCTGGTGTCAGCCTCGCTAGTGACGGTTTCAGTCTGGTGTCAGCCTCTCCTCGTGACGGTGTCGGTCTGGTGTCAGCCTCGCTAGTGACGGGGTCGGTCTGGTGTCAGCCTCGCTAGTGACGGTGTCGGTCTGGTGTCAGCCTCGCCTCGTGACGGTGTCGGTCTGGTGTCAGCCTCTCCTCGTGACGGTGTCGGTCTGTTGTCATCCTCGCCTCGTGACGGGGTCGGTCTGGTGTCAGCCTCTCCTCGTGACGGTGTCGGTCTGGTGTCAGCCTCTCCTCGTGACGGGGTCGGTCTGGTGTCAGCCTCTCCTCGTGACGGGGGTCGGTCTGGTGTCAGCCTCGCTAGTGACGGTTTCGGTCTGGTGTCAGCCTCTCCTCGTGACGGTGTCGGTCTGGTGTCAGCCTCGCTAGTGACGGTGTCAGTCTGGTGTCAGCCTCGCTAGTGACGGTTTCAGTCTGGTGTCAGCCTCTCCTCGTGACGGTGTCAGTCTGGTGTCAGCCTCTCCTCGTGACGGTGTCAGTCTGGTGTCAGCCTCGCTAGTGACGGTTTCAGTCTGGTGTCAGCCTCTCCTCGTGACGGTGTCGGTCTGGTGTCATCCTCTCCTCGTGATGGGGTCGGTCTGGTGTCAGCCTCTCCTCGTGACGGGGTCGGTCTGGTGTCAGCCTCGCTAGTGACGGTTTCAGTCTGGTGTCAGCCTCGCCTCGTGACGGTGTCGGTCTGGTGTTATGCTCGCTAGTGACGGTGTCGGTCTGTTGTCATCCTCGCCTCGTGACGGGGTCGGTCTGGTGTCAGCCTCTCCTCGTGACGGTGTCGGTCTGGTGTCAGCCTCTCCTCGTGACGGGGTCGGTCTGGTGTCAGCCTCTCCTCGTGACGGGGGTCGGTCTGGTGTCAGCCTCGCTAGTGACGGTTTCGGTCTGGTGTCAGCCTCGCCTCGTGACGGTGTCGGTCTGGTGTTATGCTCGCTAGTGACGGTGTCGGTCTGTTGTCATCCTCGCCTCGTGACGGTTTCAGTCTGGTGTCAGCCTCGCCTCGTGACGGTGTAGGTCTGGTGTTATGCTCGCTAGTGACGGTGTCGGTCTGTTGTCATCCTCGCCTCGTGACGGGGTCGGTCTGGTGTCAGCCTCTCCTCGTGACGGGGTCGGTCTGGTGTCAGCCTCGCTATTGACGGTTTCAGTCTGGTGTCAGCCTCTCCTCGTGACGGTGTCAGTCTGGTGTCAGCCTCTCCTCGTGACGGTGTCAGTCTGGTGTCAGCCTCGCCTCGTGACGGTGTCGGTCTGGTGTCAGCCTCGCCTCGTGACGGTGTCGGTCTGGTGTCAGCCTCGCCTCGTGACGGTGTCGGTCTGGTGTCAGCCTCTCCTCGTGATGGTGTCGGTCTGGTGTCATCCTCTCCTCGTGACGGGGTCGGTCTGGTGTCAGCCTCTCCTCGTGACGGGGTAGGTCTGGTGTCAGCCTCGCTAGTGACGGTTTCAGTCTGGTGTCAGCCTCGCCTCGTGACGGTGTCGGTCTGGTGTTATGCTCGCTAGTGACAGTGTCGGTCTGTTGTCATCCTCGCCTCGTGACGGGGTCGGTCTGGTGTCAGCCTCTCCTCGTGACGGTGTCGGTCTGGTGTCAGCCTCTCCTCGTGACGGGGTCGGTCTGGTGTCAGCCTCTCCTCGTGACGGGGGTCAATCTGGTGTCAGCCTCGCTAGTGACGGTTTCGGTCTGGTGTCAGCCTCTCCTCGTGACGGTGTCGGTCTGGTGTCAGCCTCGCTAGTGACGGTGTCAGTCTGGTGTCAGCCTCGCTAGTGACGGTTTCAGTCTGGTGTCAGCCTCTCCTCGTGACGGTGTCAGTCTGGTGTCAGCCTCTCCTCGTGACGGTGTCAGTCTGGTGTCAGCCTCGCTAGTGACGGTTTCAGTCTGGTGTCAGCCTCTCCTCGTGACGGTGTCGGTCTGGTGTCAGCCTCTCCTCGTGACGGTGTCAGTCTGGTGTCAGCCTCGCCTCGTGACGGTGTCGGTCTGGTGTCAGCCTCGCCTCGTGACGGTGTCGGTCTGGTGTCAGCCTCGCCTCGTGACGGTGTCGGTCCGGTGTCAGCCTCGCCTCGTGACGGTGTCGGTCTGGTGTCAGCCTCTCCTCGTGACGGTGTCAGTCTGGTGTCAGCCTCTCCTCGTGACGGTGTCAGTCTGGTGTCAGCCTCGCTAGTGACAGTTTCAGTCTGGTGTCAGCCTCTCCTCGTGACGGTGTCGGTCTGGTGTCAGTCTCGCTAGTGACGGGGTCGGTCTGGTGTCAGCCTCGCTAGTGACGGTGTCGGCCTGCTGTCAGCCTCGCCTCGTGACGGTGTCGGTCTGGTGTCAGCCTCGCCTCGTGACGGTGTCGGTCTGGTGTCAGCCTCGCCTCGTGACGGTGTCGGTCTGGTGTCAGCCTCGCTAGTGACGGTTTCAGTCTGGTGTCAGCCTCTCCTCGTGACGGTGTCAGTCTGGTGTCAGCCTCTCCTCGTGACGGTGTCAGTCTGGTGTCAGCCTCTCCTCGTGACGGTGTCAGTCTGGTGTCAGCCTCGCTAGTGACGGTTTCAGTCTGGTGTCAGCCTCTCCTCGTGACGGTGTCAGTCTGGTGTCAGCCTCTCCTCGTGACGGTGTCAGTCTGGTGTCAGCCTCGCTAGTGACGGTATCAGTCTGGTGTCAGCCTTGCCTCGTGACGGTGTCGGTCTGGTGTCAGCCTCGCTAGTGACGGGGTCGGTCTGGTGTCAGCCTCGCTAGTGACGGGGTCGGTCTGGTGTCAGCCTCGCCTCGTGACGGTGTCGGTCTGGTGTCAGCCTCGCCTCGTGACGGTGTCGGTCTGGTGTCAGCCTCTCCTCGAGACGGGGTCGGTCTGGTGTCAGCCTCTCCTCGTGACGGGGGTCGGTCTGGTGTCAACCTCGCTAGTGACGGGGTCGGTCTGGTGTCAGCCTCTCCTCGTGACGGGGTCGGTCTGGTGTCAACCTCGCTAGTTACGGTGTCAGTCTGGTGTCAGCCTCGCTAGTGACGGTTTCAGTCTGGTGTCAGCCTCTCCTCGTGACGGTGTCGGTCTGGTGTCAGCCTCTCCTCGTGACGGTGTCAGTCTGGTGTCAGCCTCGCTAGTGACGGTTTCAGTCTGGTGTCAGCCTCTCCTCGTGACGGTGTCGGTCTGGTGTCAGTCTCGCTAGTGACGGGGTCGGTCTGGTGTCAGCCTCGCTAGTGACGGTGTCGGTCTGGTGTCAGCCTCGCCTCGTGACGGTGTCGGTCTGGTGTTATGCTCGCTAGTGACGGTGTCGGTCTGTTGTCATCCTCGCCTCGTGACGGGGTCGGTCTGGTGTCAGCCTCTCCTCGTGACGGGGTCGGTCTGGTGTCAGCCTCGCTAGTTACGGTTTCAGTCTGGTGTCAGCCTCTCCTCGTGACGATGTCGGTCTGGTGTCAGCCTCTCCTCGTGACGGTGTCAGTTTGGTGTCAGCCTCGCTAGTGACGGTTTCAGTCTGGTGTCAGCCTCTCCTCGTGACGGTGTCGGACTGGTGTCAGCCTCGCTAGTGACGGGGTCGGTCTGGTGTCAGCCTCGCTAGTGACGGTGTCGGTCTGGTGTCAGCCTCGCCTCGTGACGGGGTCGGTCTGGTGTCAGCCTCGCCTCGTGACGGTGTCGGTCTGGTGTCAGCCTCGCCTCGTGACGGTGTCGGTCTGGTGTCAGCCTCGCCTCGTGACGGTGTCGGTCTGGTGTCAGCCTCTCCTCGTGACGGTGTCGGTCTGGTGTCATCCTCTCCTCCTGACGGGGTCGGTCTGGTGTCAGCCTCTCCTCGATACGGGGTCGGTCTGGTGTCAGCCTCGCTAGTGACGGTTTCAGTCTGGTGTCAGCATCGCCTCGTGACGGTGTCGGTCTGGTGTTATGCTCGCTAGTGACGGTGTCGGTCTGTTGTCATCCTCGCCTCGTGACGGGGTCGGTCTGGTGTCAGCCTCTCCTCGTGACGGGGGTCGGTCTGGTGTCAGCCTCTCCTCGTGACGGTGTCAGTCTGGTGTCAGCCTCGCTAGTGACGGTTTCAGTCTGGTGTCAGCCTCTCCTCGTGACGGTGTCGGTCTGGTGTCAGCCTCTCCTCGTGACGGTGTCAGTCTGGTGTCAGCCTCGCCTCGTGACGGTGTCGGTCTGGTGTCAGCCTCTCCTCGTGACGGGGTCGGTCTGGTGTCAGCCTCGCTAGTGACGGTTTCAGTCTGGTGTCAGCCTCGCCTCGTGACGGTGTCGGTCTGGTGTTATGCTCGCTAGTGACGGTGTCGGTCTGTTGTCATCCTCGCCTCGTGACGGTGTCGGTCTGGTGTCAGCCTCTCCTCGTGACGGTGTCGGTCTGGTGTCAGCCTCTCCTCGTGACGGGGTCGGTCTGGTGTCAGCCACTCCTCGTGACGGGGGTCTGTCTGGTGTCAGCCTCGCTAGTGACGGTTTCGGTCTGGTGTCAGCCTCTCCTCGTGACGGTGTCGGTCTGGTGTCAGCCTCTCCTCGTGACGGTGTCAGTCTGGTGTCAGCCTCTCCTCGTGACGGTGTCGGTCTGGTGTCAGCCTCGCTAGTGACGGTGTCAGTCTGGTGTCAGCCTCGCTAGTGACGGTTTCAGTCTGGTGTCAGCCTCTCCTCGTGACGGTGTCAGTCTGGTGTCAGCCTCTCCTCGTGGCGGTGTCAGTCTGGTGTCAGCCTCTCCTCGTGACGGTGTCGGTCTGGTGTCAGCCTCTCCTCGTGACGGTGTCAGTCTGGTGTCAGCCTCGCTAGTGACGGTTTCAGTCTGGTGTCAGCCTCTCCTCGTGACGGTGTCGGTCTGGTGTCAGCCTCGCTAGTGACGGGGTCGGTCTGGTGTCAGCCTCGCTAGTGACGGTGTCGGTCTGGTGTCAGCCTCGCCTCGTGACGGGGTCGGTCTGGTGTCAGCCTCGCCTCGTGACGGTGTCGGTCTGGTGTCAGCCTCGCCTCGTGACGGTGTCGGTCTGGTGTCATCCTCTCCTCGTGACCGGGTCGGTCTGGTGTCAGCCTCTCCTCGTGACGGGGTCGGTCTGGTGTCAGCCTCGCTAGTGACGGTGTCGGTCTGGTGTCAGCCTCGCCTCGTGACGGTGTCGGTCTGGTGTCAGCCTCTCCTCGTGACGGTGTCGGTCTGGTGTCATCCTCTCCTCGTGACGGGGTCGGTCTGGTGTCAGCCTCTCCTCGTGACGGGGTCGGTCTGGTGTCAGCCTCGCTAGTGACGGTTTCAGTCTGGTGTCAGCCTCGCCTCGTGACGGTGTCGGTCTGGTGTTATGCTCGCTAGTGATGGTGTCGGTCTGTTGTCATCCTCGCCTCGTGACTGTTTCAGTCTGGTGTCAGCCTCGCCTCGTGACGGTGTCGGTCTGGTGTTATGCTCGCTAGTGACGGTGTCGGTCTGTTGTCATCCTCGCCTCGTGACGGGGTCGGTCTGGTGTCAGCCTCTCCTCGTGACGGGGTCGGTCTGCTGTCAGCCTCGCTAGTGACGGTTTCAGTCTGGTGTCAGCCTCGCCTCGTGACGGTGTCGGTCTGGTGTTATGCTCGCTAGTGACGGTGTTGGTCTGGTGTCAGCCTCGCTAGTGACGGTTTCAGTCTGGTGTCAGCCTCTCCTCGTGACGGTGTCAGTCTGGTGTCAGCCTCTCCTCGTGACGGTGTCAGTCTGGTGTCAGCCTCGCTAGTGACGGTTTCAGTCTGGTGTCAGCCTTGCCTCGTGACGGTGTCGGTCTGGTGTTATGCTCGCTAGTGACGGTGTCGGTCTGTTGTCATCCTCGCCTCGTGACGGTGTCGGTCTGGTGTCAGCCTCTCCTCGTGACGGTGTCGGTCTGGTGTTATGCTCGCTAGTGACGGTGTCGGTCTGGTGTCAGCCTCGCTAGTGACGGTGTCAGTCTGGTGTCAGCATCTCCTCGTGACGGTGTCGGTCTGGTGTCAGCCTCTCCTCGTGACGGGGTCGGTCTGGTGTCAGCCTCGCTAGTGACGGTTTCAGTCTGGTGTCAGCCTCGCCTCGTGACGGGGTCGGTCTGGTGTTATGCTCGCTAGTGACGGTGTCGGTCTGTTGTCATCCTCGCCTCGTGACGGGGTCGGTCTGGTGTCAGCCTCTCTAGTGACGGTTTCAGTCTGGTGTCAGCCTCGCCTCGTGACGGTGTCGGTCTGGTGTTATGCTCGCTAGTGACGGTGTCGGTCTGTTGTCATCCTCGCCTCGTGACGGTGTCGGTCTGGTGTCAGCCTCTCCTCGTGACGGTGTCGGTCTGGTGTCAGCCTCTCCTCGTGACGGTGTCGGTCTGGTGTCAGCCTCTCCTCGTGACGGGGTCGGTCTGGTGTCAGCCTCTCCTCGTGACGGGGGTCTGTCTGGTGTCAGCCTCGCTAGTGACGGTTTCGGTCTGGTGTCAGCCTCTCCTCGTGACGGTGTCGGTCTGGTGTCAGCCTCTCCTCGTGACGGTGTCGGTCTGGTGTCAGCCTCGCTAGTGACGGTGTCAGTCTGGTGTCAGCCTCGCTAGTGACGGTGTCGGTCTGGTGTCAGCCTCGCCTCGTGACGGGGTCGGTCTGGTGTCAGCCTCGCCTCGTGACGGTGTCGGTCTGGTGTCAGCCTCGCTTCGTGACGGTGTCGGTCTGGTGTCAGCCTCGCTAGTGACGGTGTCGGTCTGGTGTTATGCTCGCTAGTGACGGTGACGGTCTGTTGTCATCCTCGCCTCGTGACGGGGTCGGTCTGGTGTCAGCCTCTCCTCGTGACGGGGTCGGTCTGGTGTCAGCCTCTCCTCGTGACGGGGGTCGGTCTGGTGTCAGCCTCGCTAGTGACGGTTTCAGTCTGGTGTCAGTCTCTCCTCTTGACGGTGTCAGTCTGGTGTCAGCCTCGCTAGTGACGGTGTCAGTCTGGTGTCAGCCTCGCTAGTGACGGTTTCAGTCTGGTGTCAGCCTCTCCTCGTGACGGTGTCAGTCTGGTGTCAGCCTCGCTAGTGTCGGTTTCAGTCTGGTGTCAGCCTCTCCTCGTGACGGTGTCAGTCTGGTGTCAGCCTCTCCTCGTGACGGTGTCAGTCTGGTGTCAGCCTCGCTAGTGACGGTTTCAGTCTGGTGTCAGCCTCTCCTCGTGACGGTGTCAGTCTGGTGTCAGCCTCTCCTCGTGACGGTGTCAGTCTGGTGTCAGCCTCGCTTGTGACGGTTTCAGTCTGGTGTCAGCCTCTCCTCGTGACGGTGTCCTTCTGGTGTCAGCCTCGCTAGTGACGGGGTCGGTCTGGTGTCAGCCTCGTTAGTGACGGTGTCAGTCTGGTGTCAGCCTCGCTAGTGACGGTGTCGGTCTGGTGTCAGCCTCTCCTCGTGACGGGGTCGGTCTGGTGTCAGCCTCGCTAGTGACGGTTTCAGTCTGGTGTCAGCCTCGCCTCGTGACGGTGTCGGTCTGGTGTTATGCTCGCTAGTGACGGTGTCGGTCTGTTGTCATCCTCGCCTCGTGACGTGGTCGGTCTGGTGTCAGCCTCTCCTCGTGACGGTGTCAGTCTGGTGTCAGCCTCTCCTCGTGACGGTGTCAGTCTAGTGTCAGCCTCTCCTCGTGACGGTGTCAGTCTGGTGTCAGCCTCGCTAGTGACGGTTTCAGTCTGGTGTCAGCCTCTCCTCGTGACGGGGTCCGTCTGGTGTCAGCTTCGCTAGTGACGGTTTCGGTCTGGTGTCAGCCTCTCCTCGTGACGGTGTCAGTCTGGTGTCAGCCTCGCTAGTGACGGTGTCAGTCTGGTGTCAGCCTCGCTAGTGACGGTGTCAGTCTGGTGTCAGCCTCTCCTCGTGACGGTGTCAGTCTGGTGTCAGCCTCTCCTCGTGACGGTGTCAGTCTGGTGTCAGCCTCGCTAGTGACGGTTTCAGTCTGGTGTCAGCCTCTCCTCGTGACGGTGTCCATCTGGTGTCAGCCTCTCCTCGTGACGGTGTCAGTCTGGTGTCAGCCTCGCTAGTGACGGGGTCGGTCTGGTGTCATCCTCGCTAGTGACGGTGTCGGTCTGGTGTCATCCTCGCCTCGTGACGGGGTCGGTCTGGTGTCAGCCTCGCTAGTGACGGAGTCGGTCTGGTGTCAGCCTCTCCTCGTGACGGTGTCGGTCTGGTGTCAGCCTCTCCTCGTGACGGTGTCGATCTGGTGTCAGCCTCACCTCGTGACAGGGTCCGTCTGGTGTCAGCCTCGCTAGTGACGGTGTCAGTCTGGTGTCAGCCTCGCTAGTGACGGTGTCAGTCTGGTGTCAGCCTCTCCTCGTGACGGTGTCGGTCTGGTGTCATCCTCTCCTCGTGACGGTGTCAGTCTGGTGTCAGCCTCGCTAGTGACGGTTTCAGTCTGGTGTCAGCCTCTCCTCGTGACGGTGTCCGTCTGGTGTCAGCCTCGCTAGTGACGGGGTCGGTCTGGTGTCAGCCTCTCCTCGTGACGGGGTCGGTCTGGTGTCAGCCTCTCCTCGTGACGGGGTCGGTCTGGTGTCAGCCTCTCCTCGTGACGGGGTCGGTCTGAGGTCAGCCTCGCTAGTGACGGTTTCAGTCTGGTGTCAGCCTCGCTAGTGACGGTTTCAGTCTGGTGTCAGCCTCTCCTCGTGACGGTGTCAGTCTGGTGTCAGCCTCGCTAGTGACGGTTTCAGTCTGGTGTCAGCCTCTCCTCGTGACGGTGTCAGTCTGGTGTCAGCCTCTCCTCGTGACAGTGTCAGTCTAGTGTGAGCCTCGCTAGTGACGGTTTCAGTCTGGTGTCAGCCTCTCCTCGTGACGGTGTCAGTCTGGTGTCAGCCTCGCTAGTGACGGTTTCAGTCTGGTGACAGCCTCTCCTCGTGACGGTGTCCGTCTGGTGTCAGCCTCGCTAGTGACGGGGTCGGTCTGGTGTCAGCCTCGCTAGTGACGGGGTCGGTCTGGTGTCAGCCTCGCCTCGTGACGGTGTCGGTCTGGTGTCAGCCTCGCCTCGTGACGGTGTCGGTCTGGTGTCATCCTCGCTAGTGACGGTGTCGGTCTGGTGTCATCCTCGCCTCGTGACGGGGTCGGTCTGGTGTCAGCCTCGCTAGTGACGGAGTCGGTCTGGTGTCAGCCTCTCCTCGTGACGGTGTCGGTCTGGTGTCAGCCTCTCCTCGTGACGGTGTCGGTCTGGTGTCAGCCTCTCCTCGTGACAGGGTCCGTCTGGTGTCAGCCTCGCTAGTGACGGTTTCAGTCTGGTGTCAGCCTCTCCTCGTGACGGTGTCAGTCTGGTGTCAGCCTCGCTAGTGACGGTGTCAGTCTGGTGTCAGCCTCGCTAGTGACGGTGTCAGTCTGGTGTCAGCCTCTCCTCGTGACGTTGTCAGTCTGGTGTCAGCCTCTCCTCGTGACGGTGTCAGTCTGGTGTCAGCCTCGCTAGTGACGGTTTCAGTCTGGTGTCAGCCTCTCCTCGTGACGGTGTCCGTCTGGTGTCAGCCTCTCCTCGTGACGGTGTCAGTCTGGTGTCAGCCTCGCTAGTGACGGGGTCGGTCTGGTGTCAGCCTCTCCTCGTGACGGGGTCGGTCTGGTGTCAGCCTCTCCTCGTGACGGTGTCGGTCTGGTGTCAGCCTCTCCTCGTGACGGGGTCCGTCTGGTGTCAGCCTCTCCTCGTGACGGGGTCGGTCTGGTGTCAGCCTCTCCTCGTGACGGAGTCAGTCTGGTGTCAGCCTCGCTAGTGACGGTTTCAGTCTGGTGTCAGCCTCTCCTCGTGACGGTGTCAGTCTGGTGTCAGCCTCGCTAGTGACGGTTTCAGTCTGGTGTCAGCCTCTCCTCGTGACGGTGTCAGTCTGGTGTCAGCCTCTCCTCGTGACGGTGTCAGTCTGGTGTCAGCCTCGCTTGTGACGGTTTCAGTCTGGTGTCAGCCTCTCCTCGTGACGGTGTCCTTCTGGTGTCAGCCTCGCTAGTGACGGGGTCGGTCTGGTGTCAGCCTCGCTAGTGACGGTGTCAGTCTGGTGTCAGCCTCGCTAGTGACGGTGTCGGTCTGGTGTCAGCCTCTCCTCGTGACGGGGTCGGTCTGGTGTCAGCCTCGCTAGTGACGGTTTCAGTCTGGTGTCAGCCTCGCCTCGTGACGGTGTCGGTCTGGTGTTATGCTCGCTAGTGACGGTGTAGGTCTGTTGTCATCCTCGCCTCGTGACGTGGTCGGTCTGGTGTCAGCCTCTCCTCGTGACGGTGTCAGTCTGGTGTCAGCCTCTCCTCGTGACGGTGTCAGTCTAGTGTCAGCCTCTCCTCGTGACGGTGTCAGTCTGGTGTCAGCCTCGCTAGTGACGGTTTCAGTCTGGTGTCAGCCTCTCCTCGTGACGGTGTCGGTCTGGTGTCAGCCTCGCTAGTGACGGTTTCAGTCTGGTGTCAGCCTCGCCTCGTGACGGTGTCGGTCTGGTGTCAGCCTCGCTAGTGACGGGGTCGGTCTGGTGTCAGCCTCGCTAGTGACGGTGTCGGTCTGGTGTCAGCCTCGCCTCGTGACGGTGTCGGTCTGGTGTCAGCCTCGCCTCGTGACGGTGTCGGTCTGGTGTCAGCCTCGCCTCGTGACGGTGTCGGTCTGGTGTCAGCCTCGCCTCGTGACGGTGTCGGTCTGGTGTCAGCCTCTCCTCGTGACGGTGTCGGTCTGGTGTCAGCCTCTCCTCGTGACGGGGTCGGTCTGGTGTCAGCCTCTCCTCGCGACGGGGTCGGTCTGGTGTCAGCCTCGCTAGTGACGGTTTCAGTCTGGTGTCAGCCTCGCCTCGTGACGGTGTCGGTCTGGTGTCATGCTCGCTAGTGACGGTGTCGGTCTGGTGTCATCCTCGCCTCGTGACGGGGTCGGTCTGGTGTCAGCCTCTCCTCGTGACGGTGTCGGTCTGGTGTCAGCCTCTCCTCGTGACGGTGTCGGTCTGGTGTCAGCCTCTCCTCGTGACAGGGTCCGTCTGGTGTCAGCCTCGCTAGTGACGGTTTCGGTCTGGTGTCAGCCTCTCCTCGTGACGGTGTCAGTCTGGTGTCAGCCTCGCTAGTGACGGTGTCAGTCTGGTGTCAGCCTCGCTAGTGACGGTGTCAGTCTGGTGTCAGCCTCTCCTCGTGACGGTGTCATTCTGGTGTCAGCCTCTCCTCGTGACGGTGTCAGTCTGGTGTCAGCCTCGCTAGTGACGGGGTCGGTCTGGTGTCAGCCTCTCCTCGTGACGGGGTCGGTCTGGTGTCAGCCTCTCCTCGTGACGGTGTCGGTCTGGTGTCAGCCTCTCCTCGTGACGGTGTCGGTCTGGTGTCATCCTCTCCTCGTGACGGGGTCGGTCTGGTGTCAGCCTCTCCTCGTGACGGGGTCGGTCTGGTGTCAGCCTCGCTAGTGACGGTTTCAGTCTGGTGTCAGCCTCGCCTCGTGACGGTGTCGGTCTGGTGTTATGCTCGCTAGTGACGGTGTCGGTCTGTTGTCATCCTCGCCTCGTGACGTGGTCGGTCTGGTGTCAGCCTCTCCTCGTGACGGTGTCAGTCTGGTGTCAGCCTCTCCTCGTGACGGTGTCAGTCTAGTGTCAGCCTCTCCTCGTGACGGTGTCAGTCTGGTGTCAGCCTCGCTAGTGACGGTTTCAGTCTGGTGTCAGCCTCTCCTCGTGACGGTGTCGGTCTGGTGTCAGCCTCTCCTCGTGACGGTGTCAGTCTGGTGTCAGCCTCGCTAGTGACGGTTTCAGTCTGGTGTCAGCCTCTCCTCGTGACGGTGTCGGTCTGGTGTCAGCCTCGCTAGTGACGGGGTCGGTCTGGTGTCAGCCTCGCTAGTGACGGTGTCGGTCTGGTGTCAGCCTCGCCTCGTGACGGTGTCGGTCTGGTGTCATGCTCGCTAGTGACGGTGTCTGTCTGGTGTCATCCTCGCCTCGTGACGGGGTCGGTCTGGTGTCAGCCTCTCCTCGTGACGGTGTCGGTCTGGTGTCAGCCTCTCCTCGTGACGGGGTCGGTCTGGTGTCAGCCTCTCCTCGTGACGGGGGTCGGTCTGGTGTCAGCCTCGCTAGTGACGGTTTCGGTCTGGTGTCAGCCTCTCCTCGTGACGGGGTCCGTCTGGTGTCAGCCTCTCCTCGTGACGGGGTCGGTCTGGTTTCAGCCTCTCCTCGTGACGGGGTCGGTCTGGTGTCAGCCTCGCTAGTGACGGTTTCAGTCTGGTGTCAGCCTCTCCTCGTGACGGTGTCAGTCTGGTGTCAGCCTCGCTAGTGACGGTGTCAGTCTGGTGTCAGCCTCGCTAGTGACGGTTTCAGTCTGGTGTCAGCCTCTCCTCGTGACGGTGTCAGTCTGGTGTCAGTCTCGCTAGTGACGGTTTCAGTCTGGTGTCAGCCTCTCCTCGTGACGGTGTCAGTCTGGTGTCAGCCTCTCCTCGTGACAGTGTCAGTCTGGTGTCAGCCTCGCTAGTGACGGTTTCAGTCTGGTGTCAGCCTCTCCTCGTGACGGTGTCAGTCTGGTGTCAGCCTCTCCTCGTGACGGTGTCAGTCTGGTGTCAGCCTCGCTAGTGACGGTGTCGGTCTGGTGTCAGCCTCGCCTCGTGACGGTGTCGGTCTGGTGTCATCCTCGCTAGTGACGGTGTCGGTCTGGTGTCATCCTCGCCTCGTGACGGGGTCGGTCTGGTGTCAGCCTCGCTAGTGACGGAGTCGGTCTGGTGTCAGCCTCTCCTCGTGACGGGGTCCGTCTGGTGTCAGCCTCTCCTCGTGACAGGGTCCGTCTGGTGTCAGCTTCGCTAGTGACGGTTTCGGTCTGGTGTCAGCCTCTCCTCGTGACGGTGTCAGTCTGGTGTCAGCCTCGCTAGTGACGGTGTCAGTCTGGTGTCAGCCTCGCTAGTGACGGTGTCAGTCTGGTGTCAGCCTCTCCTCGTGACGGTGTCAGTCTGGTGTCAGCCTCTCCTCATGACGGTGTCAGTCTGGTGTCAGCCTCGCTAGTGACGGTTTCAGTCTGGTGTCAGCCTCTCCTCGTGACGGTGTCCGTCTGGTGTCAGCCTCTCCTCGTGACGGTGTCAGTCTGGTGTCAGCCTCGCTAGTGACGGGGTCGGTCTGGTGTCATCCTCGCTAGTGACGGTGTCGGTCTGGTGTCATCCTCGCCTCGTGACGGGGTCGGTCTGGTGTCAGCCTCGCTAGTGACGGAGTCGGTCTGGTGTCAGCCTCTCCTCGTGACGGTGTCGGTCTGGTGTCAGCCTCTCCTCGTGACGGTGTCGATCTGGTGTCAGCCTCACCTCGTGACAGGGTCCGTCTGGTGTCAGCCTCGCTAGTGACGGTGTCAGTCTGGTGTCAGCCTCGCTAGTGACGGTGTCAGTCTGGTGTCAGCCTCTCCTCGTGACGGTGTCAGTCTGGTGTCAGCCTCTCCTCGTGACGGTGTCAGTCTGGTGTCAGCCTCGCTAGTGACGGTTTCAGTCTGGTGTCAGCCTCTCCTCGTGACGGTGTCCGTCTGGTGTCAGCCTCGCTAGTGACGGGGTCGGTCTGGTGTCAGCCTCTCCTCGTGACGGGGTCGGTCTGGTGTCAGCCTCTCCTCGTGACGGGGTCGGTCTGGTGTCAGCCTCTCCTCGTGACGGGGTCGGTCTGAGGTCAGCCTCGCTAGTGACGGTTTCAGTCTGGTGTCAGCCTCTCCTCGTGACGGTGTCAGTCTGGTGTCAGCCTCGCTAGTGACGGTGTCAGTCTGGTGTCAGCCTCGCTAGTGACGGTTTCAGTCTGGTGTCAGCCTCTCCTCGTGACGGTGTCAGTCTGGTGTCAGCCTCGCTAGTGACGGTTTCAGTCTGGTGTCAGCCTCTCCTCGTGACGGTGTCAGTCTGGTGTCAGCCTCTCCTCGTGACAGTGTCAGTCTGGTGTCAGCCTCGCTAGTGACGGTTTCAGTCTGGTGTCAGCCTCTTCTCGTGACGGTGTCAGTCTGGTGTCAGCCTCGCTAGTGACGGTTTCAGTCTGGTGACAGCCTCTCCTCGTGACGGTGTCCGTCTGGTGTCAGCCTCGCTAGTGACGGGGTCGGTCTGGTGTCAGCCTCGCTAGTGACGGGGTCGGTCTGGTGTCAGCCTCGCCTCGTGACGGTGTCGGTCTGGTGTCAGCCTCGCCTCGTGACGGTGTCGGTCTGGTGTCATCCTCGCTAGTGACGGTGTCGGTCTGGTGTCATCCTCGCCTCGTGACGGGGTCGGTCTGGTGTCAGCCTCTCCTCGTGACGGTGTCAGTCTGGTGTCAGCCTCGCTAGTGACGGTTTCAGTCTGGTGTCAGCCTCTCCTCGTGACGGTGTCAGTCTGGTGTCAGCCTCGCTAGTGACGGTGTCAGTCTGGTGTCAGCCTCGCTAGTGACGGTGTCAGTCTGGTGTCAGCCTCGCTAGTGACGGTTTCAGTCTGGTGTCAGCCTCTCCTCGTGACGGTGTCAGTCTGGTGTCAGCCTCTCCTCGTGACGGTGTCAGTCTGGTGTCAGCCTCGCTAGTGACGGTTTCAGTCTGGTGTCAGCCTCTCCTCGTGACGGTGTCAGTCTGGTGTCAGCCTCTCCTCATGACGGTGTCAGTCTGGTGTCAGCATCGCTTGTGACGGTTTCAGTCTGGTGTCAGCCTCTCCTCGTGACGGTGTCCGTCTGGTGTCAGCCTCGCTAGTGACGGGGTCGGTCTGGTGTCAGCCTCGCTAGTGACGGGGTCGGTCTGGTGTCAGCCTCGCCTCGTGACGGTGTCGGTCTGGTGTCAGCCTCGCCTCGTGACGGTGTCGGTCTGGTGTCATCCTCGCTAGTGACGGTGTCGGTCTGGTGTCATCCTCGCCTCGTGACGGTGTCAGTCTGGTGTCAGCCTCGCTAGTGACGGTGTCAGTCTGGTGTCAGCCTCTCCTCGTGACGGTGTCAGTCTGGTGTCAGCCTCTCCTCGTGACGGTGTCAGTCTGGTGTCAGCCTCGCTAGTGACGGTTTCAGTCTGGTGTCAGCCTCTCCTCGTGACGGTGTTCGTCTGGTGTCAGCCTCTCCTCGTGACGGTGTCAGTCTGGTGTCAGCCTCGCTAGTGACGGGGTCGGTCTGGTGTCAGCCTCTCCTCGTGACGGGGTCGGTCTGGTGTCAGCCTCTCCTCGTGACGGTGTCGGTCTGGTGTCAGCCTCTCCTCGTGACGGGGTCCGTCTGGTGTCAGCCTCTCCTCGTGACGGGGTCGGTCTGGTGTCAGCCTCTCCTCGTGACGGGGTCGGTCTGGTGTCAGCCTCGCTAGTGACGGTTTCAGTCTGGTGTCAGCCTCTCCTCGTGACGGTGTCAGTCTGGTGTCAGCCTCGCTAGTGACGGTGTCAGTCTGGTGTCAGCCTCGCTAGTGACGGTTTCAGTCTGGTGTCAGCCTCTCCTCGTGACGGTGTCAGTCTGGTGTCAGTCTCGCTAGTGACGGTTTCAGTCTGGTGTCAGCCTCTCCTCGTGACGGTGTCAGTCTGGTGTCAGCCTCTCCTCGTGACAGTGTCAGTCTGGTGTCAGCCTCGCTAGTGACGGTTTCAGTCTGGTGTCAGCCTCTCCTCGTGACGGTGTCAGTCTGGTGTCAGCCTCTCCTCGTGACGGTGTCAGTCTGGTGTCAGCCTCGCTAGTGACGGTGTCGGTCTGGTGTCAGCCTCGCCTCGTGACGGTGTCCGTCTGGTGTCATCCTCGCTAGTGACGGTGTCGGTCTGGTGTCATCCTCGCCTCGTGACGGGGTCGGTCTGGTGTCAGCCTCGCTAGTGACGGAGTCGGTCTGGTGTCAGCCTCTCCTCGTGACGGTGTCGGTCTGGTGTCAGCCTCTCCTCGTGACGGGGTCCGTCTGGTGTCAGCCTCTCCTCGTGACAGGGTCCGTCTGGTGTCAGCATCGCTAGTGACGGTTTCGGTCTGGTGTCAGCCTCTCCTCGTGACGGTGTCAGTCTGGTGTCAGCCTCGCTAGTGACGGTTTCAGTCTGGTGTCAGCCTCTCCTCGTGACGGTGTCCGTCTGGTGTCAGCCTCTCCTCGTGACGGTGTCAGTCTGGTGTCAGCCTCGCTAGTGACGGGGTCGGTCTGGTGTCAGCCTCTCCTCGTGACGGGGTCGGTCTGGTGTCAGCCTCTCCTCGTGACGGTGTCGGTCTGGTGTCAGCCTCTCCTCGTGACGGGGTCCGTCTGGTGTCAGCCTCTCCTCGTGACGGGGTCGGTCTGGTGTCAGCCTCTCCTCGTGACGGGGTCGGTCTGGTGTCAGCCTCGCTAGTGACGGTTTCAGTCTGGTGTCAGCCTCTCCTCGTGACGGTGTCAGTCTGGTGTCAGCCTCGCTAGTGACGGTGTCAGTCTGGTGTCAGCCTCGCTAGTGACGGTTTCAGTCTGGTGTCAGCCTCTCCTCGTGACGGTGTCAGTCTGGTGTCAGTCTCGCTAGTGACGGTTTCAGTCTGGTGTCAGCCTCTCCTCGTGACGGTGTCAGTCTGGTGTCAGCCTCTCCTCGTGACAGTGTCAGTCTGGTGTCAGCCTCGCTAGTGACGGTTTCAGTCTGGTGTCAGCCTCTCCTCGTGACGGTGTCAGTCTGGTGTCAGCCTCTCCTCGTGACGGTGTCAGTCTGGTGTCAGCCTCGCTAGTGACGGTGTCGGTCTGGTGTCAGCCTCGCCTCGTGACGGTGTCGGTCTGGTGTCATCCTCGCTAGTGACGGTGTCGGTCTGGTGTCATCCTCGCCTCGTGACGGGGTCGGTCTGGTGTCAGCCTCGCTAGTGACGGAGTCGGTCTGGTGTCAGCCTCTCCTCGTGACGGGGTCCGTCTGGTGTCAGCCTCTCCTCGTGACAGGGTCCGTCTGGTGTCAGCTTCGCTAGTGACGGTTTCGGTCTGGTGTCAGCCTCTCCTCGTGACGGTGTCAGTCTGGTGTCAGCCTCGCTAGTGACGGTGTCAGTCTGGTGTCAGCCTCGCTAGTGACGGTGTCAGTCTGGTGTCAGCCTCTCCTCGTGACGGTGTCAGTCTGGTGTCAGCCTCTCCTTGTGACGGTGTCAGTCTGGTGTCAGCCTCGCTAGTGACGGTTTCAGTCTGCTGTCAGCCTCTCCTCGTGACGGTGTCCGTCTGGTGTCAGCCTCTCCTCGTGACGGTGTCAGTCTGGTGTCAGCCTCGCTAGTGACGGGGTCGGTCTGGTGTCATCCTCGCTAGTGACGGTGTCGGTCTGGTGTCATCCTCGCCTCGTGACGGGGTCGGTCTGGTGTCAGCCTCGCTAGTGACGGAGTCGGTCTGGTGTCAGCCTCTCCTCGTGACGGTGTCGGTCTGGTGTCAGCCTCTCCTCGTGACGGTGTCGATCTGGTGTCAGCCTCACCTCGTGACAGGGTCCGTCTGGTGTCAGCCTCGCTAGTGACGGTGTCAGTCTGGTGTCAGCCTCGCTAGTGACGGTGTCAGTCTGGTGTCAGCCTCTCCTCGTGACGGTGTCAGTCTGGTGTCAGCCTCTCCTCGTGACGGTGTCAGTCTGGTGTCAGCCTCGCTAGTGACGGTTTCAGTCTGGTGTCAGCCTCTCCTCGTGACGGTGTCCGTCTGGTGTCAGCCTCGCTAGTGACGGGGTCGGTCTGGTGTCAGCCTCTCCTCGTGACGGGGTCGGTCTGGTGTCAGCCTCTCCTCGTGACGGGGTCGGTCTGGTGTCAGCCTCTCCTCGTGACGGGGTCGGTCTGAGGTCAGCCTCGCTAGTGACGGTTTCAGTCTGGTGTCAGCCTCTCCTCGTGACGGTGTCAGTCTGGTGTCAGCCTCGCTAGTGACGGTGTCAGTCTGGTGTCAGCCTCGCTAGTGACGGTTTCAGTCTGGTGTCAGCCTCTCCTCGTGACGGTGTCAGTCTGGTGTCAGCCTCGCTAGTGACGGTTTTAGTATGGTGACAGCCTCTCCTCGTGACGGTGTCCGTCTGGTGTCAGCCTCGCTAGTGACGGGGTCCGTCTGGTGTCAGCCTCGCTAGTGACGGGGTCGGTCTGGTGTCAGCCTCGCCTCGTGACGGTGTCGGTCTGGTGTCAGCCTCGCCTCGTGACGGTGTCGGTCTGGTGTCATCCTCGCTAGTGACGGTGTCGGTCTGGTGTCATCCTCGCCTCGTGACGGGGTCGGTCTGGTGTCAGCCTCGCTAGTGACGGAGTCGGTCTGGTGTCAGCCTCTCCTCGTGACGGTGTCGGTCTGGTGTCAGCCTCTCCTCGTGACGGTGTCGGTCTGGTGTCAGCCTCTCCTCGTGACAGGGTCCGTCTGGTGTCAGCCTCGCTAGTGACGGTTTCAGTCTGGTGTCAGCCTCTCCTCGTGACGGTGTCAGTCTGGTGTCAGCCTCGCTAGTGACGGTGTCAGTCTGGTGTCAGCCTCGCTAGTGACGGTGTCAGTCTGGTGTCAGCCTCTCCTCGTGACGGTGTCAGTCTGGTGTCAGCCTCTCCTCGTGACGGTGTCAGTCTGGTGTCAGCCTCGCTAGTGACGGTTTCAGTCTGGTGTCAGCCTCTCCTCGTGACGGTGTCCGTCTGGTGTCAGCCTCTCCTCGTGACGGGGTCGGTCTGGTGTCAGCCTCTCCTCGTGACGGTGTCAGTCTGGTGTCAGCCTCGCTAGTGACGGTTTCAGTCTGGTGTCAGCCTCTCCTCGTGACGGTGTCAGTCTGGTGTCAGCCTCGCTAGTGACGGTTTCAGTCTGGTGTCAGCCTCTCCTCGTGACGGTGTCAGTCTGGTGTCAGCCTCTCCTCGTGACGGTGTCAGTCTGGTGTCAGCCTCGCTAGTGACGGTTTCAGTCTGGTGTCAGCCTCTCCTCGTGACGGTGTCCGTCTGGTGTCAGCCTCTCCTCGTGACGGTGTCAGTCTGGTGTCATCCTCGCTAGTGACGGGGTCGGTCTGGTGTCATCCTCGCTAGTGACGGTGTCGGTCTGGTGTCATCCTCGCCTCGTGACGGGGTCGGTCTGGTGTCAGCCTCGCTAGTGACGGAGTCGGTCTGGTGTCAGCCTCTCCTCGTGACGGTGTCGGTCTGGTGTCAGCCTCTCCTCGTGACGGTGTCGATCTGGTGTCAGCCTCACCTCGTGACAGGGTCCGTCTGGTGTCAGCCTCGCTAGTGACGGTGTCAGTCTGGTGTCAGCCTCGCTAGTGACGGTGTCAGTCTGGTGTCAGCCTCTCCTCGTGACGGTGTCAGTCTGGTGTCAGCCTCTCCTCGTGACGGTGTCAGTCTGGTGTCAGCCTCGCTAGTGACGGTTTCAGTCTGGTGTCAGCCTCTCCTCGTGACGGTGTCCGTCTGGTGTCAGCCTCGCTAGTGACGGGGTCGGTCTGGTGTCAGCCTCTCCTCGTGACGGGGTCGGTCTGGTGTCAGCCTCTCCTCGTGACGGGGTCGGTCTGGTGTCAGCCTCTCCTCGTGACGGGGTCGGTCTGAGGTCAGCCTCGCTAGTGACGGTTTCAGTCTGGTGTCAGCCTCTCCTCGTGACGGTGTCAGTCTGGTGTCAGCCTCGCTAGTGACGGTGTCAGTCTGGTGTCAGCCTCGCTAGTGACGGTTTCAGTCTGGTGTCAGCCTCTCCTCGTGACGGTGTCAGTCTGGTGTCAGCCTCGCTAGTGACGGTTTCAGTCTGGTGTCAGCCTCTCCTCGTGACGGTGTCAGTCTGGTGTCAGCCTCTCCTCGTGACAGTGTCAGTCTGGTGTCAGCCTCGCTAGTGACGGTTTCAGTCTGGTGTCAGCCTCTCCTCGTGACGGTGTCAGTCTGGTGTCAGCCTCGCTAGTGACGGTTTCAGTCTGGTGACAGCCTCTCCTCGTGACGGTGTCCGTCTGGTGTCAGCCTCGCTAGTGACGGGGTCGGTCTGGTGTCAGCCTCGCTAGTGACGGTTTCAGTCTGGTGACAGCCTCTCCTCGTGACGGTGTCCGTCTGGTGTCAGCCTCGCTAGTGACGGGGTCGGTCTGGTGTCAGCCTCGCTAGTGACGGGGTCGGTCTGGTGTCAGCCTCGCCTCGTGACGGTGTCGGTCTGGTGTCAGCCTCGCCTCGTGACGGTGTCGGTCTGGTGTCATCCTCGCTAGTGACGGTGTCGGTCTGGTGTCATCCTCGCCTCGTGACGGGGTCGGTCTGGTGTCAGCCTCTCCTCGTGACGGTGTCAGTCTGGTGTCAGCCTCGCTAGTGACGGTTTCAGTCTGGTGTCAGCCTCTCCTCGTGACGGTGTCAGTCTGGTGTCAGCCTCGCTAGTGACGGTGTCAGTCTGGTGTCAGCCTCGCTAGTGACGGTGTCAGTCTGGTGTCAGCCTCGCTAGTGACGGTTTCAGTCTGGTGTCAGCCTCTCCTCGTGACGGTGTCAGTCTGGTGTCAGCCTCTCCTCGTGACGGTGTCAGTCTGGTGTCAGCCTCGCTAGTGACGGTTTCAGTCTGGTGTCAGCCTCTCCTCGTGACGGTGTCAGTCTGGTGTCAGCCTCTCCTCATGACGGTGTCAGTCTGGTGTCAGCATCGCTTGTGACGGTTTCAGTCTGGTGTCAGCCTCTCCTCGTGACGGTGTCCGTCTGGTGTCAGCCTCGCTAGTGACGGGGTCGGTCTGGTGTCAGCCTCGCTAGTGACGGGGTCGGTCTGGTGTCAGCCTCGCCTCGTGACGGTGTCGGTCTGGTGTCAGCCTCGCCTCGTGACGGTGTCGGTCTGGTGTCATCCTCGCTAGTGACGGTGTCGGTCTGGTGTCATCCTCGCCTCGTGACGGTGTCAGTCTGGTGTCAGCCTCGCTAGTGACGGTGTCAGTCTGGTGTCAGCCTCTCCTCGTGACGGTGTCAGTCTGGTGTCAGCCTCTCCTCGTGACGGTGTCAGTCTGGTGTCAGCCTCGCTAGTGACGGTTTCAGTCTGGTGTCAGCCTCTCCTCGTGACGGTGTTCGTCTGGTGTCAGCCTCTCCTCGTGACGGTGTCAGTCTGGTGTCAGCCTCGCTAGTGACGGGGTCGGTCTGGTGTCAGCCTCTCCTCGTGACGGGGTCGGTCTGGTGTCAGCCTCTCCTCGTGACGGTGTCGGTCTGGTGTCAGCCTCTCCTCGTGACGGGGTCCGTCTGGTGTCAGCCTCTCCTCGTGACGGGGTCGGTCTGGTGTCAGCCTCTCCTCGTGACGGGGTCGGTCTGGTGTCAGCCTCGCTAGTGACGGTTTCAGTCTGGTGTCAGCCTCTCCTCGTGACGGTGTCAGTCTGGTGTCAGCCTCGCTAGTGACGGTGTCAGTCTGGTGTCAGCCTCGCTAGTGACGGTTTCAGTCTGGTGTCAGCCTCTCCTCGTGACGGTGTCAGTCTGGTGTCAGTCTCGCTAGTGACGGTTTCAGTCTGGTGTCAGCCTCTCCTCGTGACGGTGTCAGTCTGGTGTCAGCCTCTCCTCGTGACAGTGTCAGTCTGGTGTCAGCCTCGCTAGTGACGGTTTCAGTCTGGTGTCAGCCTCTCCTCGTGACGGTGTCAGTCTGGTGTCAGCCTCTCCTCGTGACGGTGTCAGTCTGGTGTCAGCCTCGCTAGTGACGGTGTCGGTCTGGTGTCAGCCTCGCCTCGTGACGGTGTCCGTCTGGTGTCATCCTCGCTAGTGACGGTGTCGGTCTGGTGTCATCCTCGCCTCGTGACGGGGTCGGTCTGGTGTCAGCCTCGCTAGTGACGGAGTCGGTCTGGTGTCAGCCTCTCCTCGTGACGGTGTCGGTCTGGTGTCAGCCTCTCCTCGTGACGGGGTCCGTCTGGTGTCAGCCTCTCCTCGTGACAGGGTCCGTCTGGTGTCAGCATCGCTAGTGACGGTTTCGGTCTGGTGTCAGCCTCTCCTCGTGACGGTGTCAGTCTGGTGTCAGCCTCGCTAGTGACGGTTTCAGTCTGGTGTCAGCCTCTCCTCGTGACGGTGTCCGTCTGGTGTCAGCCTCTCCTCGTGACGGTGTCAGTCTGGTGTCAGCCTCGCTAGTGACGGGGTCGGTCTGGTGTCAGCCTCTCCTCGTGACGGGGTCGGTCTGGTGTCAGCCTCTCCTCGTGACGGTGTCGGTCTGGTGTCAGCCTCTCCTCGTGACGGGGTCCGTCTGGTGTCAGCCTCTCCTCGTGACGGGGTCGGTCTGGTGTCAGCCTCTCCTCGTGACGGGGTCGGTCTGGTGTCAGCCTCGCTAGTGACGGTTTCAGTCTGGTGTCAGCCTCTCCTCGTGACGGTGTCAGTCTGGTGTCAGCCTCGCTAGTGACGGTGTCAGTCTGGTGTCAGCCTCGCTAGTGACGGTTTCAGTCTGGTGTCAGCCTCTCCTCGTGACGGTGTCAGTCTGGTGTCAGTCTCGCTAGTGACGGTTTCAGTCTGGTGTCAGCCTCTCCTCGTGACGGTGTCAGTCTGGTGTCAGCCTCTCCTCGTGACAGTGTCAGTCTGGTGTCAGCCTCGCTAGTGACGGTTTCAGTCTGGTGTCAGCCTCTCCTCGTGACGGTGTCAGTCTGGTGTCAGCCTCTCCTCGTGACGGTGTCAGTCTGGTGTCAGCCTCGCTAGTGACGGTGTCGGTCTGGTGTCAGCCTCGCCTCGTGACGGTGTCGGTCTGGTGTCATCCTCGCTAGTGACGGTGTCGGTCTGGTGTCATCCTCGCCTCGTGACGGGGTCGGTCTGGTGTCAGCCTCGCTAGTGACGGAGTCGGTCTGGTGTCAGCCTCTCCTCGTGACGGGGTCCGTCTGGTGTCAGCCTCTCCTCGTGACAGGGTCCGTCTGGTGTCAGCTTCGCTAGTGACGGTTTCGGTCTGGTGTCAGCCTCTCCTCGTGACGGTGTCAGTCTGGTGTCAGCCTCGCTAGTGACGGTGTCAGTCTGGTGTCAGCCTCGCTAGTGACGGTGTCAGTCTGGTGTCAGCCTCTCCTCGTGACGGTGTCAGTCTGGTGTCAGCCTCTCCTTGTGACGGTGTCAGTCTGGTGTCAGCCTCGCTAGTGACGGTTTCAGTCTGCTGTCAGCCTCTCCTCGTGACGGTGTCCGTCTGGTGTCAGCCTCTCCTCGTGACGGTGTCAGTCTGGTGTCAGCCTCGCTAGTGACGGGGTCGGTCTGGTGTCATCCTCGCTAGTGACGGTGTCGGTCTGGTGTCATCCTCGCCTCGTGACGGGGTCGGTCTGGTGTCAGCCTCGCTAGTGACGGAGTCGGTCTGGTGTCAGCCTCTCCTCGTGACGGTGTCGGTCTGGTGTCAGCCTCTCCTCGTGACGGTGTCGATCTGGTGTCAGCCTCACCTCGTGACAGGGTCCGTCTGGTGTCAGCCTCGCTAGTGACGGTGTCAGTCTGGTGTCAGCCTCGCTAGTGACGGTGTCAGTCTGGTGTCAGCCTCTCCTCGTGACGGTGTCAGTCTGGTGTCAGCCTCTCCTCGTGACGGTGTCAGTCTGGTGTCAGCCTCGCTAGTGACGGTTTCAGTCTGGTGTCAGCCTCTCCTCGTGACGGTGTCCGTCTGGTGTCAGCCTCGCTAGTGACGGGGTCGGTCTGGTGTCAGCCTCTCCTCGTGACGGGGTCGGTCTGGTGTCAGCCTCTCCTCGTGACGGGGTCGGTCTGGTGTCAGCCTCTCCTCGTGACGGGGTCGGTCTGAGGTCAGCCTCGCTAGTGACGGTTTCAGTCTGGTGTCAGCCTCTCCTCGTGACGGTGTCAGTCTGGTGTCAGCCTCGCTAGTGACGGTGTCAGTCTGGTGTCAGCCTCGCTAGTGACGGTTTCAGTCTGGTGTCAGCCTCTCCTCGTGACGGTGTCAGTCTGGTGTCAGCCTCGCTAGTGACGGTTTTAGTATGGTGACAGCCTCTCCTCGTGACGGTGTCCGTCTGGTGTCAGCCTCGCTAGTGACGGGGTCCGTCTGGTGTCAGCCTCGCTAGTGACGGGGTCGGTCTGGTGTCAGCCTCGCCTCGTGACGGTGTCGGTCTGGTGTCAGCCTCGCCTCGTGACGGTGTCGGTCTGGTGTCATCCTCGCTAGTGACGGTGTCGGTCTGGTGTCATCCTCGCCTCGTGACGGGGTCGGTCTGGTGTCAGCCTCGCTAGTGACGGAGTCGGTCTGGTGTCAGCCTCTCCTCGTGACGGTGTCGGTCTGGTGTCAGCCTCTCCTCGTGACGGTGTCGGTCTGGTGTCAGCCTCTCCTCGTGACAGGGTCCGTCTGGTGTCAGCCTCGCTAGTGACGGTTTCAGTCTGGTGTCAGCCTCTCCTCGTGACGGTGTCAGTCTGGTGTCAGCCTCGCTAGTGACGGTGTCAGTCTGGTGTCAGCCTCGCTAGTGACGGTGTCAGTCTGGTGTCAGCCTCTCCTCGTGACGGTGTCAGTCTGGTGTCAGCCTCTCCTCGTGACGGTGTCAGTCTGGTGTCAGCCTCGCTAGTGACGGTTTCAGTCTGGTGTCAGCCTCTCCTCGTGACGGTGTCCGTCTGGTGTCAGCCTCTCCTCGTGACGGTGTCAGTCTGGTGTCAGCCTCGCTAGTGACGGGGTCGGTCTGGTGTCAGCCTCTCCTCGTGACGGGGTCGGTCTGGTGTCAGCCTCTCCTCGTGACGGTGTCGGTCTGGTGTCAGCCTCTCCTCGTGACGGGGTCCGTCTGGTGTCAGCCTCTCCTCGTGACGGGGTCGGTCTGGTGTCAGCCTCTCCTCGTGACGGTGTCAGTCTGGTGTCAGCCTCGCTAGTGACGGTTTCAGTCTGGTGTCAGCCTCTCCTCGTGACGGTGTCAGTCTGGTGTCAGCCTCGCTAGTGACGGTTTCAGTCTGGTGTCAGCCTCTCCTCGTGACGGTGTCAGTCTGGTGTCAGCCTCTCCTCGTGACGGTGTCAGTCTGGTGTCAGCCTCGCTAGTGACGGTTTCAGTCTGGTGTCAGCCTCTCCTCGTGACGGTGTCAGTCTGGTGTCAGCCTCTCCTCGTGACGGTGTCAGTCTGGTGTCAGCCTCGCTAGTGACGGTTTCAGTCTGGTGTCAGCCTCTCCTCGTGACGGTGTCCGTCTGGTGTCAGCCTCGCTAGTGACGGTGTCAGTCTGGTGTCAGCCTCGCTAGTGACGGTTTCAGTCTGGTGTCAGCCTCTCCTCGTGACGGTGTCAGTCTGGTGTCAGCCTCGCTAGTGACGGTTTCAGTCTGGTGTCAGCCTCTCCTCGTGACGGTGTCAGTCTGGTGTCAGCCTCTCCTCGTGACGGTGTCAGTCTGGTGTCAGCCTCGCTAGTGACGGTTTCAGTCTGGTGTCAGCCTCTCCTCGTGACGGTGTCAGTCTGGTGTCAGCCTCTCCTCGTGACGGTGTCAGTCTGGTGTCAGCCTCGCTAGTGACGGTTTCAGTCTGGTGTCAGCCTCTCCTCGTGACGGTGTCCGTCTGGTGTCAGCCTCTCCTCGTGACGGTGTCAGTCTGGTGTCAGCCTCGCTAGTGACGGGGTCGGTCTGGTGTCAGCCTCTCCTCGTGACGGGGTCGGTCTGGTGTCAGCCTCTCCTCGTGACGGTGTCGGTCTGGTGTCAGCCTCTCCTCGTGACGGGGTCCGTCTGGTGTCAGCCTCTCCTCGTGACGGGGTCGGTCTGGTGTCAGCCTCTCCTCGTGACGGTGTCAGTCTGGTGTCAGCCTCGCTAGTGACGGTTTCAGTCTGGTGTCAGCCTCTCCTCGTGACGGTGTCAGTCTGGTGTCAGCCTCGCTAGTGACGGTTTCAGTCTGGTGTCAGCCTCTCCTCGTGACGGTGTCAGTCTGGTGTCAGCCTCTCCTCGTGACGGTGTCAGTCTGGTGTCAGCCTCGCTAGTGACGGTTTCAGTCTGGTGTCAGCCTCTCCTCGTGACGGTGTCCGTCTGGTGTCAGCCTCTCCTCGTGACGGTGTCAGTCTGGTGTCATCCTCGCTAGTGACGGGGTCGGTCTGGTGTCATCCTCGCTAGTGACGGTGTCGGTCTGGTGTCATCCTCGCCTCGTGACGGGGTCGGTCTGGTGTCAGCCTCGCTAGTGACGGAGTCGGTCTGGTGTCAGCCTCTCCTCGTGACGGTGTCGGTCTGGTGTCAGCCTCTCCTCGTGACGGTGTCGATCTGGTGTCAGCCTCACCTCGTGACAGGGTCCGTCTGGTGTCAGCCTCGCTAGTGACGGTGTCAGTCTGGTGTCAGCCTCGCTAGTGACGGTGTCAGTCTGGTGTCAGCCTCTCCTCGTGACGGTGTCAGTCTGGTGTCAGCCTCTCCTCGTGACGGTGTCAGTCTGGTGTCAGCCTCGCTAGTGACGGTTTCAGTCTGGTGTCAGCCTCTCCTCGTGACGGTGTCCGTCTGGTGTCAGCCTCGCTAGTGACGGGGTCGGTCTGGTGTCAGCCTCTCCTCGTGACGGGGTCGGTCTGGTGTCAGCCTCTCCTCGTGACGGGGTCGGTCTGGTGTCAGCCTCTCCTCGTGACGGGGTCGGTCTGAGGTCAGCCTCGCTAGTGACGGTTTCAGTCTGGTGTCAGCCTCTCCTCGTGACGGTGTCAGTCTGGTGTCAGCCTCGCTAGTGACGGTGTCAGTCTGGTGTCAGCCTCGCTAGTGACGGTTTCAGTCTGGTGTCAGCCTCTCCTCGTGACGGTGTCAGTCTGGTGTCAGCCTCGCTAGTGACGGTTTCAGTCTGGTGTCAGCCTCTCCTCGTGACGGTGTCAGTCTGGTGTCAGCCTCTCCTCGTGACAGTGTCAGTCTGGTGTCAGCCTCGCTAGTGACGGTTTCAGTCTGGTGTCAGCCTCTCCTCGTGACGGTGTCAGTCTGGTGTCAGCCTCGCTAGTGACGGTTTCAGTCTGGTGACAGCCTCTCCTCGTGACGGTGTCCGTCTGGTGTCAGCCTCGCTAGTGACGGGGTCGGTCTGGTGTCAGCCTCGCTAGTGACGGGGTCGGTCTGGTGTCAGCCTCGCCTCGTGACGGTGTCGGTCTGGTGTCAGCCTCGCCTCGTGACGGTGTCGGTCTGGTGTCATCCTCGCTAGTGACGGTGTCGGTCTGGTGTCATCCTCGCCTCGTGACGGGGTCGGTCTGGTGTCAGCCTCGCTAGTGACGGAGTCGGTCTGGTGTCAGCCTCTCCTCGTGACGGTGTCGGTCTGGTGTCAGCCTCTCCTCGTGACGGTGTCGGTCTGGTGTCAGCCTCTCCTCGTGACAGGGTCCGTCTGGTGTCAGCCTCGCTAGTGACGGTTTCAGTCTGGTGTCAGCCTCTCCTCGTGACGGTGTCAGTCTGGTGTCAGCCTCGCTAGTGACGGTGTCAGTCTGGTGTCAGCCTCGCTAGTGACGGTGTCAGTCTGGTGTCAGCCTCTCCTCGTGACGGTGTCAGTCTGGTGTCAGCCTCTCCTCGTGACGGTGTCAGTCTGGTGTCAGCCTCGCTAGTGACGGTTTCAGTCTGGTGTCAGCCTCTCCTCGTGACGGTGTCCGTCTGGTGTCAGCCTCTCCTCGTGACGGTGTCAGTCTGGTGTCAGCCTCGCTAGTGACGGGGTCGGTCTGGTGTCAGCCTCTCCTCGTGATGGGGTCGGTCTGGTGTCAGCCTCTCCTCGTGACGGTGTCGGTCTGGTGTCAGACTCTCCTCGTGACGGGGTCCGTCTGGTGTCAGCCTCTCCTCGTGACGGGGTCGGTCTGGTGTCAGCCTCTCCTCGTGACGGTGTCAGTCTGGTTTCAGCCTCGCTAGTGACGGTTTCAGTCTGGTGTCAGCCTCTCCTCGTGACGGTGTCAGTCTGGTGTCAGCCTCGCTAGTGACGGTTTCAGTCTGGTGTCAGCCTCTCCTCGTGACGGTGTCAGTCTGGTGTCAGCCTCTCCTCGTGACGGTGTCAGTCTGGTGTCAGCCTCGCTAGTGACGGTTTCAGTCTGGTGTCAGCCTCTCCTCGTGACGGTGTCAGTCTGGTGTCAGCCTCTCCTCGTGACGGTGTCAGTCTGGTGTCAGCCTCGCTAGTGACGGTTTCAGTCTGGTGTCAGCCTCTCCTCGTGACGGTGTCCGTCTGGTGTCAGCCTCGCTAGTGACGGTGTCAGTCTGGTGTCAGCCTCGCTAGTGACGGTTTCAGTCTGGTGTCAGCCTCTCCTCGTGACGGTGTCAGTCTGGTGTCAGCCTCGCTAGTGACGGTTTCAGTCTGGTGTCAGCCTCTCCTCGTGACGGTGTCAGTCTGGTGTCAGCCTCTCCTCGTGACGGTGTCAGTCTGGTGTCAGCCTCGCTAGTGACGGTTTCAGTCTGGTGTCAGCCTCTCCTCGTGACGGTGTCAGTCTGGTGTCAGCCTCTCCTCGTGACGGTGTCAGTCTGGTGTCAGCCTCGCTAGTGACGGTTTCAGTCTGGTGTCAGCCTCTCCTCGTGACGGTGTCCGTCTGGTGTCAGCCTCTCCTCGTGACGGTGTCAGTCTGGTGTCAGCCTCGCTAGTGACGGGGTCGGTCTGGTGTCAGCCTCTCCTCGTGACGGGGTCGGTCTGGTGTCAGCCTCTCCTCGTGACGGTGTCGGTCTGGTGTCAGCCTCTCCTCGTGACGGTGTCCGTCTGGTGTCAGCCTCTCCTCGTGACGGTGTCAGTCTGGTGTCAGCCTCGCTAGTGACGGGGTCGGTCTGGTGTCAGCCTCTCCTCGTGACGGGGTCGGTCTGGTGTCAGCCTCTCCTCGTGACGGTGTCGGTCTGGTGTCAGCCTCTCCTCGTGACGGGGTCCGTCTGGTGTCAGCCTCTCCTCGTGACGGGGTCGGTCTGGTGTCAGCCTCTCCTCGTGACGGTGTCAGTCTGGTGTCAGCCTCGCTAGTGACGGTTTCAGTCTGGTGTCAGCCTCTCCTCGTGACGGTGTCAGTCTGGTGTCAGCCTCTCCTCGTGACGGTGTCAGTCTGGTGTCAGCCTCGCTAGTGACGGTTTCAGTCTGGTGTCAGCCTCTCCTCGTGACGGTGTCAGTCTGGTGTCAGCCTCTCCTCGTGACGGTGTCAGTCTGGTGTCAGCCTCGCTAGTGACGGTTTCAGTCTGGTGTCAGCCTCTCCTCGTGACGGTGTCCGTCTGGTGTCAGCCTCGCTAGTGACGGTGTCAGTCTGGTGTCAGCCTCGCTAGTGACGGTTTCAGTCTGGTGTCAGCCTCTCCTCGTGACGGTGTCAGTCTGGTGTCAGCCTCGCTAGTGACGGTTTCAGTCTGGTGTCAGCCTCTCCTCGTGACGGTGTCAGTCTGGTGTCAGCCTCTCCTCGTGACGGTGTCAGTCTGGTGTCAGCCTCGCTAGTGACGGTTTCAGTCTGGTGTCAGCCTCTCCTCGTGACGGTGTCAGTCTGGTGTCAGCCTCTCCTCGTGACGGTGTCAGTCTGGTGTCAGCCTCGCTAGTGACGGTGTCGGTCTGGTGTCATCCTCGCCTCGTGACGGGGTCGGTCTGGTGTCAGCCTCGCCTCGTGACGGTGTCGGTCTGGTGTCAGCCTCTCCTCGTGACGGTGTCGGTCTGGTGTCAGCCTCACCTCGTGACAGGGTCCGTCTGGTGTCAGCCTCGCTAGTGACGGTTTCGGTCTGGTGTCAGCCTCTCCTCGTGACGGTGTCAGTCTGGTGTCAGCCTCGCTAGTGACGGTTTCAGTCTGGTGTCAGCCTCTCCTCGTGACGGTGTCGGTCTGGTGTCAGCCTCTCCTCGTGACGGTGTCGGTCTGGTGTCAGCCTCTCCTCGTGACAGGGTCCGTCTGGTGTCAGCCTCGCTAGTGACGGTTTCAGTCTGGTGTCAGCCTCTCCTCGTGACGGTGTCAGTCTGGTGTCAGCCTCGCTAGTGACGGTGTCAGTCTGGTGTCAGCCTCGCTAGTGACGGTGTCAGTCTGGTGTCAGCCTCTCCTCGTGACGGTGTCAGTCTGGTGTCAGCCTCTCCTCGTGACGGTGTCAGTCTGGTGTCAGCCTCGCTAGTGACGGTTTCAGTCTGGTGTCAGCCTCTCCTCGTGACGGTGTCCGTCTGGTGTCAGCCTCTCCTCGTGACGGTGTCAGTCTGGTGTCAGCCTCGCTAGTGACGGGGTCGGTCTGGTGTCAGCCTCTCCTCGTGATGGGGTCGGTCTGGTGTCAGCCTCTCCTCGTGACGGTGTCGGTCTGGTGTCAGCCTCTCCTCGTGACGGGGTCCGTCTGGTGTCAGCCTCTCCTCGTGACGGGGTCGGTCTGGTGTCAGCCTCTCCTCGTGACGGTGTCAGTCTGGTGTCAGCCTCGCTAGTGACGGTTTCAGTCTGGTGTCAGCCTCTCCTCGTGACGGTGTCAGTCTGGTGTCAGCCTCGCTAGTGACGGTTTCAGTCTGGTGTCAGCCTCTCCTCGTGACGGTGTCAGTCTGGTGTCAGCCTCTCCTCGTGACGGTGTCAGTCTGGTGTCAGCCTCGCTAGTGACGGTTTCAGTCTGGTGTCAGCCTCTCCTCGTGACGGTGTCAGTCTGGTGTCAGCCTCTCCTCGTGACGGTGTCAGTCTGGTGTCAGCCTCGCTAGTGACGGTTTCAGTCTGGTGTCAGCCTCTCCTCGTGACGGTGTCCGTCTGGTGTCAGCCTCGCTAGTGACGGTGTCAGTCTGGTGTCAGCCTCGCTAGTGACGGTTTCAGTCTGGTGTCAGCCTCTCCTCGTGACGGTGTCAGTCTGGTGTCAGCCTCGCTAGTGACGGTTTCAGTCTGGTGTCAGCCTCTCCTCGTGACGGTGTCAGTCTGGTGTCAGCCTCTCCTCGTGACGGTGTCAGTCTGGTGTCAGCCTCGCTAGTGACGGTTTCAGTCTGGTGTCAGCCTCTCCTCGTGACGGTGTCAGTCTGGTGTCAGCCTCTCCTCGTGACGGTGTCAGTCTGGTGTCAGCCTCGCTAGTGACGGTTTCAGTCTGGTGTCAGCCTCTCCTCGTGACGGTGTCCGTCTGGTGTCAGCCTCTCCTCGTGACGGTGTCAGTCTGGTGTCAGCCTCGCTAGTGACGGGGTCGGTCTGGTGTCAGCCTCTCCTCGTGACGGGGTCGGTCTGGTGTCAGCCTCTCCTCGTGACGGTGTCGGTCTGGTGTCAGCCTCTCCTCGTGACGGTGTCAGTCTGGTGTCAGCCTCTCCTCGTGACGGTGTCAGTCTGGTGTCAGCCTCGCTAGTGACGGGGTCGGTCTGGTGTCAGCCTCTCCTCGTGACGGGGTCCGTCTGGTGTCAGCCTCTCCTCGTGACGGGGTCGGTCTGGTGTCAGCCTCTCCTCGTGACGGTGTCAGTCTGGTGTCAGCCTCGCTAGTGACGGTTTCAGTCTGGTGTCAGCCTCTCCTCGTGACGGTGTCAGTCTGGTGTCAGCCTCTCCTCGTGACGGTGTCAGTCTGGTGTCAGCCTCGCTAGTGACGGTTTCAGTCTGGTGTCAGCCTCTCCTCGTGACGGTGTCAGTCTGGTGTCAGCCTCTCCTCGTGACGGTGTCAGTCTGGTGTCAGCCTCGCTAGTGACGGTTTCAGTCTGGTGTCAGCCTCTCCTCGTGACGGTGTCCGTCTGGTGTCAGCCTCGCTAGTGACGGTGTCAGTCTGGTGTCATCCTCGCCTCGTGACGGGGTCGGTCTGGTGTCAGCCTCGCCTCGTGACGGTGTCAGTCTGGTGTCAGCCTCGCTAGTGACGGTTTCAGTCTGGTGTCAGCCTCTCCTCGTGACGGTGTCAGTCTGGTGTCAGCCTCTCCTCGTGACGGTGTCAGTCTGGTGTCAGCCTCGCTAGTGACGGTTTCAGTCTGGTGTCAGCCTCTCCTCGTGACGGTGTCCGTCTGGTGTCAGCCTCTCCTCGTGACGGTGTCAGTCTGGTGTCAGCCTCGCTAGTGACGGGGTCGGTCTGGTGTCAGCCTCTCCTCGTGACGGGGTCGGTCTGGTGTCAGCCTCGCTAGTGACGGTGTCGGTCTGGTGTCATCCTCGCCTCGTGACGGGGTCGGTCTGGTGTCAGCCTCGCCTCGTGACGGTGTCGGTCTGGTGTCAGCCTCTCCTCGTGACGGTGTCGGTCTGGTGTCAGCCTCACCTCGTGACAGGGTCCGTCTGGTGTCAGCCTCGCTAGTGACGGTTTCGGTCTGGTGTCAGCCTCTCCTCGTGACGGTGTCAGTCTGGTGTCAGCCTCGCTAGTGACGGTTTCAGTCTGGTGTCAGCCTCTCCTCGTGACGGTGTCGGTCTGGTGTCAGCCTCTCCTCGTGACGGTGTCGGTCTGGTGTCAGCCTCTCCTCGTGACAGGGTCCGTCTGGTGTCAGCCTCGCTAGTGACGGTTTCAGTCTGGTGTCAGCCTCTCCTCGTGACGGTGTCAGTCTGGTGTCAGCCTCGCTAGTGACGGTGTCAGTCTGGTGTCAGCCTCGCTAGTGACGGTGTCAGTCTGGTGTCAGCCTCTCCTCGTGACGGTGTCAGTCTGGTGTCAGCCTCTCCTCGTGACGGTGTCAGTCTGGTGTCAGCCTCGCTAGTGACGGTTTCAGTCTGGTGTCAGCCTCTCCTCGTGACGGTGTCCGTCTGGTGTCAGCCTCTCCTCGTGACGGTGTCAGTCTGGTGTCAGCCTCGCTAGTGACGGGGTCGGTCTGGTGTCAGCCTCTCCTCGTGATGGGGTCGGTCTGGTGTCAGCCTCTCCTCGTGACGGTGTCGGTCTGGTGTCAGCCTCTCCTCGTGACGGGGTCCGTCTGGTGTCAGCCTCTCCTCGTGACGGGGTCGGTCTGGTGTCAGCCTCTCCTCGTGACGGTGTCAGTCTGGTGTCAGCCTCGCTAGTGACGGTTTCAGTCTGGTGTCAGCCTCTCCTCGTGACGGTGTCAGTCTGGTGTCAGCCTCGCTAGTGACGGTTTCAGTCTGGTGTCAGCCTCTCCTCGTGACGGTGTCAGTCTGGTGTCAGCCTCTCCTCGTGACGGTGTCAGTCTGGTGTCAGCCTCGCTAGTGACGGTTTCAGTCTGGTGTCAGCCTCTCCTCGTGACGGTGTCAGTCTGGTGTCAGCCTCTCCTCGTGACGGTGTCAGTCTGGTGTCAGCCTCGCTAGTGACGGTTTCAGTCTGGTGTCAGCCTCTCCTCGTGACGGTGTCCGTCTGGTGTCAGCCTCGCTAGTGACGGTGTCAGTCTGGTGTCAGCCTCGCTAGTGACGGTTTCAGTCTGGTGTCAGCCTCTCCTCGTGACGGTGTCAGTCTGGTGTCAGCCTCGCTAGTGACGGTTTCAGTCTGGTGTCAGCCTCTCCTCGTGACGGTGTCAGTCTGGTGTCAGCCTCTCCTCGTGACGGTGTCAGTCTGGTGTCAGCCTCGCTAGTGACGGTTTCAGTCTGGTGTCAGCCTCTCCTCGTGACGGTGTCAGTCTGGTGTCAGCCTCTCCTCGTGACGGTGTCAGTCTGGTGTCAGCCTCGCTAGTGACGGTTTCAGTCTGGTGTCAGCCTCTCCTCGTGACGGTGTCCGTCTGGTGTCAGCCTCTCCTCGTGACGGTGTCAGTCTGGTGTCAGCCTCGCTAGTGACGGGGTCGGTCTGGTGTCAGCCTCTCCTCGTGACGGGGTCGGTCTGGTGTCAGCCTCTCCTCGTGACGGTGTCGGTCTGGTGTCAGCCTCTCCTCGTGACGGTGTCCGTCTGGTGTCAGCCTCTCCTCGTGACGGTGTCAGTCTGGTGTCAGCCTCGCTAGTGACGGTTTCAGTCTGGTGTCAGCCTCTCCTCGTGACGGTGTCAGTCTGGTGTCAGCCTCTCCTCGTGACGGTGTCAGTCTGGTGTCAGCCTCGCTAGTGACGGTTTCAGTCTGGTGTCAGCCTCTCCTCGTGACGGTGTCCGTCTGGTGTCAGCCTCGCTAGTGACGGTGTCAGTCTGGTGTCAGCCTCGCTAGTGACGGTTTCAGTCTGGTGTCAGCCTCTCCTCGTGACGGTGTCAGTCTGGTGTCAGCCTCGCTAGTGACGGTTTCAGTCTGGTGTCAGCCTCTCCTCGTGACGGTGTCAGTCTGGTGTCAGCCTCTCCTCGTGACGGTGTCAGTCTGGTGTCAGCCTCGCTAGTGACGGTTTCAGTCTGGTGTCAGCCTCTCCTCGTGACGGTGACAGTCTGGTGTCAGCCTCTCCTCGTGACGGTGTCAGTCTGGTGTCAGCCTCGCTAGTGACGGTTTCAGTCTGGTGTCAGCCTCTCCTCGTGACGGTGTCCGTCTGGTGTCAGCCTCGCTAGTGACGGTGTCAGTCTGGTGTCAGCCTCGCTAGTGACGGTTTCAGTCTGGTGTCAGCCTCTCCTCGTGACGGTGTCAGTCTGGTGTCAGCCTCGCTAGTGACGGTTTCAGTCTGGTGTCAGCCTCTCCTCGTGACGGTGTCAGTCTGGTGTCAGCCTCTCCTCGTGACGGTGTCAGTCTGGTGTCAGCCTCGCTAGTGACGGTTTCAGTCTGGTGTCAGCCTCTCCTCGTGACGGTGTCAGTCTGGTGTCAGCCTCTCCTCGTGACGGTGTCAGTCTGGTGTCAGCCTCGCTAGTGACGGTTTCAGTCTGGTGTCAGCCTCTCCTCGTGACGGGGTCGGTCTGGTGTCAGCCTCTCCTCGTGACGGTGTCGGTCTGGTGTCAGCCTCTCCTCGTGACGGTGTCCGTCTGGTGTCAGCCTCGCCTCGTGACGGTGTCGGTCTGGTGTCATCCTCGCTAGTGACGGTGTCGGTCTGGTGTCATCCTCGCCTCGTGACGGGGTCGGTCTGGTGTCAGCCTCGCTAGTGACGGAGTCGGTCTGGTGTCAGCCTCTCCTCGTGACGGTGTCGGTCTGGTGTCAGCCTCTCCTCGTGACGGTGTCGGTCTGGTGTCAGCCTCTCCTCGTGACAGGGTCCGTCAGGTGTCAGCCTCGCTAGTGACGGTTTCGGTCTGGTGTCAGCCTCTCCTCGTGACGGTGTCAGTCTGGTGTCATCCTCGCTAGTGACAGTGTCAGTCTGGTGTCAGCCTCGCTAGTGACGGTGTCAGTCTGGTGTCAGCCTCGCTAGTGACGGTGTCAGTCTGGTGTCAGCCTCTCCTCGTGACGGTGTCAGTCTGGTGTCAGCCTCTCCTCGTGACGGTGTCAGTCTGGTGTCAGCCTCGCTAGTGACGGTTTCAGTCTGGTGTCAGCCTCTCCTCGTGACGGTGTCCGTCTGGTGTCAGCCTCTCCTTGTGACGGTGTCAGTCTGGTGTCAGCCTCTCCTCGTGACGGTGTCAGTCTGGTGTCAGCCTCTCCTCGTGACGGTGTCAGTCTGGTGTCAGCCTCGCTAGTGACGGTGTCAGTCTGGTGTCAGCCTCGCTAGTGACGGTTTCAGTCTGGTGTCAGCCTCTCCTCGTGACGGTGTCAGTCTGGTGTCAGCCTCGCTAGTGACGGTTTCAGTCTGGTGTCAGCCTCTCCTCGTGACGGTGTCAGTCTAGTGTCAGCCTCTCCTCGTGACGGTGTCAGTCTGGTGTCAGCCTCGCTAGTGACGGTTTAAGTCTGGTGTCAGCCTCTCCTCGTGACGGTGTCAGTCTGGTGTCAGCCTCTCCTCGTGACGGTGTCAGTCTGGTGTCAGCCTCGCTAGTGACGGTTTCAGTCTGGTGTCAGCCTCTCCTCGTGACGGTGTCAGTCTGGTGTCAGCCTCTCCTCGTGACGGTGTCAGTCTGGTGTCAGCCTCGCTAGTGACGGTTTCAGTCTGGTGTCAGCCTCTCCTCGTGACGGTGTCCGTCTGGTGTCAGCCTCGCTAGTGACGGGGTCGGTCTGGTGTCAGCCTCGCTAGTGACGGGGTCGGTCTGGTGTCAGCCTCGCTAGTGACGGTGTCAGTCTGGTGTCAGCCTCTCCTCGTGACAGTGTCAGTCTGGTGTCAGCCTCTCCTCGTGACGGTTTCAGTCTGGTGTCAGCCTCGCTAGTGACGGTTTCAGTCTGGTGTCAGCCTCGCCTCGTGACGGTGTAGGTCTGGTGTCATCCTCGCTAGTGACGGTGTCGGTCTGGTGTCATCCTCGCCTCGTGACGGGGTCGGTCTGGTGTCAGCCTCGCTAGTGACGGAGTCGGTCTGGTGTCAGCCTCTCCTCGTGATGGTGTCGGTCTGGTGTCAGCCTCTCCTCGTGACGGTGTCGGTCTGGTGTCAGCCTCTCCTCGTGACAGGGTCCGTCTGGTGTCAGCCTCGCTAGTGACGGTTTCGGTCTGGTGTCAGCCTCTCCTCGTGACGGTGTCAGTCTGGTGTCAGCCTCGCTAGTGACGGTGTCAGTCTGGTGTCAGCCTCGCTAGTGACGGTGTCAGTCTGGTGTCAGCCTCTCCTCGTGACGGTGTCAGTCTGGTGTCAGCCTCTCCTCGTGACGGTGTCAGTCTGGTGTCAGCCTCGCTAGTGACGGTTTCAGTCTGGTGTCAGCCTCTCCTCGTGACCTTGTCCGTCTGGTGTCAGCCTCTCCTCGTGACGGTGTCAGTCTGGTGTCAGCCTCGCTAGTGACGGTTTCAGTCTGGTGTCAGCCTCTCCTCGTGACGGTGTCCGTCTGGTGTCAGCCTCTCCTCGTGACGGTGTCAGTCTGGTGTCAGCCTCTCCTCGTGACGGTGTCGGTCTGGTGTCAGCCTCTCCTCGTGACGGGGTCCGTCTGGTGTCAGCCTCTCCTCGTGACGGGGTCGGTCTGGTGTCAGCCTCTCCTCGTGACGGGGTCGGTCTGGTGTCAGCCTCGCTAGTGACGGTTTCAGTCTGGTGTCAGCCTCTCCTCGTGACGGTGTCAGTCTGGTGTCAGCCTTGCTAGTGGCGGTGTCAGTCTGGTGTCAGCCTCGCTAGTGACGGTTTCAGTCTGGTGTCAGCCTCTCCTCGTGACGGTGTCAGTCTGGTGTCAGCCTCGCTAGTGACGGGGTCGGTCTGGTGTCAGCCTCTCCTCGTGACGGGGTCGGTCTGGTGTCAGCCTCTCCTCGTGACGGTGTCAGTCTGGTGTCAGCCTCGCTAGTGACGGTTTAAGTCTGGTGTCAGCCTCTCCTCGTGACGGTGTCCGTCTGGTGTCAGCCTCGCTAGTGACGGGGTCGGTCTGGTGTCAGCCTCGCTAGTGACGGGGTCGGTCTGGTGTCAGCCTCGCCTCGTGACGGTGTCGGTCTGGTGTCATCCTCGCTAGTGACGGTGTCGGTCTGGTGTCATCCTCGCCTCGTGACGGTGTCGGTCTGGTGTCATCCTCGCTAGTGACGGTGTCGGTCTGGTGTCAGCCTCGCCTCGTGACGGTGTCGGTCTGGTGTCATCCTCGCTAGTGACGGTGTCGGTCTGGTGTCAGCCTCGCTAGTGACGGAGTCGATCTGGTGTCAGCCTCTCCTCGTGACGGTGTCGGTCTGGTGTCAGCCTCTCCTCGTGACGGTGTCGGTCTGGTGTCAGCCTCTCCTCGTGACAGGGTTCGTCTGGTGTCAGCCTCGCTAGTGACGGTTTCGGTCTGGTGTCAGCCTCTCCTCGTGACGGTGTCAGTCTGGTGTCAGCCTCGCTAGTGACGGTGTCAGTCTGGTGTCAGCCTCGCTAGTGACGGTGTCAGTCTGGTGTCAGCCTCTCCTCGTGACGGTGTCAGTCTGGTGTCAGCCTCTCCTCATGACGGTTTCAGTCTGGTGTCAGCCTCGCTAGTGACGGTTTCAGTCTGGTGTCAGCCTCGCCTCGTGACGGTGTAGGTCTGGTGTCATCCTCGCTAGTGACGGTGTCGGTCTGGTGTCATCCTCGCCTCGTGACGGGGTCAGTCTGGTGTCAGCCTCGCTAGTGACGGTTTCAGTCTGGTGTCGGCCTCTCCTCGTGACGGTGTCCGTCTGGTGTCAGCCTCTCCTCGTGACGGTGTCAGTCTGGTGTCAGCCTCTCCTCGTGACGGTGTCGGTCTGGTGTCAGCCTCTCCTCGTGACGGGGTCCGTCTGGTGTCAGCCTCTCCTCGTGACGGGGTCGGTCTGGTGTCAGCCTCTCCTTGTGACGGGGTCGGTCTGGTGTCAGCCTCGCTAGTGACGGTTTCAGTCTGGTGTCAGCCTCTCCTCGTGACGGTGTCAGTCTGGTGTCAGCCTTGCTAGTGGCGGTGTCAGTCTGGTGTCAGCCTCGCTAGTGACGGTTTCAGTCTGGTGTCAGCCTCTCCTCGTGACGGTGTCAGTCTGGTGTCAGCCTCGCTAGTGACGGGGTCGGTCTGGTGTCAGCCTCTCCTCGTGACGGGGTCGGTCTGGTGTCAGCCTCTCCTCGTGACGGTGTCAGTCTGGTGTCAGCCTCGCTAGTGACGGTTTAAGTCTGGTGTCAGCCTCTCCTCGTGACGGTGTCCGTCTGGTGTCAGCCTCGCTAGTGACGGGGTCGGTCTGGTGTCAGCCTCGCTAGTGACGGGGTCGGTCTGGTGTCAGCCTCGCCTCGTGACGGTGTCGGTCTGGTGTCAGCCTCGCCTCGTGACGGTGTCGGTCTGGTGTCATCCTCGCTAGTGACGGTGTCGGTCTGGTGTCATCCTCGCCTCGTGACGGGGTCGGTCTGGTGTCAGCCTCGCTAGTGACGGAGTCGATCTGGTGTCAGCCTCTCCTCGTGACGGTGTCGGTCTGGTGTCAGCCTCTCCTCGTGACGGTGTCGGTCTGGTGTCAGCCTCTCCTCGTGACAGGGTCCGTCTGGTGTCAGCCTCGCTAGTGACGGTTTCGGTCTGGTGTCAGCCTCGCTAGTGACGGTTTCGGTCTGGTGTCAGCCTCTCCTCGTGACGGTGTCAGTCTGGTGTCAGCCTCGCTAGTGACGGTGTCAGTCTGGTGTCAGCCTCGCTAGTGACGGTGTCAGTCTGGTGTCAGCCTCTCCTCGTGACGGTGTCAGTCTGTTGTCAGCCTCTCCTCGTGACGGTGTCAGTCTGGTGTCAGCCTCGCTAGTGACGGTGTCAGTCTGGTGTCAGCCTCGCTAGTGACGGTTTCAGTCTGGTGTCAGCCTCTCCTCGTGACGGTGTCAGTCTGGTGTCAGCCTCGCTAGTGACGGTTTCAGTCTGGTGTCAGCCTCTCCTCGTGACGGTGTCAGTCTGGTGTCAGCCTCTCCTCGTGACAGTGTCAGTCTGGTGTCAGCCTCGCTAGTGACGGTTTCAGTCTGGTGTCAGCCTCTCCTCGTGACGGTGTCAGTCTGGTGTCAGCCTCTCCTCGTGACGGTGTCAGTCTGGTGTCAGCCTCGCTAGTGACGGGGTCGGTCTGGTGTCAGCCTCTCCTCGTGACGGGGTCGGTCTGGTGTCAGCCTCTCCTCGTGACGGTGTCGGTCTGGTGTCAGCCTCTCCTCGTGACGGGCTCCGTCTGGTGTCAGCCTCTCCTCGTGACGGGGTCGGTCTGGTGTCAGCCTCTCCTCGTGACGGGGTCGGTCTGGTGTCAGCCTCGCTAGTGACGGTTTCAGTCTGGTGTCAGCCTCTCCTCGTGACGGTGTCAGTCTGGTGTCAGCCTCGCTAGTGACGGTGTCAGTCTGGTGTCAGCCTCGCTAGTGACGGTTTCAGTCTGGTGTCAGCCTCTCCTCGTGACAGTGTCAGTCTGGTGTCAGCCTCGCTAGTGACGGGGTCGGTCTGGTGTCAGCCTCTCCTCGTGACGGGGTCGGTCTGGTGTCAGCCTCTCCTCGTGACAGTGTCAGTCTGGTGTCAGCCTCGCTAGTGACGGTTTCAGTCTGGTGTCAGCCTCTCCTCGTGACGGTGTCCGTCTGGTGTCAGCCTCGCTAGTGACGGGGTCGGTCTGGTGTCAGCCTCGCTAGTGACGGGGTCGGTCTGGTGTCAGCCTCGCCTCGTGACGGTGTCGGTCTGGTGTCAGCCTCGCCTCGTGACGGTGTCGGTCTGGTGTCATCCTCGCTAGTGACGGTGTCGGTCTGGTGTCATCCTCGCCTCGTGATGGGGTCGGTCTGGTGTCAGCCTCGCTAGTGACGGAGTCGGTCTGGTGTCAGCCTCTCCTCGTGACGGTGTCGGTCTGGTGTCAGCCTCTCCTCGTGACGGTGTCGATCTGGTGTCAGCCTCTCCTCGTGACAGGGTCCGTCTGGTGTCAGCCTCGCTAGTGACGGTGTCAGTCTGGTGTCAGCCTCGCTAGTGACGGTGTCAGTCTGGTGTCAGCCTCTCCTCGTGACGGTGTCAGTCTGGTGTCAGCCTCTCCTCGTGACGGTGTCAGTCTGGTGTCAGCCTCGCTAGTGACGGTTTCAGTCTGGTGTCAGCCTCTCCTCGTGACGGTGTCCGTCTGGTGTCAGCCTCGCTAGTGACGGGGTCGGTCTGGTGTCAGCCTCTCCTCGTGACGGTGTCGGTCTGGTGTCAGCCTCTCCTCGTGACGGGGTCGGTCTGGTGTCAGCCTCTCCTCGTGACGGTGTCGGTCTGGTGTCAGCCTCTCCTCGTGACGGGGTCCGTCTGGTGTCAGCCTCTCCTCGTGACGGGGTCGGTCTGGTGTCAGCCTCTCCTCGTGACGGGGTCGGTCTGGTGTCAGCCTCGCTAGTGACGGTTTCAGTCTGGTGTCAGCCTCTCCTCGTGACGGTGTCAGTCTGGTGTCAGCCTCGCTAGTGACGGTTTCAGTCTGGTGTCAGCCTCTCCTCGTGACGGTGTCAGTCTGGTGTCAGCCTCTCCTCGTGACGGTGTCAGTCTGGTGTCAGCCTCGCTAGTGACGGTTTCAGTCTGGTGTCAGCCTCTCCTCGTGACGGTGTCAGTCTGGTGTCAGCCTCTCCTCGTGACGGTGTCAGTCTGGTGTCAGCCTCGCTAGTGACGGTTTCAGTCTGGTGTCAGCCTCTCCTCGTGACGGTGTCAGTCTGGTGTCAGCCTCTCCTCGTGACGGTGTCAGTCTGGTGTCAGCCTCGCTAGTGACGGTTTCAGTCTGGTGTCAGCCTCTCCTCGTGACGGTGTCCGTCTGGTGTCAGCCTCGCTAGTGACGGGGTCGGTCTGGTGTCAGCCTCGCTAGTGACGGGGTCGGTCTGGTGTCAGCCTCGCCTCGTGACGGTGTCGGTCTGGTGTCAGCCTCTCCTCGTGACGGTGTCAGTCTGGTGTCAGCCTCGCTAGTGACGGTTTCAGTCTGGTGTCAGCCTCGCCTCGTGACGGTGTCGGTCTGGTGTCATCCTCGCTAGTGACGGTGTCGGTCTGGTGTCATCCTCGCCTCGTGACGGGGTCGGTCTGGTGTCAGCCTCTCCTCGTGACGGTGTCGGTCTGGTGTCAGCCTCTCCTCGTGACGGTGTCGGTCTGGTGTCAGCCTCTCCTCGTGACGGGGTCGGTCTGGTGTCAGCCTCGCTAGTGACGGTTTCAGTCTGGTGTCAGCCTCTCCTCGTGACGGTGTCAGTCTGGTGTCAGCCTTGCTAGTGGCGGTGTCAGTCTGGTGTCAGCCTCGCTAGTGACGGTTTCAGTCTGGTGTCAGCCTCTCCTCGTGACGGTGTCCCTCTGGTGTCAGCCTCGCTAGTGACGGGGTCGGTCTGGTGTCAGCCTCGCTAGTGACGGGGTCGGTCTGGTGTCAGCCTCGCCTCGTGACGGTGTCGGTCTGGTGTCAGCCTCGCCTCGTGACGGTGTCGGTCTGGTGTCATCCTCGCTAGTGACGGTGTCGGTCTGGTGTCATCCTCGCCTCGTGACGGGGTCGGTCTGGTGTCAGCCTCGCTAGTGACGGAGTCGGTCTGGTGTCAGCCTCTCCTCGTGACGGTGTCGGTCTGGTGTCAGCCTCTCCTCGTGACGGTGTCGGTCTGGTGTCAGCCTCTCCTCGTGACAGGGTCCGTCTGGTGTCAGCCTCGCTAGTGACGGTTTCGGTCTGGTGTCAGCCTCTCCTCGTGACGGTGTCAGTCTGGTGTCAGCCTCGCTAGTGACGGTGTCAGTCTGGTGTCAGCCTCGCTAGTGACGGTGTCAGTCTGGTGTCAGCCTCTCCTCGTGACGGTGTCAGTCTGGTGTCAGCCTCTCCTCGTGACGGTGTCAGTCTGGTGTCAGCCTCGCTAGTGACGGTGTCAGTCTGGTGTCAGCCTCGCTAGTGACGGTTTCAGTCTGGTGTCAGCCTCTCCTCGTGACGGTGTCAGTCTGGTGTCAGCCTCGCTAGTGACGGTTTCAGTCTGGTGTCAGCCTCTCCTCGTGACGGTGTCAGTCTGGTGTCAGCCTCTCCTCGTGACAGTGTCAGTCTGGTGTCAGCCTCGCTAGTGACGGTTTCAGTCTGGTGTCAGCCTCTCCTCGTGACGGTGTCAGTCTGGTGTCAGCCTCTCCTCGTGACGGTGTCAGTCTGGTGTCAGCCTCGCTAGTGACGGTTTCAGTCTGGTGTCAGCCTCTCCTCGTGACGGTGTCAGTCTGGTGTCAGCCTCTCCTCGTGACGGTGTCAGTCTGGTGTCAGCCTCGCTAGTGACGGTGTCAGTCTGGTGTCAGCCTCTCCTCGTGACGGTGTCGGTCTGGTGTCAGCCTCTCCTCGTGACGGTGTCGGTCTGGTGTCAGCCTCTCCTCGTGACAGGGTCCGTCTGGTGTCAGCCTCGCTAGTGACGGTTTCAGTCTGGTGTCAGCCTCTCCTCGTGACGGTGTCAGTCTGGTGTCAGCCTCGCTAGTGACGGTGTCAGTCTGGTGTCAGCCTCTCCTCGTGACGGTGTCAGTCTGGTGTCAGCCTCTCCTCGTGACGGTGTCCGTCTGGTGTCAGCCTCTCCTCGTGACGGTGTCAGTCTGGTGTCAGCCTCGCTAGTGACGGTTTCAGTCTGGTGTCAGCCTCTCCTCGTGACGGTGTCCGTCTGGTGTCAGCCTCTCCTCGTGACGGTGTCAGTCTGGTGTCAGCCTCGCTAGTGACGGGGTCGGTCTGGTGTCAGCCTCTCCTCGTGACGGGGTCGGTCTGGTGTCAGCCTCGCTAGTGACGGTTTCAGTCTGGTGTCAGCCTCTCCTCGTGACAGTGTCAGTCTGGTGTCAGCCTCGCTAGTGACGGTGTCAGTCTGGTGTCAGCCTTGCTAGTGACGGTTTCAGTCTGGTGTCAGCCTCTCCTCGTGACAGTGTCAGTCTGGTGTCAGCCTCGCTAGTGACGGTGTCAGTCTGGTGTCAGCCTCGCTAGTGACGGTTTCAGTCTGGTGTCAGCCTCTCCTCGTGACAGTGTCAGTCTGGTGTCAGCCTCGCTAGTGACGGGGTCGGTCTGGTGTCAGCCTCTCCTCGTGACGGGGTCGGTCTGGTGTCAGCCTCTCCTCGTGACGGTGTCAGTCTGGTGTCAGCCTCGCTAGTGACGGTTTCAGTCTGGTGTCAGCCTCTCCTCGTGACGGTGTCCGTCTGGTGTCAGCCTCGCTAGTGACGGGGTCGGTCTGGTGTCAGCCTCGCCTCGTGACGGTGTCGGTCTGGTGTCAGCCTCGCCTCGTGACGGTGTCGGTCTGGTGTCATCCTCGCTAGTGACGGTGTCGGTCTGCTGTCATCCTCGCCTCGTGATGGGGTCGGTCTGGTGTCAGCCTCGCTAGTGACGGAGTCGGTCTGGTGTCAGCCTCTCCTCGTGACGGTGTCGGTCTGGTGTCAGCCTCTCCTCGTGACGGTGTCGATCTGGTGTCAGCCTCTCCTCCTGACAGGGTCCGTCTGGTGTCAGCCTCGCTAGTGACGGTGTCAGTCTGGTGTCAGCCTCGCTAGTGACGGTGTCAGTCTGGTGTCAGCCTCTCCTCGTGACGGTGTCAGTCTGGTGTCAGCCTCTCCTCGTGACGGTGTCAGTCTGGTGTCAGCCTCGCTAGTGACGGTTTCAGTCTGGTGTCAGCCTCTCCTCGTGACGGTGTCCGTCTGGTGTCAGCCTCGCTAGTGACGGGGTCGGTCTGGTGTCAGCCTCTCCTCGTGACGGGGTCGGTCTGGTGTCAGCCTCTCCTCGTGACGGTGTCGGTCTGGTGTCAGCCTCTCCTCGTGACGGGGTCCGTCTGGTGTCAGCCTCTCCTCGTGACGGGGTCGGTCTGGTGTCAGCCTCTCCTCGTGACGGGGTCGGTCTGGTGTCAGCCTCGCTAGTGACGGTTTCAGTCTGGTGTCAGCCTCTCCTCGTGACGGTGTCAGTCTGGTGTCAGCCTCGCTAGTGACGGTGTCAGTCTGGTGTCAGCCTCGCTAGTGACGGTTTCAGTCTGGTGTCAGCCTCTCCTCGTGACGGTGTCAGTCTGGTGTCAGCCTCGCTAGTGACGGTGTCAGTCTGGTGTCAGCCTCGCTAGTGACGGTGTCAGTCTGGTGTCAGCCTCTCCTCGTGACGGTGTCAGTCTGGTGTCAGCCTCTCCTCGTGACGGTGTCCGTCTGGTGTCAGCCTCTCCTCGTGACGGTGTCAGTCTGGTGTCAGCCTCGCTAGTGACGGTTTCAGTCTGGTGTCAGCCTCTCCTCGTGACGGTGTCCGTCTGGTGTCAGCCTCTCCTCGTGACGGTGTCAGTCTGGTGTCAGCCTCGCTAGTGACGGGGTCGGTCTGGTGTCAGCCTCTCCTCGTGACGGGGTCGGTCTGGTGTCAGCCTCTCCTCGTGACGGTGTCGGTCTGGTGTCAGCCTCTCCTCGTGACGGGGTCCGTCTGGTGTCAGCCTCTCCTCGTGACGGGGTCGGTCTGGTGTCAGCCTCTCCTCGTGACGGGGTCGGTCTGGTGTCAGCCTCGCTAGTGACGGTTTCAGTCTGGTGTCAGCCTCTCCTCGTGACGGTGTCAGTCTGATGTCAGCCTCGCTAGTGACGGTGTCAGTCTGGTGTCAGCCTCGCTAGTGACGGTTTCAGTCTGGTGTCAGCCTCTCCTCGTGACAGTGTCAGTCTGGTGTCAGCCTCGCTAGTGACGGGGTCGGTCTGGTGTCAGCCTCTCCTCGTGACGGGGTCGGTCTGGTGTCAGCCTCTCCTCGTGACGGTGTCAGTCTGGTGTCAGCCTCGCTAGTGACGGTTTCAGTCTGGTGTCAGCCTCTCCTCGTGACGGTGTCCGTCTGGTGTCAGCCTCGCTAGTGACGGGGTCGGTCTGGTGTCAGCCTCGCCTCGTGACGGTGTCGGTCTGGTGTCAGCCTCGCCTCGTGACGGTGTCGGTCTGGTGTCATCCTCGCTAGTGACGGTGTCGGTCTGGTGTCATCCTCGCCTCGTGATGGGGTCGGTCTGGTGTCAGCCTCGCTAGTGACGGAGTCGGTCTGGTGTCAGCCTCTCCTCGTGACGGTGTCGGTCTGGTGTCAGCCTCTCCTCGTGACGGTGTCGATCTGGTGTCAGCCTCTCCTCGTGACATGGTCCGTCTGGTGTCAGCCTCGCTAGTGACGGTGTCAGTCTGGTGTCAGCCTCGCTAGTGACGGTGTCAGTCTGGTGTCAGCCTCTCCTCGTGACGGTGTCAGTCTGGTGTCAGCCTCTCCTCGTGACGGTGTCAGTCTGGTGTCAGCCTCGCTAGTGACGGTTTCAGTCTGGTGTCAGCCTCTCCTCGTGACGGTGTCCGTCTGGTGTCAGCCTCGCTAGTGACGGGGTCGGTCTGGTGTCAGCCTCTCCTCGTGACGGGGTCGGTCTGGTGTCAGCCTCTCCTCGTGACGGTGTCGGTCTGGTGTCAGCCTCTCCTCGTGACGGGGTCCGTCTGGTGTCAGCCTCTCCTCGTGACGGGGTCGGTCTGGTGTCAGCCTCTCCTCGTGACGGGGTCGGTCTGGTGTCAGCCTCGCTAGTGACGGTTTCAGTCTGGTGTCAGCCTCTCCTCGTGACGGTGTCAGTCTGGTGTCAGCCTCGCTAGTGACGGTGTCAGTCTGGTGTCAGCCTCGCTAGTGACGGTTTCAGTCTGGTGTCAGCCTCTCCTCGTGACGGTGTCAGTCTGGTGTCAGCCTCGCTAGTGACGGGGTCGGTCTGGTGTCAGCCTCTCCTCGTGACGGGGTCGGTCTGGTGTCAGCCTCTCCTCGTGACGGTGTCAGTCTGGTGTCAGCCTCGCTAGTGACGGTTTCAGTCTGGTGTCAGCCTCTCCTCGTGACGGTGTCCGTCTGGTGTCAGCCTCGCTAGTGACGGGGTCGGTCTGGTGTCAGCCTCGCTAGTGACGGGGTCGGTCTGGTGTCAGCCTCGCCTCGTGACGGTGTCGGTCTGGTGTCAGCCTCGCCTCGTGACGGTGTCGGTCTGGTGTCATCCTCGCTAGTGACGGTGTCGGTCTGGTGTCATCCTCGCCTCGTGATGGGGTCGGTCTGGTGTCAGCCTCGCTAGTGACGGAGTCGGTCTGGTGTCAGCCTCTCCTCGTGACGGTGTCGGTCTGGTGTCAGCCTCTCCTCGTGACGGTGTCGATCTGGTGTCAGCCTCTCCTCGTGACAGGGTCCGTCTGGTGTCAGCCTCGCTAGTGACGGTGTCAGTCTGGTGTCAGCCTCGCTAGTGACGGTGTCAGTCTGGTGTCAGCCTCTCCTCGTGACGGTGTCAGTCTGGTGTCAGCCTCTCCTCGTGACGGTGTCAGTCTGGTGTCAGCCTCGCTAGTGACGGTTTCAGTCTGGTGTCAGCCTCTCCTCGTGACGGTGTCCGTCTGGTGTCAGCCTCGCTAGTGACGGGGTCGGTCTGGTGTCAGCCTCTCCTCGTGACGGGGTCGGTCTGGTGTCAGCCTCTCCTCGTGACGGTGTCGGTCTGGTGTCAGCCTCTCCTCATGACGGGGTCCGTCTGGTGTCAGCCTCTCCTCGTGACGGGGTCGGTCTGGTGTCAGCCTCGCTAGTGACGGTTTCAGTCTGGTGTCAGCCTCTCCTCGTGACGGTGTCAGTCTGGTGTCAGCCTCGCTAGTGACGTTTTCAGTCTGGTGACAGCCTCTCCTCGTGACGGTGTCCGTCTGGTGTCAGCCTCGCTAGTGACGGGGTCGGTCTGGTGTCATCCTCGCTAGTGACGGTGTCGGTCTGGTGTCATCCTCGCCTCGTGACGGGGTCGGTCTGGTGTCAGCCTCGCTAGTGACGGAGTCGGTCTGGTGTCAGCCTCTCCTCGTGACGGTGTCGGTCTGGTGTCAGCCTCTCCTCGTTACGGTGTCGGTCTGGTGTCAGCCTCTCCTCGTGACAGGGTCCGTCTGGTGTCAGCCTCGCTAGTGACGGTTTCAGTCTGGTGTCAGCCTCTCCTCGTGACGGTGTCAGTCTGGTGTCAGCCTCGCTAGTGACGGTGTCAGTCTGGTGTCAGCCTCGCTAGTGACGGTGTCAGTCTGGTGTCAGCCTCTCCTCGTGACGGTGTCAGTCTGGTGTCAGCCTCTCCTCGTGACGGTGTCAGTCTGGTGTCAGCCTCGCTAGTGACGGGGTCGGTCTGGTGTCAGCCTCTCCTCGTGACGGGGTCGGTCTGGTGTCAGCCTCTCCTCGTGACGGTGTCGGTCTGGTGTCAGCCTCTCCTCGTGACGGGGTCCGTCTGGTGTCAGCCTCTCCTCGTGACGGGGTCGGTCTGGTGTCAGCCTCGCTAGTGACGGTTTCAGTCTGGTGTCAGCCTCTCCTCGTGACGGTGTCAGTCTGGTGTCAGCCTCGCTAGTGACGGTGTCAGTCTGGTGTCAGCCTCGCTAGTGACGGTTTCAGTCTGGTGTCAGCCTCTCCTCGTGACGGTGTCAGTCTGGTGTCAGCCTCGCTAGTGACGGGGTCGGTCTGGTGTCAGCCTCTCCTCGTGACGGGGTCGGTCTGGTGTCAGCCTCTCCTCGTGACGGTGTCAGTCTGGTGTCAGCCTCGCTAGTGACGGTTTCAGTCTGGTGTCAGCCTCTCCTCGTGACGGTGTCCGTCTGGTGTCAGCCTCGCTAGTGACGGGGTCGGTCTGGTGTCAGCCTCGCTAGTGACGGGGTCGGTCTGGTGTCAGCCTCGCCTCGTGACGGTGTCGGTCTGGTGTCAGCCTCGCCTCGTGACGGTGTCGGTCTGGTGTCATCCTCGCTAGTGACGGTGTCGGTCTGGTGTCATCCTCGCCTCGTGATGGGGTCGGTCTGGTGTCAGCCTCGCTAGTGACGGAGTCGGTCTGGTGTCAGCCTCTCCTCGTGACGGTGTCGGTCTAGTGTCAGCCTCTCCTCGTGACGGTGTCGATCTGGTGTCAGCCTCTCCTCGTGACAGGGTCCGTCTGGTGTCAGCCTCGCTAGTGACGGTGTCAGTCTGGTGTCAGCCTTGCTAGTGACGGTGTCAGTCTGGTGTCAGCCTCTCCTCGTGACGGTGTCAGTCTGGTGTCAGCCTCTCCTCGTGACGGTGTCAGTCTGGTGTCAGCCTCGCTAGTGACGGTTTCAGTCTGGTGTCAGCCTCTCCTCGTGACGGTGTCCGTCTGGTGTCAGCCTCGCTAGTGACGGGGTCGGTCTGGTGTCAGCCTCTCCTCGTGACGGGGTCGGTCTGGTGTCAGCCTCTCCTCGTGACGGTGTCGGTCTGGTGTCAGCCTCTCCTCGTGACGGGGTCCGTCTGGTGTCAGCCTCTCCTCGTGACGGTTTCAGTCTGGTGTCAGCCTCTCCTCGTGACGGTGTCAGTCTGGTGTCAGCCTCGCTAGTGACGGTGTCAGTCTGGTGTCAGCCTCGCTAGTGACGGTTTCAGTCTGGTGTCAGCCTCTCCTCGTGACGGTGTCAGTCTGGTGTCAGCCTCTCCTCGTGACGGTGTCAGTCTGGTGTCAGCCTCGCTAGTGACGTTTTCAGTCTGGTGTCAGCCTCGCCTCGTGACGGGGGTCGGTCTGGTGTCATCCTCGCTAGTGACGGTGTCGGTCTGGTGTCATCCTCGCCTCGTGATGGGGTCGGTCTGGTGTCAGCCTCGCTAGTGACGGAGTCGGTCTGGTGTCAGCCTCTCCTCGTGACGGTGTCGGTCTGGTGTCAGCCTCTCCTCGTGACGGTGTCGATCTGGTGTCAGCCTCTCCTCGTGACAGGGTCCGTCTGGTGTCAGCCTCGCTAGTGACGGTGTCAGTCTGGTGTCAGCCTCGCTAGTGACGGTGTCAGTCTGGTGTCAGCCTCTCCTCGTGACGGTGTCAGTCTGGTGTCAGCCTCGCTAGTGACGGGGTCGGTCTGGTGTCAGCCTCTCCTCGTGACGGGGTCGGTCTGGTGTCAGCCTCTCCTCGTGACGGTGTCGGTCTGGTGTCAGCCTCTCCTCGTGACGGGGTCCGTCTGGTGTCAGCCTCTCCTCGTGACGGGGTCGGTCTGGTGTCAGCCTCTCCTCGTGACGGTGTCAGTCTGGTGTCAGCCTCGCTAGTGACGGTGTCAGTCTGGTGTCAGCCTCTCCTCGTGACGGTGTCAGTCTGGTGTCAGCCTCTCCTCGTGACGGTGTCAGTCTGGTGTCAGCCTCGCTAGTGACGGGGTCGGTCTGGTGTCAGCCTCTCCTCGTGACGGTGTCGGTCTGGTGTCAGCCTCTCCTCGTGACGGTGTCGATCTGGTGTCAGCCTCTCCTCGTGACAGGGTCCGTCTGGTGTCAGCCTCGCTAGTGACGGTGTCAGTCTGGTGTCAGCCTCGCTAGTGACGGTGTCAGTCTGGTGTCAGCCTCTCCTCGTGACGGTGTCAGTCTGGTGTCAGCCTCTCCTCGTGACGGTGTCAGTCTGGTGTCAGCCTCGCTAGTGACGGGGTCGGTCTGGTGTCAGCCTCTCCTCGTGACGGGGTCGGTCTGGTGTCAGCCTCTCCTCGTGACGGTGTCGGTCTGGTGTCAGCCTCTCCTCGTGACGGGGTCCGTCTGGTGTCAGCCTCTCCTCGTGACGGGGTCGGTCTGGTGTCAGCCTCTCCTCGTGACGGGGTCGGTCTGGTGTCAGCCTCGCTAGTGACGGTTTCAGTCTGGTGTCATCCTCTCCTCGTGACGGTGTCAGTCTGGTGTCAGCCTCGCTAGTGACGGTGTCAGTCTGGTGTCAGCCTCGCTAGTGACGGTTTCAGTCTGGTGTCAGCCTCTCCTCGTGACGGTGTCAGTCTGGTGTCAGCCTCGCTAGTGACGGGGTCGGTCTGGTGTCAGCCTCTCCTCGTGACGGGGTCGGTCTGGTGTCAGCCTCTCCTCGTGACGGTGTCAGTCTGGTGTCAGCCTCGCTAGTGACGGTTTCAGTCTGGTGTCAGCCTCTCCTCGTGACGGTGTCCGTCTGGTGTCAGCCTCGCTAGTGACGGGGTCGGTCTGGTGTCAGCCTCGCTAGTGACGGGGTCGGTCTGGTGTCAGCCTCGCCTCGTGACGGTGTCGGTCTGGTGTCAGCCTCGCCTCGTGACGGTGTCGGTCTGGTGTCATCCTCGCTAGTGACGGTGTCGGTCTGGTGTCATCCTCGCCTCGTGATGGGGTCGGTCTGGTGTCAGCCTCGCTAGTGACGGAGTCGGTCTGGTGTCAGCCTCTCCTCGTGACGGTGTCGGTCTGGTGTCAGCCTCTCCTCGTGACGGTGTCAGTCTGGTGTCAGCCTCTCCTCGTGACGGTGTCAGTCTGGTGTCAGCCTCGCTAGTGACGGTTTCAGTCTGGTGTCAGCCTCTCCTCGTGACGGTGTCCGTCTGGTGTCAGCCTCGCTAGTGACGGGGTCGGTCTGGTGTCAGCCTCTCCTCGTGACGGGGTCGGTCTGGTGTCAGCCTCTCCTCGTGACGGTGTCGGTCTGGTGTCAGCCTCTCCTCGTGACGGGGTCCGTCTGGTGTCAGCCTCTCCTCGTGACGGGGTCGGTCTGGTGTCAGCCTCTCCTCGTGACGGGGTCGGTCTGGTGTCAGCCTCGCTAGTGACGGTTTCAGTCTGGTGTCAGCCTCTCCTCGTGACGGTGTCAGTCTGGTGTCAGCCTCGCTAGTGACGGTGTCAGTCTGGTGTCAGCCTCGCTAGTGACGGTTTCAGTCTGGTGTCAGCCTCTCCTCGTGACGGTGTCAGTCTGGTGTCAGCCTCTCCTCGTGACGGTGTCAGTCTGGTGTCAGCCTCGCTAGTGACGTTTTCAGTCTGGTGTCAGCCTCGCCTCGTGACGGTGTCGGTCTGGTGTCATCCTCGCTAGTGACGGTGTCGGTCTGGTGTCATCCTCGCCTCGTGATGGGGTCGGTCTGGTGTCAGCCTCGCTAGTGACGGAGTCGGTCTGGTGTCAGCCTCTCCTCGTGACGGTGTCGGTCTGGTGTCAGCCTCTCCTCGTGACGGTGTCGATCTGGTGTCAGCCTCTCCTCGTGACAGGGTCCGTCTGGTGTCAGCCTCGCTAGTGACGGTGTCAGTCTGGTGTCAGCCTCGCTAGTGACGGTGTCAGTCTGGTGTCAGCCTCGCTAGTGACGGTGTCAGTCTGGTGTCAGCCTCTCCTCGTGACGGTGTCAGTCTGGTGTCAGCCTCTCCTCGTGACGGTGTCAGTCTGGTGTCAGCCTCGCTAGTGACGGTTTCAGTCTGGTGTCAGCCTCTCCTCGTGACGGTGTCCGTCTGGTGTCAGCCTCGCTAGTGACGGGGTCGGTCTGGTGTCAGCCTCTCCTCGTGACGGGGTCGGTCTGGTGTCAGCCTCGCTAGTGACGGAGTCGGTCTGGTGTCAGCCTCTCCTCGTGACGGTGTCGGTCTGGTGTCAGCCTCTCCTCGTGACGGTGTCGGTCTGGTGTCAGCCTCTCCTCGTGACAGGGTCCGTCTGGTGTCAGCCTCGCTAGTGACGGTTTCGGTCTGGTGTCAGCCTCTCCTCGTGACGGTGTCAGTCTGGTGTCAGCCTCGCTAGTGACGGTGTCAGTCTGGTGTCAGCCTCGCTAGTGACGGTGTCAGTCTGGTGTCAGCCTCGCTAGTGACGGTGTCAGTCTGGTGTCAGCCTCTCCTCGTGACGGTGTCAGTCTGGTGTCAGCCTCTCCTCGTGACGGTGTCAGTCTGGTGTCAGCCTCGCTAGTGACGGTTTCAGTCTGGTGTCAGCCTCTCCTCGTGACGGTGTCCGTCTGGTGTCAGCCTCTCCTTGTGACGGTGTCAGTCTGGTGTCAGCCTCGCTAGTGACGGGGTCGGTCTGGTGTCAGCCTCTCCTCGTGACGGGGTCGGTCTGGTGTCAGCCTCTCCTCGTGACGGTGTCGGTCTGGTGTCAGCCTCTCCTCGTGACGGGGTCCGTCTGGTGTCAGCCTCTCCTCGTGACGGGGTCGGTCTGGTGTCATCCTCTCCTCGTGACGGTGTCAGTCTGGTGTCAGCCTCGCTAGTGACGGTTTCAGTCTGGTGTCAGCCTCTCCTCGTGACGGTGTCAGTCTGGTGTCAGCCTCGCTAGTGACGGTGTCAGTCTGGTGTCAGCCTCGCTAGTGACGGTTTCAGTCTGGTGTCAGCCTCTCCTCGTGACGGTGTCAGTCTGGTGTCAGCCTCGCTAGTGACGGTTTCAGTCTGGTGTCAGCCTCTCCTCGTGACGGTGTCAGTCTGGTGTCAGCCTCTCCTCGTGACAGTGTCAGTCTGGTGTCAGCCTCGCTAGTGACGGTTTCAGTCTGGTGTCAGCCTCTCCTCGTGACGGTGTCAGTCTGGTGTCAGCCTCTCCTCGTGACGGTGTCAGTCTGGTGTCAGCCTCGCTAGTGACGGTTTCAGTCTGGTGTCAGCCTCTCCTCGTGACGGTGTCCGTCTGGTGTCAGCCTCGCTAGTGACGGGGTCGGTCTGGTGTCAGCCTCGCTAGTGACGGGGTCGGTCTGGTGTCAGCCTCGCCTCGTGACGGTGTCGGTCTGGTGTCAGCCTCGCCTCGTGACGGTGTCGGTCTGGTGTCATCCTCGCTAGTAACGGTGTCGGTCTGGTGTCATCCTCGCCTCGTGACGGGGTCGGTCTGGTGTCAGCCTCGCTAGTGACGGAGTCGGTCTGGTGTCAGCCTCTCCTCGTGACGGTGTCGGTCTGGTGTCAGCCTCTCCTCGTGACGGTGTCGGTCTGGTGTCAGCCTCTCCTCGTGACAGGGTCCGTCTGGTGTCAGCCTCGCTAGTGACGGTTTCAGTCTGGTGTCAGCCTCTCCTCGTGACGGTGTCCGTCTGGTGTCAGCCTCTCCTCGTGACGGTGTCAGTCTGGTGTCAGCCTCGCTAGTGACGGGGTCGGTCTGGTGTCAGCCTCTCCTCGTGACGGGGTCGGTCTGGTGTCAGCCTCTCCTCGTGACGGTGTCGGTCTGGTGTCAGCTTCTCCTCGTGACGGGGTCCGTCTGGTGTCAGCCTCTCCTCGTGACGGGGTCGGTCTGGTGTCAGCCTCTCCTCGTGACGGGGTCGGTCTGGTGTCAGCCTCTCCTCGTGACGGGGTCCGTCTGGTGTCAGCCTCTCCTCGTGACGGGGTCGGTCTGGTGTCAGCCTCGCTAGTGACGGTTTCAGTCTGGTGTCAGCCTCTCCTCGTGACGGTGTCAGTCTGGTGTCAGCCTCGCTAGTGACGGTGTCAGTCTGGTGTCAGCCTCGCTAGTGACGGTTTCAGTCTGGTGTCAGCCTCTCCTCGTGACGGTGTCAGTCTGGTGTCAGCCTCGCTAGTGACGGGGTCGGTCTGGTGTCAGCCTCTCCTCGTAACGGGGTCGGTCTGGTGTCAGCCTCTCCTCGTGACGGTGTCAGTCTGGTGTCAGCCTCGCTAGTGACGGTGTCAGTCTGGTGTCAGCCTCGCTAGTGACGGTGTCAGTCTGGTGTCAGCCTCTCCTCGTGACGGTGTCAGTCTGGTGTCAGCCTCTCCTCGTGATGGTGTCAGTCTGGTGTCAGCCTCTCCTCGTGACGGTGTCAGTCTGGTGTCAGCCTCGCTAGTGAAGGTTTCAGTCTGGTGTCAGCCTCTCCTCGTGACGGTGTCCGTCTGGTGTCAGCCTCGCTAGTGACGGGGTCGGTCTGGTGTCAGCCTCGCTAGTGACGGGGTCGGTCTGGTGTCAGCCTCGCCTCGTGACGGTGTCGGTCTGGTGTCAGCCTCGCCTCGTGACGGTGTCGGTCTGGTGTCATCCTCGCTAGTGACGGTGTCGGTCTGGTGTCATCCTCGCCTCGTGACGGGGTCGGTCTGGTGTCAGCCTCGCTAGTGACGGAGTCGGTCTGGTGTCAGCCTCTCCTCGTGACGGTGTCGGTCTGGTGTCAGCCTCTCCTCGTGACGGTGTCGGTCTGGTGTCAGCCTCTCCTCGTGACAGGGTCCGTCTGGTGTCAGCCTCGCTAGTGACGGTTTCAGTCTGGTGTCAGCCTCTCCTCGTGACGGTGTCCGTCTGGTGTCAGCCTCTCCTCGTGACGGTGTCAGTCTGGTGTCAGCCTCGCTAGTGACGGGGTCGGTCTGGTGTCAGCCTCTCCTCGTGACGGGGTCGGTCTGGTGTCAGCCTCTCCTCGTGACGGTTTCGGTCTGGTGTCAGCCTCTCCTCGTGACGGGGTCCGTCTGGTGTCAGCCTCTCCTCGTGACGGGGTCGGTCTGGTGTCAGCCTCTCCTCGTGACGGGGTCGGTCTGGTGTCAGCCTCTCCTCGTGACGGGGTCGGTCTGGTGTCAGCCTCTCCTCGTGACGGGGTCGGTCTGGTGTCAGCCTCGCTAGTGACGGTTTCAGTCTGGTGTCAGCCTCTCCTCGTGACGGTGTCAGTCTGGTGTCAGCCTCGCTAGTGACGGTGTCAGTCTGGTGTCAGCCTCGCTAGTGACGGTTTCAGTCTGGTGTCAGCCTCTCCTCGTGACGGTGTCAGTCTGGTGTCAGCCTCGCTAGTGACGGGGTCGGTCTGGTGTCAGCCTCTCCTCGTAACGGGGTCGGTCTGGTGTCAGCCTCTCCTCGTGACGGTGTCAGTCTGGTGTCAGCCTCGCTAGTGACGGTGTCAGTCTGGTGTCAGCCTCGCTAGTGACGGTGTCAGTCTGGTGTCAGCCTCTCCTCGTGACGGTGTCAGTCTGGTGTCAGCCTCTCCTCGTGATGGTGTCAGTCTGGTGTCAGCCTCTCCTCGTGACGGTGTCAGTCTGGTGTCAGCCTCGCTAGTGAAGGTTTCAGTCTGGTGTCAGCCTCTCCTCGTGACGGTGTCCATCTGGTGTCAGCCTCGCTAGTGACGGGGTCGGTCTGGTGTCAGCCTCGCTAGTGACGGGGTCGGTCTGGTGTCAGCCTCGCCTCGTGACGGTGTCGGTCTGGTGTCAGCCTCGCCTCGTGACGGTGTCGGTCTGGTGTCATCCTCGCTAGTGACGGTGTCGGTCTGGTGTCATCCTCGCCTCGTGACGGGGTCGGTCTGGTGTCAGCCTCGCTAGTGACGGAGTCGGTCTGGTGTCAGCCTCTCCTCGTGACGGTGTCGGTCTGGTGTCAGCCTCTCCTCGTGACGGTGTCGGTCTGGTGTCAGCCTCTCCTCGTGACAGGGTCCGTCTGGTGTCAGCCTCGCTAGTGACGGTTTCGGTCTGGTGTCAGCCTCTCCTCGTGACGGTGTCAGTCTGGTGTCAGCCTCGCTAGTGACGGTGTCAGTCTGGTGTCAGCCTCGCTAGTGACGGTGTCAGTCTGGTGTCAGCCTCTCCTCGTGACGGTGTCAGTCTGGTGTCAGCCTCTCCTCGTGACGGTGTCAGTCTGGTGTCAGCCTCGCTAGTGACGGTTTCAGTCTGGTGTCAGCCTCTCCTCGTGACGGTGTCCGTCTGGTGTCAGCCTCTCCTCGTGACGGTGTCAGTCTGGTGTCAGCCTCGCTAGTGACGGGGTCGGTCTGGTGTCAGCCTCTCCTCGTGACGGTGTCGGTCTGGTGTCAGCCTCGCTAGTGACGGGTTCGGTCTGGTGTCAGCCTCTCCTCGTGACGGGGTCGGTCTGGTGTCAGCCTCTCCTCGTGACGGTGTCAGTCTGGTGTCAGCCTCGCTAGTGACGGTTTCAGTCTGGTGTCAGCCTCTCCTCGTGACGGTGTCCGTCTGGTGTCAGCCTCGCTAGTGACGGGGTCGGTCTGGTGTCAGCCTCGCTAGTGACAGGGTCGGTCTGGTGTCAGCCTCGCCTCGTGACGGTGTCGGTCTGGTGTCAGCCTCGCCTCGTGACGGTGTCGGTCTGGTGTCATCCTCGCTAGTGACGGTGTCGGTCTGGTGTCATCCTCGCCTCGTGACGGGGTCGGTCTGGTGTCAGCCTCGCTAGTGACGGAGTCGGTCTGGTGTCAGCCTCGCTAGTGACGGTTTCGGTCTGGTGTCAGCCTCTCCTCGTGACGGTGTCAGTCTGGTGTCAGCCTCGCTAGTGACGGTGTCAGTCTGGTGTCAGCCTCGCTAGTGACGGTGTCAGTCTGGTGTCAGCCTCTCCTCGTGACGGTGTCAGTCTGGTGTCAGCCTCTCCTCGTGACGGTGTCAGTCTGGTGTCAGCCTCGCTAGTGACGGTTTCAGTCTGGTGTCAGCCTCTCCTCGTGACGGTGTCCGTCTGGTGTCAGCCTCTCCTCGTGACGGTGTCAGTCTGGTGTCAGCCTCGCTAGTGACGGGGTCGGTCTGGTGTCAGCCTCTCCTCGTGACGGGGTCGGTCTGGTGTCAGCCTCTCCTCGTGACTGTGTCGGTCTGGTGTCAGCCTCTCCTCGTGACGGGGTCCGTCTGGTGTCAGCCTCTCCTCGTGACGGTGTCGGTCTGGTGTCAGCCTCTCCTCGTGACGGGGTCCGTCTGGTGTCAGCCTCTCCTCGTGACGGGGTCGGTCTGGTGTCAGCCTCTCCTCGTGACGGGGTCGGTCTGGTGTCAGCCTCGCTAGTGACGGTTTCAGTCTGGTGTCAGCCTCTCCTCGTGACGGTGTCAGTCTGGTGTCAGCCTCGCTAGTGACGGTGTCAGTCTGGTGTCAGCCTCGCTAGTGACGGTTTCAGTCTGGTGTCAGCCTCTCTTCGTGACGGTGTCAGTCTGGTGTCAGCCTCGCTAGTGACGGGGTCGGTCTGGTGTCAGCCTCTCCTCGTGACGGGGTCGGTCTGGTGTCAGCCTCTCCTCGTGACGGTGTCAGTCTGGTGTCAGCCTCGCTAGTGACGGTGTCAGTCTGGTGTCAGCCTCGCTAGTGACGGTGTCAGTCTGGTGTCAGCCTCTCCTCGTGACGGTGTCAGTCTGGTGTCAGCCTCTCCTCGTGACGGTGTCAGTCTGGTGTCAGCCTCGCTAGTGACGGTGTAAGTCTGGTGTCAGCCTCGCTAGTGACGGTGTTAGTCTGGTGTCAGCCTCGCTAGTGACGGTTTCAGTCTGGTGTCAGCCTCTCCTCGTGACGGTGTCAGTCTGGTGTCAGCCTCGCTAGTGACGGTTTCAGTCTGGTGTCAGCCTCTCCTCGTGACGGTGTCAGTCTGGTGTCAGCCTCTCCTCGTGACAGTGTCAGTCTGGTGTCAGCCTCGCTAGTGACGGTTTCAGTCTGGTGTCAGCCTCTCCTCGTGACGGTGTCAGTCTGGTGTCAGCCTCGCTAGTGACGGGGTCGGTCTGGTGTCAGCCTCTCCTCGTGACGGGGTCGGTCTGGTGTCAGCCTCTCCTCGTGACGGTGTCGGTCTGGTGTCAGCCTCTCCTCGTGACGGGGTCCGTCTGGTGTCAGCCTCTCCTCGTGACGGGGTCGGTCTGGTGTCAGCCTCTCCTCGTGACGGGGTCGGTCTGGTGTCAGCCTCTCCTCGTGACGGTGTCGGTCTGGTGTCAGCCTCTCCTCGTGACGGGGTCCGTCTGGTGTCAGCCTCTCCTCGTGACGGGGTCGGTCTGGTGTCAGCCTCTCCTCGTGACGGTGTCGGTCTGGTGTCAGCCTCTCCTCGTGACAGGGTCCGTCTGGTGTCAGCCTTGCTAGTGACGGTTTCGGTCTGGTGTCAGCCTCTCCTAGTGACGGTTTCAGTCTGGTGTCAGCCTCTCCTCGTGACGGTGTCAGTCTGGTGTCAGCCTCGCTAGTGACGGTGTCAGTCTGGTGTCAGCCTCGCTAGTGACGGTTTCAGTCTGGTGTCAGCCTCTCCTCGTGACGATGTCAGTCTGGTGTCAGCCTCGCTAGTGACGGTTTCAGTCTGGTGTCAGCCTCTCCTCGTGACGGTGTCAGTCTGGTGTCAGCCTCTCCTCGTGACGGTGTCAGTCTGGTGTCAGCCTCGCTAGTGACGGTTTCAGTCTGGTGTCAGCCTCTCCTCGTGACGGTGTCAGTCTGGTGTCAGCCTCTCCTCGTGACGGTGTCAGTCTGGTGTCAGCCTCGCTAGTGACGGTTTCAGTCTGGTGTCAGCCTCTCCTCGTGACGGTGTCCGTCTGGTGTCAGCCTCGCTAGTGACGGGGTCGGTCTGGTGTCAGCCTCGCTAGTGACGGGGTCGGTCTGGTGTCAGCCTCGCCTCGTGACGGTGTCGGTCTGGTGTCATCCTCGCTAGTGACGGTGTCGGTCTGGTGTCATCCTCGCCTCGTGACGGGGTCGGTCTGGTGTCAGCCTCTCCTCGTGACGGTGTCGGACTGGTGTCAGCCTCTCCTCGTGACGGTGTCAGTCTGGTGTCAGCCTCGCTAGTGACGGTGTCAGTCTGGTGTCAGCCTCGCTAGTGACGGTTTCAGTCTGGTGTCAGCCTCTCCTCGTGACGGTGTCAGTCTGGTGTCAGCCTCGCTAGTGACGGGGTCGGTCTGGTGTCAGCCTCTCCTCGTGACGGGGTCGGTCTGGTGTCAGCCTCGCTAGTGACGGTGTCAGTCTGGTGTCAGCCTCGCTAGTGACGGTTTCAGTCTGGTGTCAGCCTCTCCTCGTGACGGTGTCAGTCTGGTGTCAGCCTCGCTAGTGACGGTGTCAGTCTGGTGTCAGCCTCGCTAGTGACGGTTTCAGTCTGGTGTCAGCCTCTCCTCGTGACGGTGTCAGTCTGGTGTCAGCCTCGCTAGTGACGGTGTCAGTCTGGTGTCAGCCTCGCTAGTGACGGTTTCAGTCTGGTGTCAGCCTCTCCTCGTGACGGTGTCAGTCTGGTGTCAGCCTCGCTAGTGACGGGGTCGGTCTGGTGTCAGCCTCTCCTCGTGACGGTGTCAGTCTGGTGTCAGCCTCGCTAGTGACGGGGTCGGTCTGGTGTCAGCCTCTCCTCGTGACAGTGTCCGTCTGGTGTCAGCCTCTCCTCGTGACGGTGTCAGTCTGGTGTCAGCCTCGCTAGTGACGGGGTCGGTCTGGTGTCAGCCTCGCTAGTGACGGGGTCGGTCTGGTGTCAGCCTCTCCTCGTGACGGTGTCGGTCTGGTGTCAGCCTCTCCTCGTGACGGGGTCCGTCTGGTGTCAGCCTCTCCTCGTGACGGGGTCGGTCTGGTGTCAGCCTCTCCTCGTGACGGGGTCGGTCTGGTGTCAGCCTCTCCTCGTGACGGTGTCGGTCTGGTGTCAGCCTCTCCTCGTGACGGGGTCCGTCTGGTGTCAGCCTCGCTAGTGACGGGGTCGGTCTGGTGTCAGCCTCTCCTCGTGACGGGGTCGGTCTGGTGTCAGTCTCTCCTCGTGACGGTGTCAGTCTGGTGTCAGCCTCGCTAGTGACGGTTTCAGTCTGGTGTCAGCCTCTCCTCGTGACGGTGTCGGTCTGGTGTCAGCCTCTCCTCGTGACAGGGTCCGTCTGGTGTCAGCCTCGCTAGTGACGGTTTCGGTCTGGTGTCAGCCTCTCCTAGTGACGGTTTCAGTCTGGTGTCAGCCTCTCCTCGTGACGGTGTCAGTCTGGTGTCAGCCTCGCTAGTGACGGTGTCAGTCTGGTGTCAGCCTCGCTAGTGACGGTTTCAGTCTGGTGTCAGCCTCTCCTCGTGACGATGTCAGTCTGGTGTCAGCCTCGCTAGTGACGGTTTCAGTCTGGTGTCAGCCTCTCCTCGTGACGGTGTCAGTCTGGTGTCAGCCTCTCCTCGTGACGGTGTCAGTCTGGTGTCAGCCTCGCTAGTGACGGTTTCAGTCTGGTGTCAGCCTCTCCTCGTGACGGTGTCAGTCTGGTGTCAGCCTCTCCTCGTGACGGTGTCAGTCTGGTGTCAGCCTCGCTAGTGACGGTTTCAGTCTGGTGTCAGCCTCTCCTCGTGACGGTGTCCGTCTGGTGTCAGCCTCTCCTCGTGACGGTGTCCGTCTGGTGTCAGCCTCGCTAGTGACGGGGTCGGTCTGGTGTCAGCCTCGCTAGTGACGGGGTCGGTCTGGTGTCAGCCTCGCCTCGTGACGGTGTCGGTCTGGTGTCATCCTCGCTAGTGACGGTGTCGGTCTGGTGTCATCCTCGCCTCGTGACGAGGTCGGTCTGGTGTCAGCCTCTCCTCGTGACGGGGTCGGTCTGGTGTCAGCCTCTCCTCGTGACGGGGTCGGTCTGGTGTCAGCCTCGCTAGTGACGGAGTCGGTCTGGTGTCAGCCTCTCCTCGTGACGGTGTCGGTCTGGTGTCAGCCTCTCCTCGTGACGGTGTCGGTCTGGTGTCAGCCTCTCCTTGTGACAGGGTCCGTCTGGTGTCAGCCTCGCTAGTGACGGTTTCGGTCTGGTGTCAGCCTCTCCTCGTGACGGTGTCAGTCTGGTGTCAGCCTCGCTAGTGACGGTGTCAGTCTGGTGTCAGCCTTGCTAGTGACGGTGTCAGTCTGGTGTCAGCCTCTCCTCGTGACGGTGTCTGTCTGGTGTCAGCCTCTCCTCGTGACGGTGTCAGTCTGGTGTCAGCCTCGCTAGTGACGGTTTCAGTCTGGTGTCAGCCTCTCCTCGTGACGGTGTCCGTCTGGTGTCAGCCTCTCCTCGTGATGGTGTCAGTCTGGTGTCAGCCTCGCTAGTGACGGGGTCGGTCTGGTGTCAGCCTCTCCTCGCGACGGGGTCGGTCTGGTGTCAGCCTCTCCTCGTGACGGTGTCGGTCTGGTGTCAGCCTCTCCTCGTGACGGGGTCCGTCTGGTGTCAGCCTCTCCTCGTGACGGGGTCGGTCTGGTGTCAGCCTCTCCTCGTGACGGGGTCGGTCTGGTGTCAGCCTCGCTAGTGACGGTTTCAGTCTGGTGTCAGCCTCTCCTCGTGACGGTGTCAGTCTGGTGTCAGCCTCGCTAGTGACGGTGTCAGTCTGGTGTCAGCCTCGCTAGTGACGGTTTCAGTCTGGTGTCAGCCTCTCCTCGTGACGGTGTCAGTCTGGTGTCAGCCTCGCTAGTGACGGGGTCGGTCTGGTGTCAGCCTCTCCTCGTGACGGGGTCGGTCTGGTGTCAGCCTCTCCTCGTGACGGTGTCAGTCTGGTGTCAGCCTCGCTAGTGACGGTTTCAGTCTGGTGTCAGCCTCTCCTCGTGACAGGGTCCGTCTGGTGTCAGCCTCGCTAGTAACGGTGTGAGTCTGGTGTCAGCCTCGCTAGTGACGGTGTCAGTCTGGTGTCAGCCTCTCCTCGTGACGGTGTCAGTCTGGTGTCAGCCTCTCCTCGTGACGGTGTCAGTCTGGTGTCAGCCTCGCTAGTGACGGTTTCAGTCTGGTGTCAGCCTCTCCTCGTGACGGTGTCAGTCTGGTGTCAGCCTCGCTAGTGACGGGGTCGGTCTGGTGTCAGCCTCTCCTCGTGACGGGGTCGGTCTGGTGTCAGCCTCGCTAGTGACGGAGTCGGTCTGGTGTCAGCCTCTCCTCGTGACGGTGTCGGTCTGGTGTCAGCCTCTCCTCGTGACGGTGTCGGTCTGGTGTCAGCCTCTCCTTGTGACAGGGTCCGTCTGGTGTCAGCCTCGCTAGTGACGGTTTCGGTCTGGTGTCAGCCTCTCCTCGTGACGGTGTCAGTCTGGTGTCAGCCTCGCTAGTGACGGTGTCAGTCTGGTGTCAGCCTTGCTAGTGACGGTGTCAGTCTGGTGTCAGCCTCTCCTCGTGACGGTGTCTGTCTGGTGTCAGCCTCTCCTCGTGACGGTGTCAGTCTGGTGTCAGCCTCGCTAGTGACGGTTTCAGTCTGGTGTCAGCCTCTCCTCGTGACGGTGTCCGTCTGGTGTCAGCCTCTCCTCGTGACGGTGTCAGTCTGGTGTCAGCCTCGCTAGTGACGGGGTCGGTCTGGTGTCAGCCTCTCCTCGCGACGGGGTCGGTCTGGTGTCAGCCTCTCCTCGTGACGGTGTCGGTCTGGTGTCAGCCTCTCCTCGTGACGGGGTCCGTCTGGTGTCAGCCTCTCCTCGTGACGGGGTCGGTCTGGTGTCAGCCTCTCCTCGTGACGGGGTCGGTCTGGTGTCAGCCTCGCTAGTGACGGTTTCAGTCTGGTGTCAGCCTCTCCTCGTGACGGTGTCAGTCTGGTGTCAGCCTCGCTAGTGACGGTGTCAGTCTGGTGTCAGCCTCGCTAGTGACGGTTTCAGTCTGGTGTCAGCCTCTCCTCGTGACGGTGTCAGTCTGGTGTCAGCCTCGCTAGTGACGGGGTCGGTCTGGTGTCAGCCTCTCCTCGTGACGGGGTCGGTCTGGTGTCAGCCTCTCCTCGTGACGGTGTCAGTCTGGTGTCAGCCTCGCTAGTGACGGTTTCAGTCTGGTGTCAGCCTCTCCTCGTGACAGGGTCCGTCTGGTGTCAGCCTCGCTAGTAACGGTGTGAGTCTGGTGTCAGCCTCGCTAGTGACGGTGTCAGTCTGGTGTCAGCCTCTCCTCGTGACGGTGTCAGTCTGGTGTCAGCCTCTCCTCGTGACGGTGTCAGTCTGGTGTCAGCCTCGCTAGTGACGGTGTCAGTCTGGTGTCAGCCTCGCTAGTGACGGTTTCAGTCTGGTGTCAGCCTCTCCTCGTGACGGTGTCAGTCTGGTGTCAGCCTCGCTAGTGACGGGGTCGGTCTGGTGTCAGCCTCTCCTCGTGACGGGGTCGGTCTGGTGTCAGCCTCTCCTCGTGACGGGGTCGGTCTGGTGTCAGCCTCTCCTCGTGACGGGGTCGGTCTGGTGTCAGCCTCTCCTCGTGACGGTGTCGGTCTGGTGTCAGCCTCTCCTCGTGACGGGGTCGGTCTGGTGTCAGCCTCTCCTCGTGACGGGGTCGGTCTGGTGTCAGCCTCTCCTCGTGACGGTGTCGGTCTGGTGTCAGCCTCTCCTCGTGACAGGGTCCGTCTGGTGTCAGCCTCGCTAGTGACGGTTTCGGTCTGGTGTCAGCCTCTCCTAGTGACGGTTTCAGTCTGGTGTCAGCCTCTCCTCGTGACGGTGTCAGTCTGGTGTCAGCCTCGCTAGTGACGGTGTCAGTCTGGTGTCAGCCTCGCTAGTGACGGTTTCAGTCTGGTGTCAGCCTCTCCTCGTGACGGTGTCAGTCTGGTGTCAGCCTCGCTAGTGACGGTTTCAGTCTGGTGTCAGCCTCTCCTCGTGACGGTGTCAGTCTGGTGTCAGCCTTTCCTCGTGACGGTGTCAGTCTGGTGTCAGCCTCGCTAGTGACGGTTTCAGTCTGGTGTCAGCCTCTCCTCGTGACGGTGTCAGTCTGGTGTCAGCCTCTCCTCGTGACGGTGTCAGTCTGGTGTCAGCCTCGCTAGTGACGGTTTCAGTCTGGTGTCAGCCTCTCCTCGTGACGGTGTCCGTCTGGTGTCAGCCTCGCTAGTGACGGGGTCGGTCTGGTGTCAGCCTCTCCTTGTGACAGGGTCCGTCTGGTGTCAGCCTCGCTAGTGACGGTTTCGGTCTGGTGTCAGCCTCTCCTCGTGACGGTGTCAGTCTGGTGTCAGCCTCGCTAGTGACGGTGTCAGTCTGGTGTCAGCCTTGCTAGTGACGGTGTCAGTCTGGTGTCAGCCTCTCCTCGTGACGGTGTCTGTCTGGTGTCAGCCTCTCCTCGTGACGGTGTCAGTCTGGTGTCAGCCTCGCTAGTGACGGTTTCAGTCTGGTGTCAGCCTCTCCTCGTGACGGTGTCCGTCTGGTGTCAGCCTCTCCTCGTGACGGTGTCAGTCTGGTGTCAGCCTCGCTAGTGACGGGGTCGGTCTGGTGTCAGCCTCTCCTCGTGACGGGGTCAGTCTGGTGTCAGCCTCGCTAGTGACGGGGTCGGTCTGGTGTCAGCCTCTCCTCGTGACGGGGTCCGTCTGGTGTCAGCCTCTCCTCGTGACGGGGTCGGTCTGGTGTCAGCCTCTCCTCGTGACGGGGTCGGTCTGGTGTCAGCCTCGCTAGTGACGGTTTCAGTCTGGTGTCAGCCTCTCCTCGTGACGGTGTCAGTCTGGTGTCAGCCTCGCTAGTGACGGTGTCAGTCTGGTGTCAGCCTCGCTAGTGACGGTTTCAGTCTGGTGTCAGCCTCTCCTCGTGACGGTGTCAGTCTGGTGTCAGCCTCTCCTCGTGACGGTGTCAGTCTGGTGTCAGCCTCGCTAGTGACGGGGTCGGTCTGGTGTCAGCCTCTCCTCGTGACGGGGTCGGTCTGGTGTCAGCCTCTCCTCGTGACAGTGTCGGTCTGGTGTCAGCCTCTCCTCGTGACGGGGTCCGTCTGGTGTCAGCCTCTCCTCGTGACGGGGTCGGTCTGGTGTCAGCCTCTCCTCGTGACGGGGTCGGTCTGGTGTCAGCCTCGCTAGTGACGGTTTCAGTCTGGTGTCAGCCTCTCCTCGTGACGGTGTCAGTCTGGTGTCAGCCTCTCCTCGTGACGGTGTCAGTCTGGTGTCAGCCTCGCTAGTGACGGTTTCAGTCTGGTGTCAGCCTCTCCTCGTGACGGTGTCCGTCTTGTGTCAGCCTCGCTAGTGACGGGGTCGGTCTGGTGTCAGCCTCGCTAGTGACGGGGTCGGTCTGGTGTCAGCCTCTCCTCGTGACGGTGTCGGTCTGGTGTCAGCCTCGCCTCGTGACGGTGTCGGTCTGGTGTCATCCTCGCTAGTGACGGTGTCGGTCTGGTGTCATCCTCGCCTCGTGACGGGGTCGGTCTGGTGTCAGCCTCGCTAGTGACGGAGTCGGTCTGGTGTCAGCCTCTCCTCGTGACGGTGTCGGTCTGGTGTCAGCCTCTCCTCGTGACGGTGTCGGTCTGGTGTCAGCCTCTCCTCGTGACAGGGTCCGTCTGGTGTCAGCCTCGCTAGTGACGGTTTCGGTCTGGTGTCAGCCTCTCCTCGTGACGGTGCCAGTCTGGTGTCAGCCTCGCTAGTGACGGTGTCAGTCTGGTGTCAGCCTCGCTAGTGACGGTGTCAGTCTGGTGTCAGCCTCTCCTCGTGACGGTGTCAGTCTGGTGTCAGCCTCTCCTCGTGACGGTGTCAGTCTGGTGTCAGCCTCGCTAGTGACGGTTTCAGTCTGGTGTCAGCCTCTCCTTGTGACGGTGTCCGTCTGGTGTCAGCCTCTCCTCGTGACGGTGTCAGTCTGGTGTCAGCCTCGCTAGTGACGGTTTCAGTCTGGTGTCAGCCTCTCCTCGTGACGGTGTCAGTCTGGTGTCAGCCTCGCTAGTGACGGGGTCGGTCTGGTGTCAGCCTCTCCTCGTGACGGGGTCGGTCTGGTGTCAGCCTCTCCTCGTGACGGTGTCAGTCTGGTGTCAACCTCTCCTCGTGACGGTGTCAGTCTGGTGTCAGCCTCGCTAGTGACGGGGTCGGTCTGGTGTCAGCCTCTCCTCGTGACGGGGTCGGTCTGGTGTCAGCCTCTCCTCGTGACGGTGTCAGTCTGGTGTCAGCCTCGCTAGTGACGGTTTCAGTCTGGTGTCAGCCTCTCCTCGTGACGGTGTCAGTCTGGTGTCAGCCTCGCTAGTGACGGTTTCAGTCTGGTGTCAGCCTCTCCTCGTGACGGTGTCCGTCTGGTGTCAGCCTCTCCTTGTGACGGTGTCAGTCTGGTGTCAGCCTCGCTAGTGACGGGGTCGGTCTGGTGTCAGCCTCTCCTCGTGACGGGGTCGGTCTGGTGTCAGCCTCTCCTCGTGACGGGGTCGGTCTGGTGTCAGCCTCGCTAGTGACGGTATCAGTCTGGTGTCAGACTCTCCTCATAACGGTGTCAGTCTGGTGTCAGCCTCGCTAGTGACGGTGTCAGTCTGGTGTCAGCCTCGCTAGTGACGGTTTCAGTCTGGTGTCAGCCTCTCCTCGTGACGGTGTCAGTCTGGTGTCAGCCTCGCTAGTGACGGTTTCAGTCTGGTGTCAGCCTCTCCTCGTGACGGTGTCAGTCTGGTGTCAGCCTCTCCTCGTGACGGTGTCAGTCTGGTGTCAGCCTCGATAGTGACGGTTTCAGTCTGGTGTCAGCCTCTCCTCGTGACGGTGTCAGTCTGGTGTCAGCCTCTCCTCGTGACGGTGTCAGTCTGGTGTCAGCCTCGCTAGTGACGGTTTCAGTCTGGTGTCAGCCTCTCCTCGTGACGGTGTCCGTCTGGTGTCAGCCTCGCTAGTGACGGGGTCGGTCTGGTGTCAGCCTCGCTAGTGACGGGGTCGGTCTGGTGTCAGCCTCGCCTCGTGACGGTGTTGGTCTGGTGTCAGCCTCGCCTCGTGACGGTGTCGGTCTGGTGTCATCCTCGCTAGTGACGGTGTCGGTCTGGTGTCATCCTCGCCTCGTGACGGGGTCGGTCTGGTGTCAGCCTCGCTAGTGACGGAGTCGGTCTGGTGTCAGCCTCTCCTCGTGACGGTGTCGGTCTGGTGTCAGCCTCTCCTCGTGACGGTGTCGGTCTGGTGTCAGCCTCTCCTCGTGACAGGGTCCGTCTGGTGTCAGCCTCGCTAGTGACGGTTTCGGTCTGGTGTCAGCCTCTCCTCGTGACGGTGTCAGTCTGGTGTCAGCCTCGCTAGTGACGGTGTCAGTCTGGTGTCAGCCTCGCTAGTGACGGTGTCAGTCTGGTGTCAGCCTCTCCTCGTGACGGTGTCAGTCTGGTGTCAGCCTCTCCTCGTGACGGTGTCAGTCTGGTGTCAGCCTCGCTAGTGACGGTTTCAGTCTGGTGTCAGCCTCTCCTCATGACGGTGTCCGTCTGGTGTCAGCCTCTCCTCGTGACAGGATCCGTCTGGTGTCAGCCTCTCCTCGTGACGGGGTCGGTCTGGTGTCAGCCTCTCCTCGTGACGGGGTCAGTCTGGTGTCATCCTCGCTAGTGACGGTGTCGGTCTGGTGTCATCCTCGCTAGTGACGGTGTCGGTCTGGTGTCAGCCTCTCCTCGTGACGGTGTCGGTCTGGTGTCAGCCTCTCCTCGTGATGGTGTCGGTCTGGTGTCAGCCTCTCCTCGTGACGGTGTCAGTCTGGTGTCAGCCTCGCTAGTGACGGTTTCAGTCTGGTGTCAGCCTCTCCTCGTGACGGTGTCCGTCTGGTGTCAGCCTCTCCTCGTGACGGTGTCAGTCTGGTGTCAGCCTCGCTAGTGACGGGGTCGGTCTGGTGTCAGCCTCTCCTCGCGACGGGGTCGGTCTGGTGTCAGCCTCTCCTCGTGACGGTGTCGGTCTGGTGTCAGCCTCTCCTCGTGACGGGGTCCGTCTGGTGTCAGCCTCTCCTCGTGACGGGGTCGGTCTGGTGTCAGCCTCTCCTCGTGACGGGGTCGGTCTGGTGTCAGCCTCGCTAGTGACGGTTTCAGTCTGGTGTCAGCCTCTCCTCGTGACGGTGTCAGTCTGGTGTCAGCCTCGCTAGTGACGGTGTCAGTCTGGTGTCAGCCTCGCTAGTGACGGTTTCAGTCTGGTGTCAGCCTCTCCTCGTGACGGTGTCAGTCTGGTGTCAGCCTCGCTAGTGACGGTGTCAGTCTGGTGTCAGCCTCGCTAGTGACGGTTTCAGTCTGGTGTCAGCCTCTCCTCGTGACGGTGTCAGTCTGGTGTCAGCCTCGCTAGTGACGGGGTCGGTCTGGTGTCAGCCTCTCCTCGTGACGGGGTCGGTCTGGTGTCAGCCTCTCCTCGTGACGGTGTCAGTCTGGTGTCAGCCTCGCTAGTGACGGTTTCAGTCTGGTGTCAGCCTCTCCTCGTGACAGGGTCCGTCTGGTGTCAGCTTCGCTAGTAACGGTGTGAGTCTGGTGTCAGCCTCGCAAGTGACGGTGTCAGTCTGGTGTCAGCCTCTCCTCGTGACGGTTTCAGTCTGGTGTCAGCCTCTCCTCGTGACGGTGTCAGTCTGGTGTCAGCCTCGCTAGTGACGGTGTCGGTCTGGTGTCAGCCTCTCCTCGTGACGGTGTCAGTCTGGTGTCAGCCTCGCTAGTGACGGGGTCGGTCTGGTGTCAGCCTCGCTAGTGACGGTTTCAGTCTGGTGTCAGCCTCTCCTCGTGACGGTGTCAGTCTGGTGTCAGCCTCGCTAGTGACGGTTTCAGTCTGGTGTCAGCCTCTCCTCGTGACGGTGTCAGTCTGGTGTCAGCCTCGCTAGTGACGGGGTCGGTCTGGTGTCAGCCTCTCCTCGTGACGGGGTCGGTCTGGTGTCAGCCTCTCCTCATGACGGGGTCGGTCTGGTGTCAGCCTCTCCTCGTGACGGTGTCGGTCTGGTGTCAGCCTCTCCTCGTGACGGGGTCGGTCTGGTGTCAGCCTCTCCTCGTGACGGGGTCGGTCTGGTGTCAGCCTCTCCTCGTGACGGTGTCGGTCTGGTGTCAGCCTCTCCTCGTGACAGGGTCCGTCTGGTGTCAGCCTCGCTAGTGACGGTTTCGGTCTGGTGTCAGCCTCTCCTAGTGACGGTTTCAGTCTGGTGTCAGCCTCTCCTCGTGACGGTGTCAGTCTGGTGTCAGCCTCGCTAGTGACGGTGTCAGTCTGGTGTCAGCCTCGCTAGTGACGGTTTCAGTCTGGTGTCAGCCTCTCCTCGTGACGGTGTCAGTCTGGTGTCAGCCTCGCTAGTGACGGTTTCAGTCTGGTGTCAGCCTCTCCTCGTGACGGTGTCAGTCTGGTGTCAGCCTCTCCTCGTGACGGTGTCAGTCTGGTGTCAGCCTCGCTAGTGACGGTTTCAGTCTGGTGTCAGCCTCTCCTCGTGACGGTGTCCGTCTGGTGTCAGCCTCGCTAGTGACGGGGTCGGTCTGGTGTCAGCCTCGCTAGTGACGGGGTCGGTCTGGTGTCAGCCTCGCCTCGTGACGGTGTCGGTCTGGTGTCATCCTCGCTAGTGACGGTGTCGGTCTGGTGTCATCCTCGCCTCGTGACGGGGTCGGTCTGGTGTCAGCCTCGCTAGTGACGGAGTCGGTCTGGTGTCAGCCTCTCCTCGGGACGGTGTCGGTCTGGTGTCAGCCTCTCCTCGTGACGGTGTCGGTCTGGTGTCAGCCTCTCCTTGTGACAGGGTCCGTCTGGTGTCAGCCTCGCTAGTGACGGTTTCGGTCTGGTGTCAGCCTCTCCTCGTGACGGTGTCAGTCTGGTGTCAGCCTCGCTAGTGACGGTGTCAGTCTGGTGTCAGCCTTGCTAGTGACGGTGTCAGTCTGGTGTCAGCCTCTCCTCGTGACGGTGTCTGTCTGGTGTCAGCCTCTCCTCGTGACGGTGTCAGTCTGGTGTCAGCCTCGCTAGTGACGGTTTCAGTCTGGTGTCAGCCTCTCCTCGTGACGGTGTCTGTCTGGTGTCAGCCTCTCCTCGTGACGGTGTCAGTCTGGTGTCAGCCTCGCTAGTGACGGTGTCAGTCTGGTGTCAGCCTTGCTAGTGACGGTGTCAGTCTGGTGTCAGCCTCTCCTCGTGACGGTGTCTGTCTGGTGTCAGCCTCTCCTCGTGACGGTGTCAGTCTGGTGTCAGCCTCGCTAGTGACGGTTTCAGTCTGGTGTCAGCCTCTCCTCGTGACGGTGTCAGTCTGGTGTCAGCCTCGCTAGTGACGGGGTCGGTCTGGTGTCAGCCTCTCCTCGTGACGGGGTCAGTCTGGTGTCAGCCTCGCTAGTGACGGGGTCGGTCTGGTGTCAGCCTCTCCTCGTGACGGGGTCCGTCTGGTGTCAGCCTCTCCTCGTGACGGGGTCGGTCTGGTGTCAGCCTCTCCTCGTGACGGGGTCGGTCTGGTGTCAGCCTCGCTAGTGACGGTTTCAGTCTGGTGTCAGCCTCTCCTCGTGACGGTGTCAGTCTGGTGTCAGCCTCGCTAGTGACGGTGTCAGTCTGGTGTCAGCCTCGCTAGTGACGGTTTCAGTCTGGTGTCAGCCTCTCCTCGTGACGGTGTCAGTCTGGTGTCAGCCTCTCCTCGTGACGGTGTCAGTCTGGTGTCAGCCTCGCTAGTGACGGGGTCGGTCTGGTGTCAGCCTCTCCTCGTGACGGGGTCGGTCTGGTGTCAGCCTCTCCTCGTGACAGTGTCGGTCTGGTGTCAGCCTCTCCTCGTGACGGGGTCCGTCTGGTGTCAGCCTCTCCTCGTGACGGGGTCGGTCTGGTGTCAGCCTCTCCTCGTGACGGGGTCGGTCTGGTGTCAGCCTCGCTAGTGACGGTTTCAGTCTGGTGTCAGCCTCTCCTCGTGACGGTGTCAGTCTGGTGTCAGCCTCTCCTCGTGACGGTGTCAGTCTGGTGTCAGCCTCTCCTCGTGACGGTGTCAGTCTGGTGTCAGCCTCGCTAGTGACGGTTTCAGTCTGGTGTCAGCCTCTCCTCGTGACGGTGTCAGTCTGGTGTCAGCCTCTCCTCGTGACGGTGTCAGTCTGGTGTCAGCCTCGCTAGTGACGGTTTCAGTCTGGTGTCAGCCTCTCCTCGTGACGGTGTCCGTCTTGTGTCAGCCTCGCTAGTGACGGGGTCGGTCTGGTGTCAGCCTCGCTAGTGACGGGGTCGGTCTGGTGTCAGCCTCTCCTCGTGACGGTGTCGGTCTGGTGTCAGCCTCGCCTCGTGACGGTGTCGGTCTGGTGTCATCCTCGCTAGTGACGGTGTCGGTCTGGTGTCATCCTCGCCTCGTGACGGGGTCGGTCTGGTGTCAGCCTCGCTAGTGACGGTGTCAGTCTGGTGTCAGCCTCTCCTCGTGACGGTGTCAGTCTGGTGTCAGCCTCTCCTCGTGACGGTGTCAGTCTGGTGTCAGCCTCGCTAGTGACGGTTTCAGTCTGGTGTCAGCCTCTCCTTGTGACGGTGTCCGTCTGGTGTCAGCCTCTCCTCGTGACGGTGTCAGTCTGGTGTCAGCCTCGCTAGTGACGGTTTCAGTCTGGTGTCAGCCTCTCCTCGTGACGGTGTCAGTCTGGTGTCAGCCTCGCTAGTGACGGGGTCGGTCTGGTGTCAGCCTCTCCTCGTGACGGGGTCGGTCTGGTGTCAGCCTCTCCTCGTGACGGTGTCAGTCTGGTGTCAGCCTCTCCTCGTGACGGTGTCAGTCTGGTGTCAGCCTCGCTAGTGACGGGGTCGGTCTGGTGTCAGCCTCTCCTCGTGACGGGGTCGGTCTGGTGTCAGCCTCTCCTCGTGACGGTGTCAGTCTGGTGTCAGCCTCGCTAGTGACGGTTTCAGTCTGGTGTCAGCCTCTCCTCGTGACGGTGTCAGTCTGGTGTCAGCCTCGCTAGTGACGGTTTCAGTCTGGTGTCAGCCTCTCCTCGTGACGGTGTCCGTCTGGTGTCAGCCTCTCCTCGTGACGGTGTCAGTCTGGTGTCAGCCTCGCTAGTGACGGGGTCGGTCTGGTGTCAGCCTCTCCTCGTGACGGGGTCGGTCTGGTGTCAGCCTCTCCTCGTGACGGGGTCGGTCTGGTGTCAGCCTCGCTAGTGACGGTATCAGTCTGGTGTCAGACTCTCCTCATAACGGTGTCAGTCTGGTGTCAGCCTCGCTAGTGACGGTGTCAGTCTGGTGTCAGCCTCGCTAGTGACGGTTTCAGTCTGGTGTCAGCCTCTCCTCGTGACGGTGTCAGTCTGGTGTCAGCCTCGCTAGTGACGGTTTCAGTCTGGTGTCAGCCTCTCCTCGTGACGGTGTCAGTCTGGTGTCAGCCTCTCCTCGTGACGGTGTCAGTCTGGTGTCAGCCTCGCTAGTGACGGTTTCAGTCTGGTGTCAGCCTCTCCTCGTGACGGTGTCAGTCTGGTGTCAGCCTCGCCTCGTGACGGTGTCGGTCTGGTGTCATCCTCGCTAGTGACGGTGTCGGTCTGGTGTCATCCTCGCCTCGTGACGGGGTCGGTCTGGTGTCAGCCTCGCTAGTGACGGAGTCGGTCTGGTGTCAGCCTCTCCTCGTGACGGTGTCGGTCTGGTGTCAGCCTCTCCTCGTGACGGTGTCGGTCTGGTGTCAGCCTCTCCTCGTGACAGGGTCCGTCTGGTGTCAGCCTCGCTAGTGACGGTTTCGGTCTGGTGTCAGCCTCTCCTCGTGACGGTGTCAGTCTGGTGTCAGCCTCGCTAGTGACGGTGTCAGTCTGGTGTCAGCCTCGCTAGTGACGGTTTCAGTCTGGTGTCAGCCTCTCCTCGTGACGGTGTCAGTCTGGTGTCAGCCTCTCCTCGTGACGGTGTCAGTCTGGTGTCAGCCTCGCTAGTGACGGTTTCAGTCTGGTGTCAGCCTCTCCTCATGACGGTGTCCGTCTGGTGTCAGCCTCTCCTCGTGACAGGATCCGTCTGGTGTCAGCCTCTCCTCGTGACGGGGTCGGTCTGGTGTCAGCCTCTCCTCGTGACGGGGTCAGTCTGGTGTCATCCTCGCTAGTGACGGTGTCGGTCTGGTGTCATCCTCGCTAGTGACGGTGTCGGTCTGGTGTCATCCTCGCCTCGTGACGGGGTCGGTCTGGTGTCAACCTCGCTAGTGACGGAGTCGGTCTGGTGTCAGCCTCTCCTCGTGACGGTGTCGGTCTGGTGTCAGCCTCTCCTCGTGACGGTGTCGGTCTGGTGTCAGCCTCTCCTCGTGACAGGGTCCGTCTGGTGTCAGCCTCGCTAGTGACGGTTTCGGTCTGGTGTCAGCCTCTCCTCGTGACGGTGTCAGTCTGGTGTCAGCCTCGCTAGTGACGGTGTCAGTCTGGTGTCAGCCTCTCCTCGTGACGGTGTCAGTCTGGTGTCAGCCTCGCTAGTGACAGTGTCAGTCTGGTGTCAGCCTCGCTAGTGATGGTTTCAGTCTGGTGTCAGCCTCTCCTCGTGACGGTGTCCGTCTGGTGTCAGCCTCTCCTCGTGACGGTGTCAGTCTGGTGTCAGCCTCGCTAGTGACGGGGTCGGTCTGGTGTCAGCCTCTCCTCGTGACGGGGTCGGTCTGGTGTCAGCCTCTCCTCGTGACGGTGTCGGTCTAGTGTCAGCCTCTCCTCGTGACGGGGTCGGTCTGGTGTCAGCCTCGCTAGTGACGGTTTCAGTCTGGTGTCAGCCTCTCCTCGTGACGGTGTCAGTCTGGTGTCAGCTTCGCTAGTGACGGTGTCAGTCTGGTGTCAGCCTCGCTAGTGACGGTTTCAGTCTGGTGTCAGCCTCTCCTCGTGACGGTGTCAGTCTGGTGTCAGCCTCGCTAGTGACGGTTTCAGTCTGGGTCAGCCTCTCCTCGTGACGGTGTCAGTCTGGTGTCAGCCTCTCCTCGTGACGGTGTCAGTCTGGTGTCAGCCTCGCTAGTGACGGTTTCAGTCTGGTGTCAGCCTCTCCTCGTGACGGTGTCCGTCTGGTGTCAGCCTCGCTAGTGACGGGGTCGGTCTGGTGTCAGCCTCGCTAGTGACGGGGTCGGTCTGGTGTCAGCCTCGCCTCGTGACGGTGTCGGTCTGGTGTCAGCCTCGCCTCGTGATGGTGTCGGTCTGCTGTCATCCTCGCTAGTGACGGTGTCGGTCTGGTGTCATCCTCGCCTCGTGACGGGGTCGGTCTGGTGTCAGCCTCGCTAGTGACGGAGTCGGTCTGGTGTCAGCCTCTCCTCGTGACGGTGTCGGTCTGGTGTCAGCCTCTCCTCGTGACGGTGTCGGTCTGGTGTCAGCCTCTCCTCGTGACAGGGTCCGTCTGGTGTCAGCCTCGCTAGTGACGGTTTCGGCCTGGTGTCAGCCTCTCCTCGTGACGGTGTCAGTCTGGTGTCAGCCTCGCTAGTGATGGTGTCAGTCTGGTGTCAGCCTCGCTAGTGACGGTGTCAGTCTGGTGTCAGCCTCTCCTCGTGACGGTGTCAGTCTGGTGTCAGCCTCTCCTCATGACGGTGTCAGTCTGGTGTCAGCCTCGCTAGTGACGGTTTCAGTCTGGTGTCAGCCTCTCCTCGTGACGGGGTCCGTCTGGTGTCAGCCTCTCCTCGTGACGGTGTCAGTCTGGTGTCAGCCTCGCTAGTGACGGGGTCGGTCTGGTGTCAGCCTCTCCTCGTGACGGGGTCGGTCTGGTGTCAGCCTCTCCTCGTGACGGGGTCGGTCTGGTGTCAGCCTCGCTAGTGGCGGATTCAGTCTGGTGTCAGCCTCTCCTCGTGATGGTGTCAGTCTGGTGTCAGCCTCGCTAGTGACGGTGTCAGTCTGGTGTCAGCCTCGCTAGTGACGGTTTCAGTCAGGTGTCAGCCTCTCCTCGTGACGGTGTCAGTCTGGTGTCAGCCTCTCTAGTGACGGGGTCGGTCTGGTGTCAGCCTCTCCTCGTGACGGGGTCGGTCTGGTGTCAGCCTCTCCTCGTGACGGTGTCAGTCTGGTGTCAGCCTCGCTAGTGACGGTTTCAGTCTGGTGTCAGCCTCTCCTCGTGATGGTGTCCGTCTGGTGTCAGCCTCGCTAGTGACGGGGTCGGTCTGGTGTCAGCCTCGCTAGTGACGGGGTCAGTCTGGTGTCAGCCTCGCCTCGTGACGGTGTCGGTCTGGTGTCAGCCTCGCCTCGTGACGGTGTCGGTCTGGTGTCATCCTCGCTAGTGACGGTGTCGGTCTGGTGTCATCCTCGCCTCGTGACGGGGTCGGTCTGGTGTCAGCCTCGCTAGTGACGGAGTCGGTCTGGTGTCAGCCTCGCTAGTGACTGGGTCCATCTGGTGTCAGCCTCGCTAGTGACGGTTTCGGTCTGGTGTCAGCCTCTCCTCGTGACGGTGTCAGTCTGGTGTCAGCCTCGCTAGTGACGGTGTCGGTCTGGTGTCAGCCTCTCCTCGTGACTGGGTCCGTCTGGTGTCAGCCTCGCTAGTGACGGTTTCGGTCTGGTGTCAGCCTCTCCTCGTGACGGTGTCAGTCTGGTGTCAGCCTCGCTAGTGACGGTGTCAGTCTGGTGTCAGCCTCGCTAGTGACGGTGTCAGTCTGGTGTCAGCCTCTCCTCGTGACGGTGTCAGTCTGGTGTCAGCCTCTCCTCGTGACGGTGTCAGTCTGGTGTCAGCCTCGCTAGTGACGGTTTCAGTCTGGTGTCAGCCTCTCCTCGTGACGGTGTCCGTCTGGTGTCAGCCTCGCCTCGTGACGGTGTCGGTCTGGTGTCATTCTCGCTAGTGACGGTGTCGGTCTGGTGTCATCCTCGCCTCGTGACGGGGTCGGTCTGGTGTCAGCCTCGCTAGTGACGGAGTCGGTCTGGTGTCAGCCTCTCCTCGTGACGGTGTCGGTCTGGTGTCAGCCTCTCCTCGTGACGGTGTCCGTCTGGTGTCAGCCTCGCTAGTGACGGTGTCAGTCTGGTGTCAGCCTCGCTAGTGACGGTGTCGGTCTGGTGTCAGCCTCTCCTCGTGACGGTGTCAGTCTGGTGTCAGCCTCTCCTCGTGACGGTGTCAGTCTGGTGTCAGCCTCGCTAGTGACGGTTTCAGTCTGGTGTCAGCCTCTCCTCGTGACGGTGTCCGTCTGGTGTCAGCCTCTCCTCGTGACGGTGTCAGTCTGGTGTCAGCCTCGCTAGTGACGGGGTCGGTCTGGTGTCAGCCTCTCCTCGTGATGGGGTCGGTCTGGTGTCAGCCTCTCCTCGTGACGGTGTCGGTCTGGTGTCAGCCTCTCCTCGTGACGGGGTCCGTCTGGTGTCAGCCTCTCCTCGTGACGGGGTCGGTCTGGTGTCAGCCTCTCCTCGTGACGGGGTCCGTCTGGTGTCAGCCTCTCCTCGTGACGGGGTCGGTCTGGTGTCAGCCTCTCCTCGTGACGGGGTCGGTCTGGTGTCAGCCTCGCTAGTGACGGGGTCGGTCTGGTGTCAGCCTCTCCTCGTGACGGTGTCGGTCTGGTGTCAGCCTCTCCTCGTGACGGGGTCCGTCTGGTGTCAGCCTCTCCTCGTGACGGGGTCGGTCTGGTGTCAGCCTCTCCTCGTGACGGGGTCGGTCTGGTGTCAGCCTCGCTAGTGGCGGATTCAGTCTGGTGTCAGCCTCTCCTCGTGATGGTGTCAGTCTGGTGTCAGCCTCGCTAGTGACGGTGTCAGTCTGGTGTCAGCCTCGCTAGTGACGGTTTCAGTCAGGTGTCAGCCTCTCCTTGTGACGGTGTCAGTCTGGTGTCAGCCTCGCTAGTGACGGGGTCGGTCTGGTGTCAGCCTCTCCTCGTGACGGGGTCGGTCTGGTGTCAGCCTCTCCTCGTGACGGTGTCAGTCTGGTGTCAGCCTCGCTAGTGACGGTTTCAGTCTGGTGTCAGCCTCTCCTCGTGATGGTGTCCATCTGGTGTCAGCCTCGCTAGTGACGGGGTCGGTCTGGTGTCAGCCTCGCTAGTGACGGGGTCAGTCTGGTGTCAGCCTCGCCTCGTGACGGTGTCGGTCTGGTGTCAGCCTCGCCTCGTGACGGTGTCGGTCTGGTGTCATCCTCGCTAGTGACGGTGTCGGTCTGGTGTCATCCTCGCCTCGTGACGGGGTCGGTCTGGTGTCAGCCTCGCTAGTGACGGAGTCGGTCTGGTGTCAGCCTCGCTAGTGACTGGGTCCGTCTGGTGTCAGCCTCGCTAGTGACGGTTTCGGTCTGGTGTCAGCCTCTCCTCGTGACGGTGTCAGTCTGGTGTCAGCCTCGCTAGTGACGGTGTCGGTCTGGTGTCAGCCTCTCCTCGTGACTGGGTCCGTCTGGTGTCAGCCTCGCTAGTGACGGTTTCGGTCTGGTGTCAGCCTCTCCTCGTGACGGTGTCAGTCTGGTGTCAGCCTCGCTAGTGACGGTGTCAGTCTGGTGTCAGCCTCGCTAGTGACGGTGTCAGTCTGGTGTCAGCCTCTCCTCGTGACGGTGTCAGTCTGGTGTCAGCCTCTCCTCGTGACGGTGTCAGTCTGGTGTCAGCCTCGCTAGTGACGGTTTCAGTCTGGTGTCAGCCTCTCCTCGTGACGGTGTCCGTCTGGTGTCAGCCTCGCCTCGTGACGGTGTCGGTCTGGTGTCATTCTCGCTAGTGACGGTGTCGGTCTGGTGTCATCCTCGCCTCGTGACGGGGTCGGTCTGGTGTCAGCCTCGCTAGTGACGGAGTCGGTCTGGTGTCAGCCTCTCCTCGTGACGGTGTCGGTCTGGTGTCAGCCTCTCCTCGTGACGGTGTCCGTCTGGTGTCAGCCTCGCTAGTGACGGTGTCAGTCTGGTGTCAGCCTCGCTAGTGACGGTGTCGGTCTGGTGTCAGCCTCTCCTCGTGACGGTGTCAGTCTGGTGTCAGCCTCTCCTCGTGACGGTGTCAGTCTGGTGTCAGCCTCGCTAGTGACGGTTTCAGTCTGGTGTCAGCCTCTCCTCGTGACGGTGTCCGTCTGGTGTCAGCCTCTCCTCGTGACGGTGTCAGTCTGGTGTCAGCCTCGCTAGTGACGGGGTCGGTCTGGTGTCAGCCTCTCCTCGTGATGGGGTCGGTCTGGTGTCAGCCTCTCCTCGTGACGGTGTCGGTCTGGTGTCAGCCTCTCCTCGTGACGGGGTCCGTCTGGTGTCAGCCTCTCCTCGTGACGGGGTCGGTCTGGTGTCAGCCTCTCCTCGTGACGGGGTCCGTCTGGTGTCAGCCTCTCCTCGTGACGGGGTCGGTCTGGTGTCAGCCTCTCCTCGTGACGGGGTCGGTCTGGTGTCAGCCTCGCTAGTGACGGGGTCGGTCTGGTGTCAGCCTCTCCTCGTGACGGTGTCGGTCTGGTGTCAGCCTCTCCTCGTGACGGGGTCCGTCTGGTGTCAGCCTCTCCTCGTGACGGGGTCGGTCTGGTGTCAGCCTCTCCTCGTGACGGGGTCGGTCTGGTGTCAGATCGCTAGTGGCGGATTCAGTCTGGTGTCAGCCTCTCCTCGTGACGGTGTCAGTCTGGTGTCAGCCTCGCTAGTGACGGTTTCAGTCTGGTGTCAGCCTCTCCTCGTGACGGTGTCCGTCTGGTGTCAGCCTCGCCTCGTGACGGTGTCGGTCTGGTGTCATTCTCGCTAGTGACGGTGTCGGTCTGGTGTCATCCTCGCCTCGTGACGGGGTCGGTCTGGTGTCAGCCTCGCTAGTGACGGAGTCGGTCTGGTGTCAGCCTCTCCTCGTGACGGTGTCGGTCTGGTGTCAGCCTCTCCTCGTGACGGTGTCCGTCTGGTGTCAGCCTCGCTAGTGACGGTGTCAGTCTGGTGTCAGCCTCGCTAGTGACGGTGTCGGTCTGGTGTCAGCCTCTCCTCGTGACGGTGTCAGTCTGGTGTCAGCCTCTCCTCGTGACGGTGTCAGTCTGGTGTCAGCCTCGCTAGTGACGGTTTCAGTCTGGTGTCAGCCTCTCCTCGTGACGGTGTCCGTCTGGTGTCAGCCTCTCCTCGTGACGGTGTCAGTCTGGTGTCAGCCTCGCTAGTGACGGGGTCGGTCTGGTGTCAGCCTCTCCTCGTGATGGGGTCGGTCTGGTGTCAGCCTCTCCTCGTGACGGTGTCGGTCTGGTGTCAGCCTCTCCTCGTGACGGGGTCCGTCTGGTGTCAGCCTCTCCTCGTGACGGGGTCGGTCTGGTGTCAGCCTCTCCTCGTGACGGGGTCCGTCTGGTGTCAGCCTCTCCTCGTGACGGGGTCGGTCTGGTGTCAGCCTCTCCTCGTGACGGGGTCGGTCTGGTGTCAGCCTCGCTAGTGACGGGGTCGGTCTGGTGTCAGCCTCTCCTCGTGACGGTGTCGGTCTGGTGTCAGCCTCTCCTCGTGACGGGGTCCGTCTGGTGTCAGCCTCTCCTCGTGACGGGGTCGGTCTGGTGTCAGCCTCTCCTCGTGACGGGGTCGGTCTGGTGTCAGCCTCGCTAGTGGCGGATTCAGTCTGGTGTCAGCCTCTCCTCGTGATGGTGTCAGTCTGGTGTCAGCCTCGCTAGTGACGGTGTCAGTCTGGTGTCAGCCTCGCTAGTGACGGTTTCAGTCAGGTGTCAGCCTCTCCTCGTGACGGTGTCAGTCTGGTGTCAGCCTCGCTAGTGACGGGGTCGGTCTGGTGTCAGCCTCTCCTCGTGACGGGGTCGGTCTGGTGTCAGCCTCTCCTCGTGACGGTGTCAGTCTGGTGTCAGCCTCGCTAGTGACGGTTTCAGTCTGGTGTCAGCCTCTCCTCGTGATGGTGTCCGTCTGGTGTCAGCCTCGCTAGTGACGGGGTCGGTCTGGTGTCAGCCTCGCTAGTGACGGGGTCAGTCTGGTGTCAGCCTCGCCTCGTGACGGTGTCGGTCTGGTGTCAGCCTCGCCTCGTGACGGTGTCGGTCTGGTGTCATCCTCGCTAGTGACGGTGTCGGTCTGGTGTCATCCTCGCCTCGTGACGGGGTCGGTCTGGTGTCAGCCTCGCTAGTGACGGAGTCGGTCTGGTGTCAGCCTCGCTAGTGACTGGGTCCGTCTGGTGTCAGCCTCGCTAGTGACGGTTTCGGTCTGGTGTCAGCCTCTCCTCGTGACGGTGTCAGTCTGGTGTCAGCCTCGCTAGTGACGGTGTCGGTCTGGTGTCAGCCTCTCCTCGTGACTGGGTCCGTCTGGTGTCAGCCTCGCTAGTGACGGTTTCGGTCTGGTGTCAGCCTCTCCTCGTGACGGTGTCAGTCTGGTGTCAGCCTCGCTAGTGACGGTGTCAGTCTGGTGTCAGCCTCGCTAGTGACGGTGTCAGTCTGGTGTCAGCCTCTCCTCGTGACGGTGTCAGTCTGGTGTCAGCCTCTCCTCGTGACGGTGTCCGTCTGGTGTCAGCCTCGCCTCGTGACGGTGTCGGTCTGGTGTCATTCTCGCTAGTGACGGTGTCGGTCTGGTGTCATCCTCGCCTCGTGACGGGGTCGGTCTGGTGTCAGCCTCGCTAGTGACGGAGTCGGTCTGGTGTCAGCCTCTCCTCGTGACGGTGTCGGTCTGGTGTCAGCCTCTCCTCGTGACGGTGTCCGTCTGGTGTCAGCCTCGCTAGTGACGGTGTCAGTCTGGTGTCAGCCTCGCTAGTGACGGTGTCGGTCTGGTGTCAGCCTCTCCTCGTGACGGTGTCAGTCTGGTGTCAGCCTCTCCTCGTGACGGTGTCAGTCTGGTGTCAGCCTCGCTAGTGACGGTTTCAGTCTGGTGTCAGCCTCTCCTCGTGACGGTGTCCGTCTGGTGTCAGCCTCTCCTCGTGACGGTGTCAGTCTGGTGTCAGCCTCGCTAGTGACGGTTTCGGTCTGGTGTCAGCCTCTCCTCGTGACGGTGTCAGTCTGGTGTCAGCCTCGCTAGTGACGGTGTCAGTCTGGTGTCAGCCTCGCTAGTGACGGTGTCAGTCTGGTGTCAGCCTCTCCTCGTGACGGTGTCAGTCTGGTGTCAGCCTCTCCTTATGACGGTGTCAGTCTGGTGTCAGCCTCGCTAGTGACGGTTTCAGTCTGGTGTCAGCCTCTCCTCGTGACGGTGTCCGTCTGGTGTCAGCCTCTCCTCGTGACTGTGTCAGTCTGGTGTCAGCCTCGCTAGTGACGGGGTCGGTCTGGTGTCAGCCTCTGCTCGTGACGGGGTCGGTCTGGTGTCAGCCTCTCCTCGTGACGGTGTCGGTCTGGTGTCAGCCTCTCCTCATGACGGGGTCGGTCTGGTGTCAGCCTCTCCTCGTGACGGTGTCGGTCTGGTGTCAGCCTCTCCTCGTGACTGGGTCCGTCTGGTGTCAGCCTCGCTAGTGACGGTTTCGGTCTGGTGTCAGCCTCTCCTCGTGACGGTGTCAGTCTGGTGTCAGCCTCGCTAGTGACGGTGTCAGTCTGGTGTCAGCCTCGCTAGTGACGGTGTCAGTCTGGTGTCAGCCTCTCCTCGTGACGGTGTCAGTCTGGTGTCAGCCTCTCCTCATGACGGTGTCAGTCTGGTGTCAGCCTCGCTAGTGACAGTTTCAGTCTGGTGTCAGCCTCTCCTCGTGACGGTGTCCGTCTGGTGTCAGCCTCTCCTCGTGACGGTGTCAGTCTGGTGTCAGCCTCGCTAGTGACGGGGTCGGTCTGGTGTCAGCCTCTCCTCGTGACGGGGTCGGTCTGGTGTCAGCCTCGCCTCGTGACGGTGTCGGTCTGGTGTCAGCCTCGCCTCGTGACGGTGTCGGTCTGGTGTCATCCTCGCTAGTGACGGTGTCGGTCTGGTGTCATCCTCGCCTCGTGACGGGGTCGGTCTGGTGTCAGCCTCGCTAGTGACGGTGTCAGTCTGGTGTCAGCCTCGCTAGTGACGGTGTCAGTCTGGTGTCAGCCTCGCTAGTGAGGTGTCGGTCTGGTGTCATCCTCGCCTCGTGACGGGGTCGGTCTGGTGTCAGCCTCGCTAGTGACGGTGTCAGTCTGGTGTCAGCCTCGCTAGTGACGGTGTCAGTCTGGTGTCAGCCTTGCTAGTGACGGTGTCAGTCTGGTGTCAGCCTCTCCTCGTGACGGTGTCAGTCTGGTGTCAGCCTCGCTAGTTACGGTTTCAGTCTGGTGTCAGCCTCTTCTCGTGACGGTGTCCGTCTGGTGTCAGCCTCTCCTCGTGACGGTGTCAGTCTGGTGTCAGCCTCGCTAGTGACGGGGTCGGTCTGGTGTCAGCCTCTCCTCGTGACGGGGTCGGTCTGGTGTCAGCCTCTCCTCGTGACGGTGTCGGTCTGGTGTCAGCCTCTCCTCGTGACGGGGTCCGTCTGGTGTCAGCCTCTCCTCGTGACGGGGTCCGTCTGGTGTCAGCCTCTCCTCGTGACGGGGTCGGTCTGGTGTCTGCCTCGCTAGTGACGGTTTCAGTCTGGTGTCAGCCTCTCCTCGTGACGGTGTCAGTCTGGTGTCAGCCTCGCTAGTGACGGTTTCAGTCTGGTGTCAGCCTCTCCTCGTGACGGTGTCAGTCTGGTGTCAGCCTCGCTAGTGACGGTGTCAGTCTGGTGTCAGCCTCGCTAGTGACGGTTTCAGTCTGGTGTCAGCCTCTCCTCGTGACGGTGTCAGTCTGGTGTCAGCCTCGCTAGTGACGGTTTCAGTCTGGTTTCAGCCTCTCCTCGTGACGGTGTCAGTCTGGTGTCAGCCTCGCTAGTGACGGGGTCGGTCTGGTGTCATCCTCGCCTCGTGACGGGGTCGGTCTGGTGTCAGCCTCGCTAGTGACGGAGTCGGTCTGGTGTCAGCCTCTCCTCGTGACGGTGTCGGTCTGGTGTCAGCCTCTCCTCGTGACAGGGTCCGTCTGGTGTCAGCCTCGCTAGTGACGGTTTCGGTCTGGTGTCAGCCTCTCCTCGTGACGGTGTCAGTCTGGTGTCAGCCTCGCTAGTGACGGTGTCAGTCTGGTGTCAGCCTCTCCTCGTGACGGTGTCAGTCTGGTGTCAGCCTCTCCTCGTGACGGTGTCAGTCTGGTATCAGCCTCGCTAGTGACGGGGTCGGTCTCGTGTCAGCCTCTCCTCGTGACGGGGTCGGTCTGGTGTCAGCCTCTCCTCGTGACGGTGTCGGTCTGGTGTCAGCCTCTCCTCGTGACGGGGTCCATCTGGTGTCAGCCTCTCCTCGTGACGTGGTCGGTCTGGTGTCAGCCTCTCCTCGTGACGGGGTCGGTCTGGTGTCAGCCTCGCTAGTGACGGTTTCAGTCTGGTGTCAGCCTCTCCTCGTGACGGTGTCAGTCTGGTGTCAGCCTCGCTAGTGACGGTGTCAGTCTGGTGTCAGCCTCGCTAGTGACGGTTTCAGTCTGGTGTCAGCCTCTCCTCGTGACGGTGTCAGTCTGGTGTCAGCCTCGCTAGTGACGGTTTCAGTCTGGTGTCAGCCTCTCCTCGTGACGGTGTCAGTCTGGTGTCAGCCTCTCCTCGTGACGGTGTCAGTCTGGTGTCAGCCTCGCTAGTGACGGTTTCAGTCTGGTGTCAGCCTCTCCTCGTGACGGTGTCAGTCTGGTGTCAGCCTCTCCTCGTGACGGTGTCAGTCTGGTGTCAGCCTCGCTAGTGACGGTTTCAGTCTGGTGTCAGCCTCTCCTCGTGACGGTGTCCGTCTGGTGTCAGCCTCGCTAGTGACGGGGTCGGTCTGGTGTCAGCCTCTCCTCGTGACGGTGTCGGTCTGGTGTCAGCCCCTCCTCGTGACGGTGTCGGTCTGGTGTCAGCCTCTCCTCGTGACAGGGTCCGTCTGGTGTCAGCCTCGCTAGTGACGGTTTCGGTCTGGTGTCAGCCTCTCCTCGTGACGGTGTCGGTCTGGTGTCAGCCTCTCCTCGTGACGGTGTCAGTCTGGTGTCAGCCTCGCTAGTGACGGTTTCAGTCTGGTGTCAGCCTCTCCTCGTGACGGTGTCCGTCTGGTGTCAGCCTCTCCTCGTGACGGTGTCAGTCTGGTGTCAGCCTCGCTAGTGACGGTTTCAGTCTGGTGTCAGCCTCTCCTCGTGACGGTGTCAGTCTGGTGTCAGCCTCTCCTCGTGACGGTGTCAGTCTGGTGTCAGCCTCGCTAGTGACGGTTTCAGTCTGGTGTCAGCCTCTCCTCGTGACGGTGTCAGTCTGGTGTCAGCCTCTCCTCGTGACGGGGTCGGTCTATTGTCAGCCTCTCCTCGTGACGGTGTCAGTCTGGTGTCAGCCTCTCCTCGTGACGGTGTCGGTCTGGTGTCATCCTCGCTAGTGACGGTGTCGGTCTGGTGTCAGCCTGTCCTCGTGACGGTGTCGGTCTGGTGTCATCCTCGCTAGTGACGGTTTCAGTCTGGTGTCAGCCTCTCCTCGTGACGGTGTCGGTCTGGTGTCATCCTCGCTAGTGACGGTGTCGGTCTGGTGTCAGCCTCGCCTCGTGACGGTGTCGGTCTGGTGTCATCCTCGCTAGTGACGGTGTCGGTCTGGTGTCATCCTCGCCTCGTGACGGGGTCGGTCTGGTGTCAGCCTCGCTAGTGACGGAGTCGGTCTGGTGTCAGCCTCTCCTCGTGACGGTGTCGGTCTGGTGTCAGCCTCTCCTCGTGACGGTGTCGGTCTGGTGTCAGCCTCGCTAGTGACGGTGTCAGTCTGGTGTCAGCCTCGCTAGTGACGGTTTCAGTCTGGTGTCAGCCTCTCCTCGTGACGGTGTCAGTCTGGTGTCAGCCTCGCTAGTGACGGTGTCAGTCTGGTGTCAGCCTCGCTAGTGACGGTTTCAGTCTGGTGTCAGCCTCTCCTCGTGACGGTGTCAGTCTGGTGTCAGCCTCGCTAGTGACGGGGTCGGTCTGGTGTCAGCCTCTCCTCGTGACGGGGTCGGTCTGGTGTCAGCCTCTCCTCGTGACGGTGTCCGTCTGGTGTCAGCCTCTCCTCGTGACGGTGTCAGTCTGGTGTCAGCCTAGCTAGTGACGGGGTCGGTCTGGTGTCAGCCTCTCCTCGTGACGGGGTCGGTCTGGTGTCAGCCTCTCCTTGTGACGGTGTCGGTCTGGTGTCAGCCTCTCCTCGTGACGGGGTCCGTCTGGTGTCAGCCTCTCCTCGTGACGGGGTCGGTCTGGTGTCAGCCTCTCCTCGTGACGGGGTCGGTCTGGTGTCAGCCTCGCTAGTGACGGTTTCAGTCTGGTGTCAGCCTCTCCTCGTGACGGTGTCAGTCTGGTGTCAGCCTCGCTAGTGACGGTGTCAGTCTGGTGTCAGCCTCGCTAGTGACGGTGTCAGCCTCTCCTCGTGACGGTGTCAGTCTGGTGTCAGCCTCGCTAGTGACGGTTTCAGTCTGGTGTCAGCCTCTCCTCGTGACGGTGTCAGTCTGGTGTCAGCCTCTCCTCGTGACGGTGTCAGTCTGGTGTCAGCCTCGCTAGTGACGGTTTCAGTCTGGTGTCAGCCTCTCCTCGTGACGGTGTCCGTCTGGTGTCAGCCTCGCTAGTGACGGGGTCGGTCTGGTGTCAGCCTCGCTAGTGACGGGGTCGGTCTGGTGTCAGCCTCGCCTCGTGACGGTGTCGGTCTGGTGTCAGCCTCGCCTCGTGATGGTGTCGGTCTGGTGTCATCCTCGCTAGTGACGGTGTCGGTTTGGTGTCAGCCTCTCCTCGTGACGTTGTCGGTCTGGTGTCAGCCTCTCCTCGTGACGGTGTCAGTCTGGTGTCAGCCTCTCCTCGTGACGGTATCAGTCTGGTGTCAGCCTCGCTAGTGACGGTTTCAGTCTGGTGTCAGCCTCTCCTCGTGACGGTGTCCGTCTGGTGTCAGCCTCTCCTCGTGACGGTGTCAGTCTGGTGTCAGCCTCGCTAGTGACGGGGTCGGTCTGGTGTCAGCCTCTCCTCGTGACGGGGTCGGTCTGGTGTCAGCCTCTCCTCTTGACGGTGTCGGTCTGGTGTCAGCCTCTCCTCGTGACGGGGTCCGTCTGGTGTCAGCCTCTCCTCGTGACAGGGTCGGTCTGGTGTCAGCCTCTCCTCGTGACGGTGTCAGTCTGGTGTCAGCCTCGCTAGTGACGGTGTCAGTCTGGTGTCATCCTCGCTAGTGACGGTGTCGGTCTGGTGTCAGCCTCTCCTCGTGACAGGGTCCGTCTGGTGTCAGCCTCGCTAGTGACGGTTTCGGTCTGGTGTCAGCCTCTCCTCGTGACGGTGTCCGTCTGGTGTCAGCCTCTCCTCGTGACAGGGTCCGTCTGGTGTCAGCCTCGCTAGTGACGGTTTCAGTCTGGTGTCAGCCTCTCCTCGTGACGGTGTCCGTCTGGTGTCAGCCTCTCCTCGTGACGGTGTCAGTCTGGTGTCAGCCTCGCTAGTGACGGGGTCGGTCTGGTGTCAGCCTCTCCTCGTGACGGGGTCGGTCTGGTGTCAGCCTCTCCTCGTGACGGTGTCGGTCTGGTGTCAGCCTCTCCTCGTGACGGGGTCCGTCTGGTGTCAGCCTCTCCTCGTGACGGGGTCGGTCTGGTGTCAGCCTCTCCTCGTGACGGGGTCGGTCTGGTGTCAGCCTCGCTAGTGACGGTTTCAGTCTGGTGTCAGCCTCTCCTCGTGACGGTGTCAGTCTGGTGTCAGCCTCGCTAGTGACGGTTTCAGTCTGGTGTCAGCCTCGCTAGTGACGGTTTCAGTCTGGTGTCAGCCTCTCCTCGTGACGGGGTCGGTCTGGTGTCAGCCTCTCCTCGTGACGGTGTCAGTCTGGTGTCAGCCTCGCTAGTGACGGTTTCAGTCTGGTGTCAGCCTCTCCTCGTGACGGTGTCCGTCTGGTGTCAGCCTCGCTAGTGACGGGGTCGGTCTGGTGTCAGCCTCGCTAGGGACGGGGTCGGTCTGGTGTCAGCCTCGCCTCGTGACGGTGTCGGTCTGGTGTCAGCCTCGCCTCGTGACGGTGTCGGTCTGGTGTCATCCTCGCTAGTGACGGTGTCGGTCTGGTGTCATCCTCGCCTCGTGACGGTGTCGGTCTGGTGTCAGCCTCGCTAGTGACGGAGTCGGTCTGGTGTCAGCCTCTCCTCGTGACGGGGTCCGTCTGGTGTCAGCCTCTCCTCGTGACGGGGTCGGTCTGGTGTCAGCCTCGCTAGTGACGGTTTCAGTCTGGTGTCAGCCTCTCCTCGTGACGGTGTCAGTCTGGTGTCAGCCTCGCTAGTGACGGTGTCAGTCTGGTGTCAGCCTCGCTAGTGACGGTTTCAGTCTGGTGTCAGCCTCTCCTCGTGACGGTGTCAGTCTGGTGTCAGCCTCGCTAGTGACGGTTTCAGTCTGGTGTCAGCCTCTACTCGTGACGGGGTCGGTCTGGTGTCAGCCTCGCTAGTGACGGTTTCAGTCTGGTGTCAGCCTCTCCTCGTGACGGTGTCAGTCTGGTGTCAGCCTCGCTAGTGACGGTGTCAGTCTGGTGTCAGCCTCGCTAGTGACGGTTTCAGTCTGGTGTCAGCCTCTCCTCGTGACGGTGTCAGTCTGGTGTCAGCCTCGCTAGTGACGGGGTCGGTCTGGTGTCAGCCTCTCCTCGTGACGGTGTCAGTCTGGTGTCAGCCTCTCCTCGTGACGGTGTCAGTCTGGTGTCAGCCTCGCTAGTGACGGTTTCAGTCTGGTGTCAGCCTCTCCTCGTGACGGTGTCCGTCTGGTGTCAGCCTCGCTAGTGACGGGTCGGTCTGGTGTCAGCCTCGCTAGTGACGGGGTCGGTCTGGTGTCAGCCTCGCCTCGTGACGGTGTCGGTCTGGTGTCAGCCTCGCCTCGTGACGGTGTCGGTCTGGTGTCATCCTCGCTAGTGACGGTGTAGGTCTGGTGTCATCCTCGCCTCGTGACGGGGTCGGTCTGGTGTCAGCCTCGCTAGTGACGGAGTCGGTCTGGTGTCAGCCTCTCCTCGTGACGGTGTCGGTCTGGTGTCAGCCTCTCCTCGTGACGGTGTCGGTCTGGTGTCAGCCTCTCCTCGTGACAGGGTCCGTCTGGTGTCAGCCTCGCTAGTGACGGTTTCGGTCTGGTGTCAGCCTCTCCTCGTGACGGTGTCAGTCTGGTGTCAGCCTCGCTAGTGACGGTGTCAGTCTGGTGTCAGCCTCGCTAGTGACGGTGTCAGTCTGGTGTCAGCCTCTCCTCGTGACGGTGTCAGTCTGGTGTCAGCCTCTCCTCGTGACGGTGTCAGTCTGGTGTCAGCCTCGCTAGTGACGGTTTCAGTCTGGTGTCAGCCTCTCCTCGTGACGGTGTCCGTCTGGTGTCAGCCTCTCCTCGTGACGGTGTCCGTCTGGTGTCAGCCTCGCTAGTGACGGGGTCGGTCTGGTGTCAGCCTCGCTAGTGACGGGGTCGGTCTGGTGTCAGCCTCGCCTCGTGACGGTGTCGGTCTGGTGTCAGCCTCGCCTCGTGACGGTGTCGGTCTGGTGTCATCCTCGCTAGTGACGGTGTCGGTCTGGTGTCATCCTCGCCTCGTGACGGGGTCGGTCTGGTGTCAGCCTCGCTAGTGACGGAGTCGGTCTGGTGTCAGCCTCTCCTCGTGACGGTGTCGGTCTGGTGTCAGCCTCTCCTCGTGACGGTGTCGGTCTGGTGTCAGCCTCTCCTCGTGACAGGGTCCGTCTGGTGTCAGCCTCGCTAGTGACGGTTTCGGTCTGGTGTCAGCCTCTCCTCGTGACGGTGTCAGTCTGGTGTCAGCCTCGCTAGTGACGGTGTCAGTCTGGTGTCAGCCTCGCTAGTGACGGTGTCAGTCTGGTGTCAGCCTCTCCTCGTGACGGTGTCAGTCTGGTGTCAGCCTCGCTAGTGACGGTTTCAGTCTGGTGTCAGCCTCTCCTCGTGACGGTGTCCGTCTGGTGTCAGCCTCTCCTCGTGACGGTGTCAGTCTGGTGTCAGCCTCGCTAGTGACGGGGTCGGTCTGGTGTCAGCCTCTCCTCGTGACGGGGTCGGTCTGGTGTCAGCCTCTCCTCGTGACGGTGTCGGTCTGGTGTCAGCCTCTCCTCGTGACGGGGTCCGTCTGGTGTCAGCCTCTCCTCGTGACGGGGTCGGTCTGGTGTCAGCCTCTCCTCGTGACGTGGTCGGTCTGGTGTCAGCCTCTCCTCGTGACGGGGTCCGTCTGGTGTCAGCCTCGCTAGTGACGGTTTCAGTCTGGTGTCAGCCTCTCCTCGTGACGGTGTCAGTCTGGTGTCAGCCTTTCTAGTGACGGTGTCAGTCTGGTGTCAGCCTCGCTAGTGACGGTTTCAGTCTGGTGTCAGCCTCTCCTCGTGACGGTGTCAGTCTGGTGTCAGCCTCGCTAGTGACGGTTTCAGTCTGGTGTCAGCCTCTCCTCGTGACGGTGTCGGTCTGGTGTCATCCTCGCTAGTGACGGTGTCGGTCTGGTGTCATCCTCGCCTCGTGACGGGGTCGGTCTGGTGTCAGCCACGCTAGTGACGGGGTCGGTCTGGTGTCAGCCTCTCCTCGTGACGGTGTCGGTCTGGTGTCAGCCTCTCCTCGTGACGGGGTCCGTCTGGTGTCAGCCTCTCCTCGTGATGGGGTCGGTCTGGTGTCAGCCTCTCCTCGTGACGGGGTCGGTCTGGTGTCAGCCTCGCCTCGTGACGGTGTCGGTCTGGTGTCAGCCTCGCTAGTGACGGTGTCGGTCTGGTGTCAGCCTCTCCTCGTGACGGGGTCGGTCTGGTGTCAGCCTCTCCTCGTGACGGGGGTCGGTCTGGTGTCATCCTCGCTAGTGACGGTGTCGGTCTGGTGTCATCCTCGCCTCGTGACGGTGTCGGTCTGGTGTCATCCTCGCTAGTGACGGTGTCGGTCTGGTGTCAGCCTCTCCTCGTGACGGGGTCGGTTTGGTGTCAGCCTCTCCTCGAGACGGGGGTCGGTCTTGTGTCAGCCTCGCTAGTGACGGTTTCGGTCTGGTGTCAGCCTCTCCTCGTGACGGTGTCGGTCTGGTGTCATCCTCGCTAGTGAAGGTGTCGGTCTGGGGTCATCCTCGCCTCGTGACGGGGTCGGTCTGGTGTCAGCCTCGCCTCGTGACGGTGTCGGTCTGGTGTCAGCCTCGCCTCGTGACGGTGTCGGTCTGGTGTCAGCCTCGCCTCGTGACGGTGTCGGTCTGGTGTCAGCCTCGCTAGTGACGGTTTCAGTCTGGTGTCAGCCTCGCCTCGTGACGGTGTCGGTCTGGTGTTATGCTCGCTAGTGACGGTGTCGGTCTGTTGTCATCCTCGCCTCGTGACGGGGTCGGTCTGGTGTCAGCCTCTCCTCGTGACGGTGTCGGTCTGGTGTCAGCCTCTCCTCGTGACGGGGTCGGTCTGGTGTCAGCCTCTCCTCGTGACGGGGGTCGGTCTGGTTTCAGCCTCGCTAGTTACGGTTTCGGTCTGGTTTCAGCCTCTCCTCGTGACGGTGTCGGTCTGGTGTCAGCCTCGCTAGTGACGGTGTCAGTCTGGTGTCAGCCTCGCTAGTGACGGTTTCAGTCTGGTGTCAGCCTCTCCTCGTGACGGTGTCGGTCTTGTGTCAGCCTCTCCTCGTGACGGTGTCAGTCTGGTGTCAGCCTCGCTAGTGACGGTTTCAGTCTGGTGTCAGCCTCTCCTCGTGACGGTGTCGGTCTGGTGTCATCCTCGCCTCGTGACGGGGTCGGTCTGGTGTCAGCCACGCTAGTGACGGGGTCGGTCTGGTGTCAGCCTCTCCTCGTGACGGTGTCGGTCTGGTGTCAGCCTCTCCTCGTGACGGGGTCGGTCTGGTGTCAGCCTCTCCTCGTGACGGGGTCGGTCTGGTGTCAGCCTCTCCTCGTGACGGGGTCCGTCTGGTGTCAGCCTCTCCTCATGACGGGGTCCGTCTGGTGTCAGCCTCTCCTCGTGACGGGGTCGGTCTGGTGTCAGCCTCTCCTCGTGACGGGGTCGGTCTGGTGTCAGCCTCGCTAGTGACGGTTTCAGTCTGGTGTCAGCCTCTCCTCGTGACGGTGTCAGTCTGGTGTCAGCCTCGCTAGTGACGGTGTCAGTCTGGTGTCAGCCTCGCTAGTGACGGTTTCAGTCTGGTGTCAGCCTCTCCTCGTGACGGTGTCAGTCTGGTGTCAGCCTCGCTAGTGACGGTGTCAGTCTGGTGTCAGCCTCGCTAGTGACGGTGTCAGTCTGGTGTCAGCCTCTCCTCGTGACGGTGTCAGTCTGGTGTCAGCCTCTCCTCGTGACGGTGTCAGTCTGGTGTCAGCCTCGCTAGTGACGGTTTCAGTCTGGTGTCAGCCTCTCCTCGTGACGGGGTCGGTCTGGTGTCAGCCTCTCCTCGTGACGGGGTTGGTCTGGTGTCAGCCTCGCTAGTGACGGTTTCAGTCTGGTGTCAGCCTCTCCTTGTGACGGTGTCAGTCTGGTGTCAGCCTCGCTAGTGACGGTGTCAGTCTGGTGTCAGCCTCGCTAGTGACGGTTTCAGTCTGGTGTCAGCCTCTCCTCGTGACGGTGTCAGTCTGGTGTCATCCTCGCTAGTGACGGTTTCAGTCTGGTGTCAGCCTCTCCTCGTGACGGTGTCAGTCTGGTGTCAGCCTCGCTAGTGACGGTGTCAGTCTGGTGTCAGCCTCTCCTCGTGACGGTGTCAGTCTGGTGTCAGCCTCTCCTCGTGACGGTGTCAGTCTGGTGTCAGCCTCGCTAGTGACGGTTTCAGTCTGGTGTCAGCCTCTCCTCGTGACGGTGTCAGTCTGGTGTCAGCCTCTCCTCGTGACGGTGTCAGTCTGGTGTCAGCCTCGCTAGTGACGGTTTCAGTCTGGTGTCAGCCTCTCCTCGTGACGGTGTCCGTCTGGTGTCAGCCTCGCTAGTGACTGGGTCGGTCTGGTGTCAGCCTCGCTAGTGACGGGGTCGGTCTGGTGTCATCCTCGCTAGTGACGGTGTCGGTCTGGTGTCATCCTCGCCTCGTGACGGGGTCAGTCTGGTGTCAGCCTCTCCTCGTGACGGTGTCGGTCTGGTGTCAGCCTCTCCTCGTGACGGTGTCGGTCTGGTGTCAGCCTCTCCTCGTGACAGGGTCCGTCTGGTGTCAGCCTCGCTAGTGACGGTTTCGGTCTGGTGTCAGCCTCTCCTCGTGACGGTGTCAGTCTGGTGTCAGCCTCGCTAGTGACGGTGTCAGTCTGGTGTCAGCCTCGCTAGTGACGGTGTCAGTCTGGTGTCAGCCTCTCCTCGTGACGGTGTCAGTCTGGTGTCAGCCTCTCCTCGTGACGGTGTCAGTCTGGTGTCAGCCTCGCTAGTGACGGTTTCAGTCTGGTGTCAGCCTCTCCTCGTGACGGTGTCCGTCTGGTGTCAGCCTCTCCTCGTGACGGTGTCAGTCTGGTGTCAGCCTCGCTAGTGACGGGGTCGGTCTGGTGTCAGCCTTTCCTCGTGACGGGGTCGGTCTGGTGTCAGCCTCTCCTCGTGACGGTGTCGGTCTGGTGTCAGCCTCTCCTCGTGAAGGGGTTCGTCTGGTGTCAGCCTCTCCTCGTGACGGGGTCGGTCTGGTGTCAGCCTCTCCTCGTGACGGGGTCGGTCTGGTGTCAGCCTCGCTAGTGACGGTTTCAGTCTGGTGTCAGCCTCTCCTCGTGACGGTGTCCGTCTGGTGTCAGCCTCGCTAGTGACGGGGTCGGTCTGGTGTCAGCCTCGCTAGTGACGGGGTCGGTCTGGTGTCAGCCTCGCCTCGTGACGGTGTCGGTCTGGTGTCAGCCTCGCCTCGTGACGGTGTCGGTCTGGTGTCATCCTCGCTAGTGACGGTGTCGGTCTGGTGTCATCCTCGCCTCGTGACGGGGTCGGTCTGGTGTCAGCCTCGCTAGTGACGGAGTCGGTCTGGTGTCAGCCTCTCCTCTTGACGGTGTCGGTCTGGTGTCAGCCTCTCCTCGTGACAGGGTCCGTCTGGTGTCAGCCTCGCTAGTGACGGTTTCGGTCTGGTGTCAGCCTCTCCTCGTGACGGTGTCAGTCTGGTGTCAGCCTCGCTAGTGACGGTGTCAGTCTGGTGTCAGCCTCGCTAGTGACGGTGTCAGTCTGGTGTCAGCCTCTCCTCGTGACGGTGTCAGTCTGGTGTCAGCCTCTCCTCGTGACGGTGTCAGTCTGGTGTCAGCCTCGCTAGTGACGGTTTCAGTCTGGTGTCAGCCTCTCCTCGTGACGGTGTCCGTCTGGTGTCATCCTCTCCTCGTGACGGTGTCAGTCTGGTGTCAGCCTCGCTAGTGACGGGGTCAGTCTGGTGTCAGCCTCTCCTCGTGACGGGGTCGGTCTGGTGTCAGCCTCTCCTCGTGACGGGGTCGGTCTGGTGTCAGCCTCTCCTCGTGACGGGGTCGGTCTGGTGTCAGCCTCGCTAGTGACGGTTTCAGTCTGGTGTCAGCCTCTCCTCGTGACGGTGTCAGTCTGGTGTCAGCCTCGCTAGTGACGGTGTCAGTCTGGTGTCAGCCTCGCTAGTGACGGTTTCAGTCTGGTGTCAGCCTCTCCTCGTGACGGTGTCAGTCTGGTGTCAGCCTCGCTAGTGACGGTTTCAGTCTGGTGTCAGCCTCTCCTCGTGACGGTGTCAGTCTGGTGTCAGCCTCTCCTCGTGACAGTGTCAGTCTGGTGTCAGCCTCGCTAGTGACGGTTTCAGTCTGGTGTCAGCCTCTCCTCGTGACGGTGTCAGTCTGGTGTCAGCCTCTCCTCGTAACGGTGTCAGTCTGGTGTCAGCCTCGCTAGTGACGGTTTCAGTCTGGTGTCAGCCTCTCCTCGTGACGGTGTCCGTCTGGTGTCAGCCTCGCTAGTGACGGGGTCTGTCTGGTGTCAGCCTCGCTAGTGACGGGGTCGGTCTGGTGTCAGCCTCGCCTCGTGACGGTGTCGGTCTGGTGTCAGCCTCGCCTCGTGACGGTGCCGGTCTGGTGTCATCCTCGCTAGTGACGGTGTCGGTCTGGTGTCATCCTCGCCTCGTGACGGGGTCGGTCTGGTGTCAGCCTCGCTAGTGACGGAGTCGGTCTGGTGTCAGCCTCTCCTCGTGACGGTGTCGGTCTGGTGTCAGCCTCTCCTCGTGACGGTGTCGGTCTGGTGTCAGCCTCTCCTCGTGACAGGGTCCGTCTGGTGTCAGCCTCGCTAGTGACGGTTTCGGTCTGGTGTCAGCCTCTCCTCGTGACCGTGTCAGTCTGGTGTCAGCCTCGCTAGTGACGGTGTCAGTCTGGTGTCAGCCTCGCTAGTGACGGTGTCAGTCTGGTGTCAGCCTCTCCTCGTGACGGTGTCAGTCTGGTGTCAGCCTCTCCTCGTGACGGTGTCAGTCTGGTGTCAGCCTCGCTAGTGACGGTTTCAGTCTGGTGTCAGCCTCTCCTCGTGACGGTGTCCGTCTGGTGTCAGCCTCTCCTCGTGACGGTGTCAGTCTGGTGTCAGCCTCGCTAGTGACGGGGTCGGTCTGGTGTCAGCCTCTCCTCGTGACGGGGTCAGTCTGGTGTCAGCCTCTCCTCGTGACGGTGTCGGTCTGGTGTCAGCCTCTCCTCGTGACGGGGTCAGTCTGGTGTCAGCCTCTCCTCGTGACGGGGTCGGTCTGGTGTCAGCCTCTCCTCGTGACGGGGTCGGTCTGGTGTCAGCCTCGCTAGTGACGGTTTCAGTCTGGTGTCAGCCTCTCCTCGTGACGGTGTCAGTCTGGTGTCAGATTCGCTAGTGACGGTTTCAGTCTGGTGTCAGCCTCTCCTCGTGACGGTTTCAGTCTGGTGTCAGCCTCTCCTCGTGACGGTGTCAGTCTGGTGTCAGCCTCGCTAGTGACGGTGTCAGTCTGGTGTCAGCCTCTCCTCGTGACGGTGTCAGTCTGGTGTCAGCCTCGCTAGTGACGGTTTCAGTCTGGTGTCAGCCTCTCCTCGTGACGGTGTCCGTCTGGTGTCAGCCTCGCTAGTGACGGGGTCTGTCTGGTGTCAGCCTCGCTAGTGACGGGGTCGGTCTGGTGTCAGCCTCGCCTCGTGACGGTGTCGGTCTGGTGTCAGCCTCGCCTCGTGACGGTGTCGGTCTGGTGTCATCCTCGCTAGTGACGGTGTCGGTCTGGTGTCATCCTCGCCTCGTGACGGGGTCGGTCTGGTGTCAGCCTCGCTAGTGACGGGGTCGGTCTGGTGTCAGCCTCTCCTCGTGACGGTGTCGGTCTGGTGTCAGCCTCTCCTCGTGACGGTGTCGGTCTGGTGTCAGCCTCTCCTCGTGACAGGGTCCGTCTGGTGTCAGCCTCGCTAGTGACGGTTTCGGTCTGGTGTCAGCCTCTCCTCGTGACCGTGTCAGTCTGGTGTCAGCTTCGCTAGTGACGGTGTCAGTCTGGTGTCAGCCTCGCTAGTGACGGTGTCAGTCTGGTGTCAGCCTCTCCTCGTGACGGTGTCAGTCTGGTGTCAGCCTCTCCTCGTGACGGTGTCAGTCTGGTGTCAGCCTCGCTAGTAACGGTTTCAGTCTGGTGTCAGCCTCTCCTCGTGACGGTGTCCGTCTGGTGTCAGCCTCTCCTCGTGACGGTGTCAGTCTGGTGTCAGCCTCGCTAGTGACGGTTTCAGTCTGGTGTCAGCCTCTCCTCGTGACGGGGTCGGTCTGGTGTCAGCCTCTCCTCGTGACGGTGTCGGTCTGGTGTCAGCCTCTCCTCGTGACGGGGTCAGTCTGGTGTCAGCCTCTCCTCGTGACGGGGTCGGTCTGGTGTCAGCCTCTCCTCGTGACGGGGTCGGTCTGGTGTCAGCCTCGCTAGTGACGGTTTCAGTCTGGTGTCAGCCTCTCCTCGTGACGGTGTCAGTCTGGTGTCAGCCTCGCTAGTGACGGTGTCAGTCTGGTGTCAGCCTCGCTAGTGACGGTTTCAGTCTGGTGTCAGCCTCTCCTCGTGACGGTGTCAGTCTGGTGTCAGCCTCGCTAGTGACGGTTTCAGTCTGGTGTCAGCCTCTCCTCGTGACGGTGTCAGTCTGGTGTCAGCCTCTCCTCGTGACAGTGTCAGTCTGGTGTCAGCCTCGCTAGTGACGGTTTCAGTCTGGTGTCAGCCTCTCCTCGTGACGGTGTCAGTCTGGTGTCAGCCTCTCCTCGTAACGGTGTCAGTCTGGTGTCAGCCTCGCTAGTGACGGTTTCAGTCTGGTGTCAGCCTCTCCTCGTGACGGTGTCCGTCTGGTGTCAGCCTCGCTAGTGACGGGGTCTGTCTGGTGTCAGCCTCGCTAGTGACGGGGTCGGTCTGGTGTCAGCCTCGCCTCGTGACGGTGTCGGTCTGGTGTCAGCCTCGCCTCGTGACGGTGCCGGTCTGGTGTCATCCTCGCTAGTGACGGTGTCGGTCTGGTGTCATCCTCGCCTCGTGACGGGGTCGGTCTGGTGTCAGCCTCGCTAGTGACGGAGTCGGTCTGGTGTCAGCCTCTCCTCGTGACGGTGTCGGTCTGGTGTCAGCCTCTCCTCGTGACGGTGTCGGTCTGGTGTCAGCCTCTCCTCGTGACAGGGTCCGTCTGGTGTCAGCCTCGCTAGTGACGGTTTCGGTCTGGTGTCAGCCTCTCCTCGTGACCGTGTCAGTCTGGTGTCAGCCTCGCTAGTGACGGTGTCAGTCTGGTGTCAGCCTCGCTAGTGACGGTGTCAGTCTGGTGTCAGCCTCTCCTCGTGACGGTGTCAGTCTGGTGTCAGCCTCTCCTCGTGACGGTGTCAGTCTGGTGTCAGCCTCGCTAGTGACGGTTTCAGTCTGGTGTCAGCCTCTCCTCGTGACGGTGTCCGTCTGGTGTCAGCCTCTCCTCGTGACGGTGTCAGTCTGGTGTCAGCCTCGCTAGTGACGGGGTCGGTCTGGTGTCAGCCTCTCCTCGTGACGGGGTCGGTCTGGTGTCAGCCTCTCCTCGTGACGGTGTCGGTCTGGTGTCAGCCTCTCCTCGTGACGGGGTCAGTCTGGTGTCAGCCTCTCCTCGTGACTGGGTCGGTCTGGTGTCAGCCTCTCCTCGTGACGGGGTCGGTCTGGTGTCAGCCTCGCTAGTGACGGTTTCAGTCTGGTGTCAGCCTCTCCTCGTGACGGTGTCAGTCTGGTGTCAGATTCGCTAGTGACGGTTTCAGTCTGGTGTCAGCCTCTCCTCGTGACGGTTTCAGTCTGGTGTCAGCCTCTCCTCGTGACGGTGTCAGTCTGGTGTCAGCCTCGCTAGTGACGGTGTCAGTCTGGTGTCAGCCTCTCCTCGTGACGGTGTCAGTCTGGTGTCAGCCTCGCTAGTGACGGTTTCAGTCTGGTGTCAGCCTCTCCTCGTGACGGTGTCCGTCTGGTGTCAGCCTCGCTAGTGACGGGGTCTGTCTGGTGTCAGCCTCGCTAGTGACGGGGTCGGTCTGGTGTCAGCCTCGCCTCGTGACGGTGTCGGTCTGGTGTCAGCCTCGCCTCGTGACGGTGTCGGTCTGGTGTCATCCTCGCTAGTGACGGTGTCGGTCTGGTGTCATCCTCGCCTCGTGACGGGGTCGGTCTGGTGTCAGCCTCGCTAGTGACGGAGTCGGTCTGGTGTCAGCCTCTCCTCGTGACGGTGTCGGTCTGGTGTCAGCCTCTCCTCGTGACGGTGTCGGTCTGGTGTCAGCCTCTCCTCGTGACAGGGTCCGTCTGGTGTCAGCCTCGCTAGTGACGGTTTCGGTCTGGTGTCAGCCTCTCCTCGTGACCGTGTCAGTCTGGTGTTAGCTTCGCTAGTGACGGTGTCAGTCTGGTGTCAGCCTCGCTAGTGACGGTGTCAGTCTGGTGTCAGCCTCTCCTCGTGACGGTGTCAGTCTGGTGTCAGCCTCTCCTCGTGACGGTGTCAGTCTGGTGTCAGCCTCGCTAGTAACGGTTTCAGTCTGGTGTCAGCCTCTCCTCGTGACGGTGTCCGTCTGGTGTCAGCCTCGCTAGTGACGGGGTCTGTCTGGTGTCAGCCTCGCTAGTGACGGGGTCTGTCTGGTGTCAGCCTCGCTAGTGACGGGGTCGGTCTGGTGTCAGCCTCGCCTCGTGACGGTGTCGGTCTGGTGTCAGCCTCGCCTCGTGACGGTGTCGGTCTGGTGTCATCCTCGCTAGTGACGGTGTCGGTCTGGTGTCATCCTCGCCTCGTGACGGGGTCGGTCTGGTGTCAGCCTCGCTAGTGACGGAGTCGGTCTGGTGTCAGCCTCTCCTCGTGACGGTGTCGGTCTGGTGTCAGCCTCTCCTCGTGACGGTGTCGGTCTGGTGTCAGCCTCTCCTCGTGACAGGGTCCGTCTGGTGTCAGCCTCGCTAGTGACGGTTTCGGTCTGGTGTCAGCCTCTCCTCGTGACCGTGTCAGTCTGGTGTCAGCCTCGCTAGTGACGGTGTCAGTCTGGTGTCAGCCTCGCTAGTGACGGTGTCAGTCTGGTGTCAGCCTCTCCTCGTGACGGTGTCAGTCTGGTGTCAGCCTCGCTAGTGACGGTTTCGGTCTGGTGTCAGCCTCTCCTCGTGACGGTGTCAGTCTGGTGTCAGCCTCGCTAGTGACGGTGTCAGTCTGGTTTCAGCCTCGCTAGTGACGGTGTCAGTCTGGTGTCAGCCTCTCCTCGTGACGGTGTCAGTCTGGTGTCAGCCTCTCCTCGTGACGGTGTCAGTCTGGTGTCAGCCTCGCTAGTGACGGTTTCAGTCTGCTGTCAGCCTCTCCTCGTGACGGGGTCGGTCTGGTGTCAGCCTCGCTAGTGACGGTTTCAGTCTGGTGTCAGCCTCTCCTCGTGACGGTGTCAGTCTGGTGTCAGCCTCTCCTCGTGACGGTGTCAGTCTGGTGTCAGCCTCGCTAGTGACGGTTTCAGTCTGGTGTCAGCCTCTCCTCGTGACGGTGTCCGTCTGGTGTCAGCCTCGCTAGTGACTGGGTCGGTCTGGTGTCAGCCTCGCTAGTGACGGGGTCGGTCTGGTGTCATCCTCGCTAGTGACGGTGTCGGTCTGGTGTCATCCTCGCCTCGTGACGGGGTCGGTCTGGTGTCAGCCTCGCTAGTGACGGAGTCAGTCTGGTGTCAGCCTCTCCTCGTGACGGTGTCAGTCTGGTGTCAGCCTCTCCTCGTGACGGTGTCGGTCTGGTGTCAGCCTCTCCTCGTGACAGGGTCCGTCTGGTGTCAGCCTCGCTAGTGACGGTTTCGGTCTGGTGTCAGCCTCTCCTCGTGACGGTGTCAGTCTGGTGTCAGCCTCGCTAGTGACGGTGTCAGTCTGGTGTCAGCCTCGCTAGTGACGGTGTCAGTCTGGTGTCAGCCTCTCCTCGTGACGGTGTCAGTCTGGTGTCAGCCTCTCCTCGTGACGGTGTCAGTCTGGTGTCAGCCTCGCTAGTGACGGTTTCAGTCTGGTGTCAGCCTCTCCTCGTGACGGTGTCCGTCTGGTGTCAGCCTCGCTAGTGACGGGGTCGGTCTGGTGTCAGCCTCGCCTCGTGACGGGGTCGGTCTGGTGTCAGCCTCGCTAGTGACGGTTTCAGTCTGGTGTCAGCCTCTCCTCGTGACGGTGTCCGTCTGGTGTCAGCCTCGCTAGTGACGGGGTCGGTCTGGTGTCAGCCTCGCTAGTGACGGGGTCGGTCTGGTGTCAGCCTCGCCTCGTGACGGTGTCGGTCTGGTGTCAGCCTCGCCTCGTGACGGTGTCGGTCTGGTGTCATCCTCGCTAGTGACGGTGTCGGTCTGGTGTCATCCTCGCCTCGTGACGGGGTCGGTCTGGTGTCAGCCTCGCTAGTGACGGAGTCGGTCTGGTGTCAGCCTCTCCTCGTGACGGTGTCGGTCTGGTGTCAGCCTCTCCTCGTGAAAGGGTCCGTCTGGTGTCAGCCTCTCCTCGTGAAAGGGTCCGTCTGGTGTCAGCCTCGCTAGTGACGGTTTCGGTCTGGTGTCAGCCTCTCCTCGTGACGGTGTCAGTCTGGTGTCAGCCTCGCTAGTGACGGTGTCAGTCTGGTGTCAGCCTCGCTAGTGACGGTGTCAGTCTGGTGTCAGCCTCTCCTCGTGACGGTGTCAGTCTGGTGTCAGCCTCGCTAGTGACGGTTTCAGTCTGGTGTCAGCCTCTCCTCGTGACGGTGTCAGTCTGGTGTCAGCCTCGCTAGTGACGGTTTCAGTCTGGTGTCAGCCTCTCCTCGTGACGGTGTCAGTCTGGTGTCAGCCTCTCCTCGTGACGGTGTCAGTCTGGTGTCAGCCTCTCCTCGTGACGGTGTCAGTCTGGTGTCAGCCTCGCTAGTGACGGTTTCAGTCTGGTGTCAGCCTCTCCTCGTGACGGTGTCCGTCTGGTGTCAGCCTCGCTAGTGACGGGGTCGGTCTGGTGTCAGCCTCGCAGTGACGGGGTCGGTCTGGTGTCAGCCTCGCCTCGTGACGGTGTCGGTCTGGTGTCAGCCTCGCCTCGTGACGGTGTCGGTCTGGTGTCATCCTCGCTAGTGACGGGGTCGGTCTGGTGTCAGCCTCGCTAGTGACGGAGTCGGTCTGGTGTCAGCCTCTCCTCGTGACGGTGTCTTTCTGGTGTCAGCCTCTCCTCGTGACGGTGTCGGTCTGGTGTCAGCCTCTCCTCGTGACAGTGTCCGTCTGGTTTCAGCCTCGCTAGTGACGGTTTCAGTCTGGTGTCAGCCTCTCCTGGTGACAGTGTCAGTCTGGTGTCAGCCTCGCTAGTGACGGTGTCAGTCTGGTGTCAGCCTCTCCTCGTGACGGTGTCAGTCTGGTGTCAGCCTCGCTAGTGACGGTTTCAGTCTGGTGTCAGCCTCTCCTCGTGACGGTGTCAGTCTGGTGTCAGCCTCTCCTCGTGACGGTGTCAGTCTGGTGTCAGCCTCGCTAGTGACGGTTTCAGTCTGGTGTCAGCCTCTCCTCGTGACGGTGTCCGTCTGGTGTCAGCCTCGCTAGTGACGGGGTCGGTCTGGTGTCAGCCTCGCTAGTGACGGGGTCGGTCTGGTGTCAGCCTCGCTAGTGACGGGGTCGGTCTGGTGTCAGCCTCGCCTCGTGACGGTGTCGGTCTGGTGTCAGCCTCGCCTCGTGAAGGTGTCGGTCTGGTGTCATCCTCGCTAGTGACGGTGTCGGTCTGGTGTCATCCTCGCCTCGTGACGGGGTCGGTCTGGTGTCAGCCTCGCTAGTGACGGAGTCGGTCTGGTGTCAGCCTCTCCTCGTGACGGTGTCGGTCTGGTGTCAGCCTCTCCTCGTGACGGTGTCGGTCTGGTGTCAGCCTCTCCTCGTGACAGGGTCCGTCTGGTGTCAGCCTCGCTAGTGACGGTTTCGGTCTGGTGTCAGCCTCTCCTCGTGACGGTGTCAGTCTGGTGTCAGCCTCGCTAGTGACGGTGTCAGTCTGGTGTCAGCCTCGCTAGTGACGGTGTCAGTCTGGTGTCAGCCTCTCCTCGTGACGGTGTCAGTCTGGTGTCAGCCTCTCCTCGTGACGGTGTCAGTCTGGTGTCAGCCTCGCTAGTGACGGTTTCAGTCTGGTGTCAGCCTCTCCTCGTGACGGTGTCAGTCTGGTGTCAGCCTCTCCTCGTGACGGTGTCAGTCTGGTGTCAGCCTCTCCTCGTGACGGTGTCAGTCTGGTGTCAGCCTCGCTAGTGACGGTTTCAGTCTGGTGTCAGCCTCTCCTCGTGACGGTGTCCGTCTGGTGTCAGCCTCTCCTCGTGACGGTGTCAGTCTGGTGTCAGCCTCGCTAGTGACGGGGTCGGTCTGGTGTCAGCCTCTCCTCGTGACGGGGTCGGTCTGGTGTCAGCCTCTCCTCGTGACGGTGTCAGTCTGGTGTCAGCCTCTCCTCGTGACGGTGTCAGTCTGGTTTCAGCCTCGCTAGTGACGGGGTCGGTCTGGTGTCAGCCTCTCCTCGTGACGGGGTCGGTCTGGTTTCAGCCTCTCCTCGTGACGGTGTCGGTCTGGTGTCAGCCTCGCTAGTGACGGTTTCAGTCTGGTGTCAGCCTCTCCTCGTGACGGTGTCCGTCTGGTGTCAGCCTCTCCTCGTGACGGTGTCAGTCTGGTGTCAGCCTCGCTAGTGACGGGGTCGGTCTGGTGTCAGCCTCTCCTCGTGACGGGGTCGGTCTGGTGTCAGCCTCTCCTCGTGACGGTGTCGGTCTGGTGTCAGCCTCTCCTCGTGACGGGGTCCGTCTGGTGTCAGCCTCTCCTCGTGACGGGGTCGGTCTGGTGTCAGCCTCTCCTTGTGACGGGGTCGGTCTGGTGTCAGACTCGCTAGTGACGGTTTCAGTCTGGTGTCAGCCTCTCCTCGTGACAGGGTCCGTCTGGTGTCAGCCTCGCTAGTGACGGTTTCAGTCTGGTGTCAGCCTCTCCTCATGACGGTGTCCGTCTGGTGTCAGCCTCTCCTCGTGACGGTGTCAGTCTGGTGTCAGCCTCGCTAGTGACGCGGTCGGTCTGGTGTCAGCCTCTCCTCGTGACGGGGTCGGTCTGGTGTCAGCCTCTCCTCGTGACGGTGTCGGTCTGGTGTCAGCCTCTCCTCGTGACGGGGTCCGTCTGGTGTCAGCCTCTCCTTGTGACGGGGTCGGTCTGGTGTCAGCCTCTCCTCGTGACGGGGTCGGTCTGGTGTCAGCCTCGCTAGTGACGGTTTCAGTCTGGTGTCAGGCTCTCCTCGTGACGGTGTCAGTCTGGTGTCAGCCTCGCTAGTGACGGTTTCAGTCTGGTGTCAGCCTCTCCTCGTGACGGTGTCAGTCTGGTGTCAGCCTCTCCTCGTGACGGTGTCAGTCTGGTGTCAGCCTCGCTAGTGACGGTTTCAGTCTGGTGTCAGCCTCTCCTCGTGACGGTGTCAGTCTGGTGTCAGCCTCTCCTCGTGACGGTGTCAGTCTGGTGTCTGCCTCGCTAGTGACGGTTTCAGTCTGGTGTCAGCCTCTCCTCGTGACGGTGTCCGTCTGGTGTCAGCCTCGCTAGTGACGGGGTCGGTCTGGTGTCAGCCTCGCTAGTGACGGGGTCGGTCTGGTGTCAGCCTCGCCTCGTGACGGTGTCGGTCTGGTGTCAGCCTCGCCTCGTGACGGTGTTGGTCTGGTGTCATCCTCGCTAGTGACGGTGTCGGTCTGGTGTCATCCTCGCCTCGTGACGGGGTCGGTCTGGTGTCAGCCTCGCTAGTGACGGAGTCGGTCTGGTGTCAGCCTCTCCTCGTGACGGTGTCGGTCTGGTGTCAGCCTCTCCTCGTGACGGTGTAGGTCTGGTGTCAGCCTCTCCTCGTGACAGGGTCCGTCTGGTGTCAGCCTCGCTAGTGACGGTTTCGGTCTGGTGTCAGCCTCTCCTCGTGACGGTGTCAGTCTGGTGTCAGCCTCGCTAGTGACGGTGTCAGTCTGGTGTCAGCCTCGCTAGTGACGGTGTCAGTCTGGTGTCAGCCTCTCCTCGTGACGGTGTCAGTCTGGTGTCAGCCTCGCTAGTGACGGTTTCAGTCTGGTGTCAGCCTCTCCTCGTGACGGTGTCCGTCTGGTGTCAGCCTCTCCTCGTGACGGTGTCAGTCTGGTGTCAGCCTCGCTAGTGACGGGGTCGGTCTGGTGTCAGCCTCTCCTCGTGACGGGGTCGGTCTGGTGTCAGCCTCTCCTCGTGACGGGGTCCGTCTGGTGTCAGCCTCTCCTCGTGACGGGGTCGGTCTGGTGTCAGCCTCTCCTCGTGACGGGGTCGGTCTGGTGTCAGCCTCGCTAGTGACGGTTTCAGTCTGGTGTCAGCCTCTCCTCGTGACGGTGTCAGTCTGGTGTCAGCCTCGCTAGTGACGGTGTCAGTCTGGTGTCAGCCTCGCTAGTGACGGTTTCAGTCTGGTGTCAGCCTCTCCTCGTGACGGTGTCAGTCTGGTGTCAGCCTCGCTAGTGACGGTGTCAGTCTGGTGTCAGCCTCGCTAGTGACGGTTTCAGTCTGGTGTCAGCCTCTCCTCGTGACGGTGTCAGTCTGGTGTCAGCCTCGCTAGTGACGGGGTCGGTCTGGTGTCAGCCTCTCCTCGTGACGGGGTCGGTCTGGTGTCAGCCTCGCTAGTGACGGTTTCAGTCTGGTGTCAGCCTCTCCTCGTGACGGTGTCAGTCTGGTGTCAGCCTCGCTAGTGACGGGGTCGGTCTGGTGTCAGCCTCTCCTCGTGACGGGGTCGGTCTGGTGTCAGCCTCTCCTCGTGACGGTGTCGGTCTGGTGTCAGCCTCTCCTCGTGACGGGGTCCGTCTGGTGTCAGCCTCTCCTCGTGACGGGGTCGGTCTGGTGTCAGCCTCTCCTTGTGACGGGGTCGGTCTGGTGTCAGACTCGCTAGTGACGGTTTCAGTCTGGTGTCAGCCTCTCCTCGTGACAGGGTCCGTCTGGTGTCAGCCTCGCTAGTGACGGTTTCAGTCTGGTGTCAGCCTCTCCTCATGACGGTGTCCGTCTGGTGTCAGCCTCTCCTCGTGACGGTGTCAGTCTGGTGTCAGCCTCGCTAGTGACGCGGTCGGTCTGGTGTCAGCCTCTCCTCGTGACGGGGTCGGTCTGGTGTCAGCCTCTCCTCGTGACGGTGTCGGTCTGGTGTCAGCCTCTCCTCGTGACGGGGTCCGTCTGGTGTCAGCCTCTCCTTGTGACGGGGTCGGTCTGGTGTCAGCCTCTCCTCGTGACGGGGTCGGTCTGGTGTCAGCCTCGCTAGTGACGGTTTCAGTCTGGTGTCAGGCACTCCTCGTGACGGTGTCAGTCTGGTGTCAGCCTCGCTAGTGACGGTTTCAGTCTGGTGTCAGCCTCTCCTCGTGACGGTGTCAGTCTGGTGTCAGCCTCTCCTCGTGACGGTGTCAGTCTGGTGTCAGCCTCGCTAGTGACGGTTTCAGTCTGGTGTCAGCCTCTCCTCGTGACGGTGTCCGTCTGGTGTCAGCCTCGCTAGTGACGGGGTCGGTCTGGTGTCAGCCTCGCTAGTGACGGGGTCGGTCTGGTGTCAGCCTCGCTAGTGACGGGGTCGGTCTGGTGTCAGCCTCGCCTCGTGACGGTGTCGGTCTGGTGTCAGCCTCGCCTCGTGACGGTGTCGGTCTGGTGTCATCCTCGCTAGTGACGGTGTCGGTCTGGTGTCATCCTCGCCTCGTGACGGGGTCGGTCTGGTGTCAGCCTCGCTAGTGACGGAGTCGGTCTGGTGTCAGCCTCTCCTCGTGACGGTGTCGGTCTGGTGTCAGCCTCTCCTCGTGACGGTGTAGGTCTGGTGTCAGCCTCTCCTCGTGACAGGGTCCGTCTGGTGTCAGCCTCGCTAGTGACGGTTTCGGTCTGGTGTCAGCCTCTCCTCGTGACGGTGTCAGTCTGGTGTCAGCCTCGCTAGTGACGGTGTCAGTCTGGTGTCAGCCTCGCTAGTGACGGTGTCAGTCTGGTGTCAGCCTCTCCTCGTGACGGTGTCAGTCTGGTGTCAGCCTCGCTAGTGACGGTTTCAGTCTGGTGTCAGCCTCTCCTCGTGACGGTGTCAGTCTGGTGTCAGCCTCGCTAGTGACGGGGTCGGTCTGGTGTCAGCCTCTCCTCGTGACGGGGTCGGTCTGGTGTCAGCCTCTCCTCGTGACGGGGTCCGTCTGGTGTCAGCCTCTCCTCGTGACGGGGTCCGTCTGGTGTCAGCCTCTCCTCGTGACGGGGTCGGTCTGGTGTCAGCCTCGCTAGTGACGGTTTCAGTCTGGTGTCAGCCTCTCCTCGTGACGGTGTCAGTCTGGTGTCAGCCTCGCTAGTGACGGTGTCAGTCTGGTGTCAGCCTCGCTAGTGACGGTTTCAGTCTGGTGTCAGCCTCTCCTCGTGACGGTGTCAGTCTGGTGTCAGCCTCGCTAGTGACGGGGTCGGTCTGGTGTCAGCCTCTCCTCGTGACGGTGTCAGTCTGGTGTCAGCCTCGCTAGTGACGGTTTCAGTCTGGTGTCAGCCTCTGCTCGTGACGGTGTCCGTCTGGTGTCAGCCTCGCTAGTGATGGGGTCGGTCTGGTGTCAGCCTCGCTAGTGACGGTGTCGGTCTGGTGTCATCCTCGCCTCGTGACGGGGTCGGTCTGGTGTCAGCCTCGCTAGTGACGGAGTCGGTCTGGTGTCAGCCTCTCCTCGTGACGGTGTCGGTCTGGTGTCAGCCTCTCCTCGTGACGGTGTCGGTCTGGTGTCAGCCTCTCCTCGTAACAGGGTCCGTCTGGTGTCAGCCTCGCTAGTGACGGTTTTGGTCTGGTGTCAGCCTCTCCTCGTGACGGTGTCAGTCTGGTGTCAGCCTCGCTAGTGACGGTTTCAGTCTGGTGTCAGCCTCTCCTCGTGACGGTGTCCGTCTGGTGTCAGCCTCTCCTCGTGACGGTGTCAGTCTGGTGTCAGCCTCGCTAGTGACGGGGTCGGTCTGGTGTCAGCCTCTCCTCGTGACGGGGTCCGTCTGGTGTCAGCCTCTCCTCGTGACGGTGTCAGTCTGGTGTCAGCCTCGCTAGTGACGGTTTCAGTCTGGTGTCAGCCTCTCCTCGTGACGGTGTCCGTCTGGTGTCAGCCTCGCTAGTGACGGGGTCGGTCTGGTGTCAGCCTCGCTAGTGACGGGGTCGGTCTGGTGTCAGCCTCGCCTCGTGACGGTGTCGGTCTGGTGTCAGCCTCGCCTCGTGACGGTGTCGGTCTGGTGTCAGCCTCGCTAGTGACGGAGTCGGTCTGGTGTCAGCCTCTCCTCGTGACGGGGTCGGTCTGGTGTCAGCCTCTCCTCGTGACGGTGTCGGTCTGGTGTCAGCCTCTCCTCGTGACAGGGTCCGTCTGGTGTCAGCCTCGCTAGTGACGGTTTCGGTCTGGTGTCAGCCTCTCCTCGTGACGGTGTCAGTCTGGTGTCAGCCTCGCTAGTGACGGTGTCAGTCTGGTGTCAGCCTCGCTAGTGACGGTTTCAGTCTGGTGTCAGCCTCTCCTCGTGACGGTGTCAGTCTGGTGTCAGCCTCTCCTCGTGACGGTGTCAGTCCGGTGTCAGCCTCGCTAGTGACGGTTTCAGTCTGGTGTCAGCCTCTCCTCGTGACGGTGTCAGTCTGGTGTCAGCCTCTCCTCGTGACGGTGTCAGTCTGGTGTCAGCCTCGCTAGTGACGGTTTCAGTCTGGTGTCAGCCTCTCCTCGTGACGGTGTCAGTCTGGTGTCAGCCTCTCCTCGTGACGGGGTCGGTCTGGTGTCAGCCTCTCCTCGTGACGGTGTCAGTCTGGTGTCAGCCTCGCTAGTGACGGTTTCAGTCTGGTGTCAGCCTCTCCTCGTGACGGTGTCCGTCTGGTGTCAGCCTCGCTAGTGACGGGGTCGGTCTGGTGTCAGCCTCGCTAGTGACGGGGTCGGTCTGGTGTCAGCCTCGCCTAGTGACGGTGTCGGTCTGGTGTCAGCCTCGCCTCGTGACGGTGTCAGTCTGGTGTCAGCCTCGCTAGTGACGGTTTCAGTCTGGTGTCAGCCTCTCCTCGTGACGGTGTCCGTCTGGTGTCAGCCTCTCCTCGTGACGGTGTCAGTCTGGTGTCAGCCTCGCTAGTGACGGGGTCGGTCTGGTGTCAGCCTCTCCTCGTGACGGGGTCGGTCTGGTGTCAGCCTCTCCTCGTGACGGTGTCGGTCTGGTGTCAGCCTCTCCTCGTGACGGGGTCCGTCTGGTGTCAGCCTCTCCTCGTGACGGGGTCGGTCTGGTGTCAGCCTCTCCTCGTGACGGGGTCGGTCTGGTGTCAGCCTCGCTAGTGACAGTTTCAGTCTGGTGTCAGCCTCTCCTCGTGACGGTGTCAGTCTGGTGTCAGCCTCTCCTCGTGACGGTGTCAGTCTGGTGTCAGCCTCGCTAGTGACGGTTTCAGTCTGGTGTCAGCCTCTCCTCGTGACGGTGTCCGTCTGGTGTCAGCCTCGCTAGTGACGGGGTCGGTCTGGTGTCAGCCTCTCCTCGTGACGGGGTCGGTCTGGTGTCAGCCTCTCCTCGTGACGGTGTCGGTCTGGTGTCAGCCTCTCCTCGTGACGGTTTCCGTCTGGTGTCAGCCTCTCCTCGTGATGGGGTCGGTCTGGTGTCAGCCTCTCCTCGTGACAGGGTCCGTCTGGTGTCAGCCTCGCTAGTGACGGTTTCAGTCTGGTGTCAGCCTCTCCTCGTGACGGTATCAGTCTGGTGTCAGCCTCGCTAGTGACGGTGTCAGTCTGGTGTCAGCCTCGCTAGTGACGGTTTCAGTCTGGTGTCAGCCTCTCCTCGTGACGGTGTCAGTCTGGTGTCAGCCTCGCTAGTGACGGTTTCAGTCTGGTGTCAGCCTCTCCTCGTGACGGTGTCAGTCTGGTGTCAGCCTCTCCTCGTGACGGTGTCAGTCTGGTGTCAGCCTCGCTAGTGACGGGGTCTGTCTGGTGTCAGCCTCTCCTCGTGACGGTGTCGGTCTGGTGTCAGCCTCTCCTCGTGACGGGGTCGGTCTGGTGTCAGCCTCTCCTCATGACGGGGTCCGTCTGGTGTCAGCCTCTCCTCGTGACGGTGTCGGTCTGGTGTCAGCCTCTCCTCGTGACAGGGTCCGTCTGGTGTCAGCCTCGCTAGTGACGGTTTCGGTCTGGTGTCAGCCTCTCCTCGTGACGGTGTCAGTCTGGTGTCAGCCTCGCTAGTGACGGTGTCAGTCTGGTGTCAGCCTCGCTAGTGACGGTTTCAGTCTGGTGTCAGCCTCTCCTCGTGACGGTGTCAGTCTGGTGTCAGCCTCTCCTCGTGACGGTGTCAGTCTGGTGTCAGCCTCGCTAGTGACGGTTTCAGTCTGGTGTCAGCCTCTCCTCGTGACGGTGTCAGTCTGGTGTCAGCCTCTCCTCGTGACGGTGTCAGTCTGGTGTCAGCCTCGCTAGTGACGGTTTCAGTCTGGTGTCAGCCTCTCCTCGTGACGGTGTCAGTCTGGTGTCAGCCTCTCCTCGTGACGGGGTCGGTCTGGTGTCAGCCTCTCCTCGTGACGGTGTCAGTCTGGTGTCAGCCTCGCTAGTGACGGTTTCAGTCTGGTGTCAGCCTCACCTCGTGACGGTGTCCGTCTGGTGTCAGCCTCGCTAGTGACGGGGTCGGTCTGGTGTCAGCCTCGCTAGTGACGGGGTCGGTCTGGTGTCAGCCTCGCCTCGTGACGGTGTCGGTCTGGTGTCAGCCTCGCCTCGTGACGGTGTCAGTCTGGTGTCAGCCTCGCTAGTGACGGTTTCAGTCTGGTGTCAGCCTCTCCTCGTGACGGTGTCCGTCTGGTGTCAGCCTCTCCTCGTGACGGTGTCAGTCTGGTGTCAGCCTCGCTAGTGACGGGGTCGGTCTGGTGTCAGCCTCTCCTCGTGACGGGGTCGGTCTGGTGTCAGCCTCTCCTCGTGACGGTGTCGGTCTGGTGTCAGCCTCTCCTCGTGACGGTGTCGGTCTGGTGTCAGCCTCTCCTCGTGACGGGGTCGGTCTGGTGTCAGCCTCTCCTCGTGACGGGGTCGGTCTGGTGTCAGCCTCGCTAGTGACAGTTTCAGTCTGGTGTCAGCCTCTCCTCGTGACGGTGTCAGTCTGGTGTCAGCCTCTCCTCGTGACGGTGTCAGTCTGGTGTCAGCCTCGCTAGTGACGGTTTCAGTCTGGTGTCAGCCTCTCCTCGTGACGGTGTCCGTCTGGTGTCAGCCTCGCTAGTGACGGGGTCGGTCTGGTGTCAGCCTCTCCTCGTGACGGGGTCGGTCTGGTGTCAGCCTCTCCTCGTGACGGTGTCGGTCTGGTGTCAGCCTCTCCTCGTGACGGTTTCCGTCTGGTGTCAGCCTCTCCTCGTGATGGGGTCGGTCTGGTGTCAGCCTCTCCTCGTGACAGGGTCCGTCTGGTGTCAGCCTCGCTAGTGACGGTTTCAGTCTGGTGTCAGCCTCTCCTCGTGACGGTATCAGTCTGGTGTCAGCCTCGCTAGTGACGGTGTCAGTCTGGTGTCAGCCTCGCTAGTGACGGTTTCAGTCTGGTGTCAGCCTCTCCTCGTGACGGTGTCAGTCTGGTGTCAGCCTCGCTAGTGACGGTTTCAGTCTGGTGTCAGCCTCTCCTCGTGACGGTGTCAGTCTGGTGTCAGCCTCTCCTCGTGACGGTGTCAGTCTGGTGTCAGCCTCGCTAGTGACGGGGTCTGTCTGGTGTCAGCCTCTCCTCGTGACGGTGTCGGTCTGGTGTCAGCCTCTCCTCGTGACGGGGTCGGTCTGGTGTCAGCCTCTCCTCATGACGGGGTCCGTCTGGTGTCAGCCTCTCCTCGTGACGGGGTCGGTCTGGTGTCAGCCTCTCCTCGTGACGGGGTCGGTCTGGTGTAAGCCTCGCTAGTGACGGTTTCAGTCTGGTGTCAGCCTCTCCTCGTGACGGTGTCAGTCTGGTGTCAGCCTCGCTAGTGACGGTTTCAGTCTGGTGTCAGCCTCTCCTCGTGACGGTGTCAGTCTGGTGTCAGCCTCGCTAGTGACGGGGTCGGTCTGGTGTCAGCCTCTCCTCGTGACGGGGTCGGTCTGGTGTCAGCCTCTCCTCGTGACGGTGTCAGTCTGGTGTCAGCCTCGCTAGTGACGGTTTCAGTCTGGTGTCAGCCTCTCCTCGTGACGGTGTCAGTCTGGTGTCAGCCTCTCCTCGTGACGGGGTCAGTCTGGTGTCAGCCTCTCCTCGTGACGGTGTCAGTCTGGTGTCAGCCTCGCTAGTGACGGTTTCAGTCTGGTGTCAGCCTCTCCTCGTGACGGTGTCCGTCTGGTGTCAGCCTCGCTAGTGACGGGGTCGGTCTGGTGTCAGCCTCGCCTCGTGACGGTGTCAGTCTGGTGTCAGCCTCGCTAGTGACGGTTTCAGTCTGGTGTCAGCCTCTCCTCGTGACGGTGTCCGTCTGGTGTCAGCCTCTCCTCGTGACGGGGTCGGTCTGGTGTCAGCCTCTCCTCGTGACGGGGTCGGTCTGGTGTCAGCCTCTCCTCGTGACGGGGTCGGTCTGGTGTCAGCCTCGCTAGTGACGGTTTCAGTCTGGTGTCAGCCTCTCCTCGTGACGGTGTCAGTCTGGTGTCAGCCTCGCTAGTGACGGTGTCAGTCTGGTGTCAGCCTCGCTAGTGACGGTGTCGGTCTGGTGTCAGCCTCTCCTCGTGACGGGGTCCGTCTGGTGTCAGCCTCTCCTCGTGACGGGGTCGGTCTGGTGTCAGCCTCTCCTCGTGACGGGGTCGGTCTGGTGTCAGCCTCGCTAGTGACGGTTTCAGTCTGGTGTCAGCCTCTCCTCGTGACGGTGTCAGTCTGGTGTCAGCCTCGCTAGTGACGGTGTCAGTCTGGTGTCAGCCTCGCTAGTGACGGTTTCAGTCTGGTGTCAGCCTCTCCTCGTGACGGTGTCAGTCTGGTGTCAGCCTCGCTAGTGACGGTTTCAGTCTGGTGTCAGCCTCTCCTCGTGACGGTGTCCGTCTGGTGTCAGCCTCGCTAGTGACGGGGTCGGTCTGGTGTCAGCCTCGCTAGTGACGGGGTCGGTCTGGTGTCAGCCTCGTCTCGTGACGGTGTCGGTCTGGTGTCAGCCTCGCCTCGTGACGGTGTCGGTCTGGTGTCATCCTCGCTAGTGACGGTGTCGGTCTGGTGTCATCCTCGCCTCGTGACGGGGTCGGTCTGGTGTCAGCCTCGCTAGTGACGGAGTCGGTCTGGTGTCAGCCTCTCCTCGTGACGGTGTCGGTCTGGTGTCAGCCTCTCCTCGTGACGGTGTCGGTCTGGTGTCAGCCTCTCCTCGTGACAGGGTCCGTCTGGTGTCAGCCTCGCTAGTGACGGTTTCGGTCTGGTGTCAGCCTCTCCTCGTGACGGTGTCAGTCTGGTGTCAGCCTCTCCTCGTGACGGTGTCAGTCTGGTGTCAGCCTCGCTAGTGACGGTTTCAGTCTGGTGTCAGCCTCTCCTCGTGACGGTGTCAGTCTGGTGTCAGCCTCTCCTCGTGACGGTGTCAGTCTGGTGTCAGCCTCGCTAGTGACGGTTTCAGTCTGGTGTCAGCCTCTCCTCGTGACGGTGTCAGTCTGGTGTCAGCCTCTCCTCGTGACGGGGTCAGTCTGGTGTCAGCCTCTCCTCGTGACGGTGTCAGTCTGGTGTCAGCCTCGCTAGTGACGGTTTCAGTCTGGTGTCAGCCTCTCCTCGTGACGGTGTCCGTCTGGTGTCAGCCTCGCTAGTGACGGGGTCGGTCTGGTGTCAGCCTCGCCTCGTGACGGTGTCAGTCTGGTGTCAGCCTCGCTAGTGACGGTTTCAGTCTGGTGTCAGCCTCTCCTGGTGACGGTGTCCGTCTGGTGTCAGCCTCTCCTCGTGACGGGGTCGGTCTGGTGTCAGCCTCTCCTCGTGACGGGGTCGGTCTGGTGTCAGCCTCTCCTCGTGACGGGGTCGGTCTGGTGTCAGCCTCGCTAGTGACGGTTTCAGTCTGGTGTCAGCCTCTCCTCGTGACGGTGTCAGTCTGGTGTCAGCCTCGCTAGTGACGGTGTCAGTCTGGTGTCAGCCTCGCTAGTGACGGTGTCGGTCTGGTGTCAGCCTCTCCTCGTGACGGGGTCCGTCTGGTGTCAGCCTCTCCTCGTGACGGGGTCGGTCTGGTGTCAGCCTCTCCTCGTGACGGGGTCGGTCTGGTGTCAGCCTCGCTAGTGACGGTTTCAGTCTGGTGCCAGCCTCTCCTCGTGACGGTGTCAGTCTGGTGTCAGCCTCGCTAGTGACGGTGTCAGTCTGGTGTCAGCCTCGCTAGTGACGGTTTCAGTCTGGTGTCAGCCTCTCCTCGTGACGGTGTCAGTCTGGTGTCAGCCTCGCTAGTGACGGTTTCAGTCTGGTGTCAGCCTCTCCTCGTGACGGTTTCAGTCTGGTGTCAGCCTCTCCTCGTGACGGTGTCAGTCTGGTGTCAGCCTCTCCTCGTGACGGTGTCAGTCTGGTGTCAGCCTCGCTAGTGACGGTTTCAGTCTGGTGTCAGCCTCTCCTCGTGACGGTGTCCGTCTGGTGTCAGCCTCGCTAGTGACGGGGTCGGTCTGGTGTCAGCCTCGCTAGTGACGGGGTCGGTCTGGTGTCAGCCTCGCCTCGTGACGGTGTCGGTCTGGTGTCAGCCTCGCCTCGTGACGGTGTCGGTCTGGTGTCATCCTCGCTAGTGACGGTGTCGGTCTGGTGTCATCCTCGCCTCGTGACGGGGTCGGTCTGGTGTCAGCCTCGCTAGTGACGGAGTCGGTCTGGTGTCAGCCTCTCCTCGTGACGGTGTCGGTCTGGTGTCAGCCTCTCCTCGTGACGGTGTCGGTCTGGTGTCAGCCTCTCCTCGTGACAGGGTCCGTCTGGTGTCAGCCTCGCTAGTGACGGTTTCGGTCTGGTGTCAGCCTCTCCTCGTGACGGTGTCAGTCTGGTGTCAGCCTCGCTAGTGACGGTGTCAGTCTGGTGTCAGCCTCGCTAGTGACGGTGTCAGTCTGGTGTCAGCCTCTCCTCGTGACGGTGTCAGTCTGGTGTCAGCCTCTCCTCGTGACGGTGTCAGTCTGGTGTCAGCCTCGCTAGTGACGGTTTCAGTCTGGTGTCAGCCTCTCCTCGTGACGGTGTCCGTCTGGTGTCAGCCTCTCCTCGTGACGGTGTCAGTCTGGTGTCAGCCTCGCTAGTGACGGGGTCGGTCTGGTGTCAGCCTCTCCTCGTGACGGGGTCGGTCTGGTGTCAGCCTCTCCTCGTGACGGGGTCGGTCTGGTGTCAGCCTCTCCTCGTGACGGGGTCGGTCTGGTGTCAGCCTCGCTAGTGACGGTTTCAGTCTGGTGTCAGCCTCTCCTCGTGACGGTGTCAGTCTGGTGTCAGCCTCGCTAGTGACGGTGTCAGTCTGGTGTCAGCCTCGCTAGTGACGGTTTCAGTCTGGTGTCAGCCTCTCCTCGTGACGGTGTCAGTCTGGTGTCAGCCTCGCTAGTGACGGGGTCGGTCTGGTGTCAGCCTCTCCTCGTGACGGGGTCGGTCTGGTGTCAGCCTCTCCTCGTGACGGTGTCAGTCTGGTGTCAGCCTCGCTAGTGACTGTTTCAGTCTGGTGTCAGCCTCTCCTCGTGACGGTGTCCGTCTGGTGTCAGCCTCGCTAGTGACGGGGTCGGTCTGGTGTCAGCCTCGCTAGTGACGGGGTCGGTCTGGTGTCAGCCTCGCCTCGTGACGGTGTCGGTCTGGTGTCAGCCTCGCCTCGTGACGGTGTCGGTCTGGTGTCATCCTCGCTAGTGACGGTGTCGGTCTGGTGTCATCCTCGCCTCGTGACGGGGTCGGTCTGGTGTCAGCCTCGCTAGTGACGGAGTCGGTCTGGTGTCAGCCTCTCCTCGTGACGGTGTCGGTCTGGTGTCAGCCTCTCCTCGTGACGGTGTCAGTCTGGTGTCAGCCTCTCCTCGTGACAGGGTCCGTCTGGTGTCAGCCTCGCTAGTGACGGTTTCGGTCTGGTGTCAGCCTCTCCTCGTGACGGTGTCAGTCTGGTGTCAGCCTCGCTAGTGACGGTGTCAGTCTGGTGTCAGCCTCGCTAGTGACGGTGTCAATCTGGTGTCAGCCTCTCCTCGTGACGGTGTCAGTCTGGTGTCAGCCTCTCCTCGTGACGGTGTCAGTCTGGTGTCAGCCTCGCTAGTGACGGTTTCAGTCTGGTGTCAGCCTCTCCTCGTGACGGTGTCCGTCTGGTGTCAGCCTCTCCTCGTGACGGTGTCAGTCTGGTGTCAGCCTCGCTAGTGACGGGGTCGGTCTGGTGTCAGCCTCGCTAGTGACGGTTTCAGTCTGGTGTCAGCCTCTCCTCGTGACGGTGTCAGTCTGGTGTCAGCCTCGCTAGTGACGGGGTCGGTCTGGTGTCAGCCTCTCCTCGTGACGGGGTCGGTCTGGTGTCAGCCTCTCCTCGTGACGGGGTCGGTCTGGTGTCAGCCTCTCCTCGTGACGGGGTCGGTCTGGTGCCAGCCTCGCTAGTGACGGTTTCAGTCTGGTGTCAGCCTCTCCTCGTGACGGTGTCAGTCTGGTGTCAGCCTCGCTAGTGACGGTGTCAGTCTGGTGTCAGCCTCGCTAGTGACGGTTTCAGTCTGGTGTCAGCCTCTCCTCGTGACGGTGTCAGTCTGGTGTCAGCCTCGCTAGTGACGGGGTCGGTCTGGTGTCAGCCTCTCCTCGTGACGGGGTCGGTCTGGTGTCAGCCTCTCCTCGTGACGGTGTCAGTCTGGTGTCAGCCTCGCTAGTGACTGTTTCAGTCTGGTGTCAGCCTCTCCTCGTGACGGTGTCCGTCTGGTGTCAGCCTCGCTAGTGACGGGGTCGGTCTGGTGTCAGCCTCGCTAGTGACGGGGTCGGTCTGGTGTCAGCCTCGCCTCGTGACGGTGTCGGTCTGGTGTCAGCCTCGCCTCGTGACGGTGTCGGTCTGGTGTCATCCTCGCTAGAGACGGTGTCGGTCTGGTGTCATCCTCGCCTCGTGACGGGGTCGGTCTGGTGTCAGCCTCGCTAGTGACGGAGTCGGTCTGGTGTCAGCCTCTCCTCGTGACGGTGTCGGTCTGGTGTCAGCCTCTCCTCGTGACGGTGTCAGTCTGGTGTCAGCCTCTCCTCGTGACAGGGTCCGTCTGGTGTCAGCCTCGCTAGTGACGGTTTCGGTCTGGTGTCAGCCTCTCCTCGTGACGGTGTCAGTCTGGTGTCAGCCTCGCTAGTGACGGTGTCAGTCTGGTGTCAGCCTCGCTAGTGACGGTGTCAGTCTGGTGTCAGCCTCTCCTCGTGACGGTGTCAGTCTGGTGTCAGCCTCTCCTCGTGACGGTGTCAGTCTGGTGTCAGCCTCGCTAGTGACGGTTTCAGTCTGGTGTCAGCCTCTCCTCGTGACGGTGTCAGTCTGGTGTCAGCCTCTCCTCGTGACGGTGTCAGTCTGGTGTCAGCCTCGCTAGTGACGGGGTCGGTCTGGTGTCAGCCTCGCTAGTGACGGTTTCAGTCTGGTGTCAGCCTCTCCTCGTGACGGTGTCAGTCTGGTGTCAGCCTCGCTAGTGACGGTTTCAGTCTGGTGTCAGCCTCTCCTCGTGACGGTGTCAGTCTGGTGTCAGCCTCTCCTCGTGACGGTGTCAGTCTGGTGTCAGCCTCGCTAGTGACGGGGTCTGTCTGGTGTCAGCCTCGCCTCGTGACGGTGTCGGTCTGGTGTCATCCTCGCTAGTGACGGTGTCGGTCTGGTGTCATCCTCGCCTCGTGACGGGGTCGGTCTGGTGTCAGCCTCGCTAGTGACGGAGTCGGTCTGGTGTCAGCCTCTCCTCGTGACGGTGTCGGTCTGGTGTCAGCCTCTCCTCGTGACGGTGTCGGTCTGGTGTCAGCCTCTCCTCGTGACAGGGTCCGTCTGGTGTCAGCCTCGCTAGTGACGGTTTCAGTCTGGTGTCAGCCTCTCCTCGTGACGGTGTCCGTCTGGTGTCAGCCTCTCCTCGTGACGGTGTCAGTCTGGTGTCAGCCTCGCTAATGACGGGATCGGTCTGGTGTCAGCCTCTCCTCGTGACGGGGTCGGTCTGGTGTCAGCCTCTCCTCGTGACGGTGTCGGTCTGGTGTCAGCCTCTCCTCGTGACGGGGTCCGTCTGGTGTCAGCCTCTCCTCGTGACGGTGTCAGTCTGGTGTCAGCCTCTCCTCGTGACGGTGTCAGTCTGGTGTCAGCCTCTCCTCGTGACGGTGTCAGTCTGGTGTCAGCCTCGCTAGTGACGGTGTCAGTCTGGTGTCAGCCTCTCCTCGTGACGGTGTCAGTCTGGTGTCAGCCTCGCTAGTGACGGTTTCAGTCTGGTGTCAGCCTCTCCTCGTGACGGTGTCCGTCTGGTGTCAGCCTCGCTAGTGACGGGGTCGGTCTGGTGTCAGCCTCGCTAGTGACGGGGTCGGTCTGGTGTCAGCCTCGTCTCGTGACGGTGTCGGTCTGGTGTCAGCCTCGCCTCGTGACGGTGTCGGTCTGGTGTCATCCTCGCTAGTGACGGTGTCGGTCTGGTGTCATCCTCGCCTCGTGACGGGGTCGGTCTGGTGTCAGCCTCGCTAGTGACGGTGTCAGTCTGGTGTCAGCCTCGCTAGTGACGGTTTCAGTCTGGTGTCAGCCTCTCCTCGTGACGGTGTCAGTCTGGTGTCAGCCTCGCTAGTGACGGGGTCGGTCTGGTGTCAGCCTCTCCTCGTGACGGGGTCGGTCTGGTGTCAGCCTCTCCTCGTGACGGTGTCAGTCTGGTGTCAGCCTCGCTAGTGACTGTTTCAGTCTGGTGTCAGCCTCTCCTCGTGACGGTGTCCGTCTGGTGTCAGCCTCGCTAGTGACGGGGTCGGTCTGGTGTCAGCCTCGCTAGTGACGGGGTCGGTCTGGTGTCAGCCTCGCCTCGTGACGGTGTCGGTCTGGTGTCAGCCTCGCCTCGTGACGGTGTCGGTCTGGTGTCATCCTCGCTAGTGACGGTGTCGGTCTGGTGTCATCCTCGCCTCGTGACGGGGTCGGTCTGGTGTCAGCCTCGCTAGTGACGGAGTCGGTCTGGTGTCAGCCTCTCCTCGTGACGGTGTCGGTCTGGTGTCAGCCTCTCCTCGTGACGGTGTCAGTCTGGTGTCAGCCTCTCCTCGTGACAGGGTCCGTCTGGTGTCAGCCTCGCTAGTGACGGTTTCGGTCTGGTGTCAGCCTCTCCTCGTGACGGTGTCAGTCTGGTGTCAGCCTCGCTAGTGACGGTGTCAGTCTGGTGTCAGCCTCGCTAGTGACGGTGTCAATCTGGTGTCAGCCTCTCCTCGTGACGGTGTCAGTCTGGTGTCAGCCTCTCCTCGTGACGGTGTCAGTCTGGTGTCAGCCTCGCTAGTGACGGTTTCAGTCTGGTGTCAGCCTCTCCTCGTGACGGTGTCCGTCTGGTGTCAGCCTCTCCTCGTGACGGTGTCAGTCTGGTGTCAGCCTCGCTAGTGACGGGGTCGGTCTGGTGTCAGCCTCGCTAGTGACGGTTTCAGTCTGGTGTCAGCCTCTCCTCGTGACGGTGTCAGTCTGGTGTCAGCCTCGCTAGTGACGGGGTCGGTCTGGTGTCAGCCTCTCCTCGTGACGGGGTCGGTCTGGTGTCAGCCTCTCCTCGTGACGGGGTCGGTCTGGTGTCAGCCTCTCCTCGTGACGGGGTCGGTCTGGTGCCAGCCTCGCTAGTGACGGTTTCAGTCTGGTGTCAGCCTCTCCTCGTGACGGTGTCAGTCTGGTGTCAGCCTCGCTAGTGACGGTGTCAGTCTGGTGTCAGCCTCGCTAGTGACGGTTTCAGTCTGGTGTCAGCCTCTCCTCGTGACGGTGTCAGTCTGGTGTCAGCCTCGCTAGTGACGGGGTCGGTCTGGTGTCAGCCTCTCCTCGTGACGGGGTCGGTCTGGTGTCAGCCTCTCCTCGTGACGGTGTCAGTCTGGTGTCAGCCTCGCTAGTGACTGTTTCAGTCTGGTGTCAGCCTCTCCTCGTGACGGTGTCCGTCTGGTGTCAGCCTCGCTAGTGACGGGGTCGGTCTGGTGTCAGCCTCGCTAGTGACGGGGTCGGTCTGGTGTCAGCCTCGCCTCGTGACGGTGTCGGTCTGGTGTCAGCCTCGCCTCGTGACGGTGTCGGTCTGGTGTCATCCTCGCTAGAGACGGTGTCGGTCTGGTGTCATCCTCGCCTCGTGACGGGGTCGGTCTGGTGTCAGCCTCGCTAGTGACGGAGTCGGTCTGGTGTCAGCCTCTCCTCGTGACGGTGTCGGTCTGGTGTCAGCCTCTCCTCGTGACGGTGTCAGTCTGGTGTCAGCCTCTCCTCGTGACAGGGTCCGTCTGGTGTCAGCCTCGCTAGTGACGGTTTCGGTCTGGTGTCAGCCTCTCCTCGTGACGGTGTCAGTCTGGTGTCAGCCTCGCTAGTGACGGTGTCAGTCTGGTGTCAGCCTCGCTAGTGACGGTGTCAGTCTGGTGTCAGCCTCTCCTCGTGACGGTGTCAGTCTGGTGTCAGCCTCTCCTCGTGACGGTGTCAGTCTGGTGTCAGCCTCGCTAGTGACGGTTTCAGTCTGGTGTCAGCCTCTCCTCGTGACGGTGTCAGTCTGGTGTCAGCCTCTCCTCGTGACGGTGTCAGTCTGGTGTCAGCCTCGCTAGTGACGGGGTCGGTCTGGTGTCAGCCTCGCTAGTGACGGTTTCAGTCTGGTGTCAGCCTCTCCTCGTGACGGTGTCAGTCTGGTGTCAGCCTCGCTAGTGACGGTTTCAGTCTGGTGTCAGCCTCTCCTCGTGACGGTGTCAGTCTGGTGTCAGCCTCTCCTCGTGACGGTGTCAGTCTGGTGTCAGCCTCGCTAGTGACGGGGTCTGTCTGGTGTCAGCCTCGCCTCGTGACGGTGTCGGTCTGGTGTCATCCTCGCTAGTGACGGTGTCGGTCTGGTGTCATCCTCGCCTCGTGACGGGGTCGGTCTGGTGTCAGCCTCGCTAGTGACGGAGTCGGTCTGGTGTCAGCCTCTCCTCGTGACGGTGTCGGTCTGGTGTCAGCCTCTCCTCGTGACGGTGTCGGTCTGGTGTCAGCCTCTCCTCGTGACAGGGTCCGTCTGGTGTCAGCCTCGCTAGTGACGGTTTCAGTCTGGTGTCAGCCTCTCCTCGTGACGGTGTCCGTCTGGTGTCAGCCTCTCCTCGTGACGGTGTCAGTCTGGTGTCAGCCTCGCTAATGACGGGATCGGTCTGGTGTCAGCCTCTCCTCGTGACGGGGTCGGTCTGGTGTCAGCCTCTCCTCGTGACGGTGTCGGTCTGGTGTCAGCCTCTCCTCGTGACGGGGTCCGTCTGGTGTCAGCCTCTCCTCGTGACGGTGTCAGTCTGGTGTCAGCCTCTCCTCGTGACGGTGTCAGTCTGGTGTCAGCCTCTCCTCGTGACGGTGTCAGTCTGGTGTCAGCCTCGCTAGTGACGGTGTCAGTCTGGTGTCAGCCTCTCCTCGTGACGGTGTCAGTCTGGTGTCAGCCTCGCTAGTGACGGTTTCAGTCTGGTGTCAGCCTCTCCTCGTGACGGTGTCCGTCTGGTGTCAGCCTCGCTAGTGACGGGGTCGGTCTGGTGTCAGCCTCGCTAGTGACGGGGTCGGTCTGGTGTCAGCCTCGTCTCGTGACGGTGTCGGTCTGGTGTCAGCCTCGCCTCGTGACGGTGTCGGTCTGGTGTCATCCTCGCTAGTGACGGTGTCGGTCTGGTGTCATCCTCGCCTCGTGACGGGGTCGGTCTGGTGTCAGCCTCGCTAGTGACGGAGTCGGTCTGGTGTCAGCCTCTCCTCGTGACGGTGTCGGTCTGGTGTCAGCCTCTCCTCGTGACGGTGTCGGTCTGGTGTCAGCCTCTCCTCGTGACAGGGTCCGTCTGGTGTCAGCCTCGCTAGTGACGGTTTCGGTCTGGTGTCAGCCTCTCCTCGTGACGGTGTCAGTCTGGTGTCAGCCTCTCCTCGTGACGGTGTCAGTCTGGTGTCAGCCTCGCTAGTGACGGTTTCAGTCTGGTGTCAGCCTCTCCTCGTGACGGTGTCAGTCTGGTGTCAGCCTCGCTAGTGACGGTTTCAGTCTGGTGTCAGCCTCTCCTCGTGACGGTGTCAGTCTGGTGTCAGCCTCTCCTCGTGACGGTGTCAGTCTGGTGTCAGCCTCGCTAGTGACGGTTTCAGTCTGGTGTCAGCCTCTCCTCGTGACGGTGTCAGTCTGGTGTCAGCCTCTCCTCGTGACGGGGTCAGTCTGGTGTCAGCCTCTCCTCGTGACGGTGTCAGTCTGGTGTCAGCCTCGCTAGTGACGGTTTCAGTCTGGTGTCAGTCTCTCCTCGTGACGGGGTCGGTCTGGTGTCAGCCTCTCCTCGTGACGGGGTCGGTCTGGTGTCAGCCTCGCTAGTGACGGTTTCAGTCTGGTGTCAGCCTCTCCTCGTGACGGTGTCAGTCTGGTGTCAGCCTCGCTAGTGACGGTGTCAGTCTGGTGTCAGCCTCGCTAGTGACGGTGTCGGTCTGGTGTCAGCCCTCTCCTCGTGACGGGGTCCGTCTGGTGTCAGCCTCTCCTCGTGACGGGGTCGGTCTGGTGTCAGCCTCTCCTCGTGACGGGGTCGGTCTGGTGTCAGCCTCGCTAGTGACGGTTTCAGTCTGGTGTCAGCCTCTCATCGTGACGGTGTCAGTCTGGTGTCAGCCTCGCTAGTGACGGTGTCAGTCTGGTGTCAGCCTCGCTAGTGACGGTTTCAGTCTGGTGTCAGCCTCTCCTCGTGACGGTGTCAGTCTGGTGTCAGCCTCGCTAGTGACGGTTTCAGTCTGGTGTCAGCCTCTCCTCGTGACGGTTTCAGTCTGGTGTCAGCCTCTCCTCGTGACGGTGTCAGTCTGGTGTCAGCCTCTCCTCGTGACGGTGTCAGTCTGGTGTCAGCCTCGCTAGTGACGGTTTCAGTCTGGTGTCAGCCTCTCCTCGTGACGGTGTCCGTCTGGTGTCAGCCTCGCTAGTGACGGGGTCGGTCTGGTGTCAGCCTCGCTAGTGACGGGGTCGGTCTGGTGTCAGCCTCGCCTCGTGACGGTGTCGGTCTGGTGTCAGCCTCGCCTCGTGACGGTGTCGGTCTGGTGTCATCCTCGCTAGTGACGGTGTCGGTCTGGTGTCATCCTCGCCTCGTGACGGGGTCGGTCTGGTGTCAGCCTCGCTAGTGACGGAGTCGGTCTGGTGTCAGCCTCTCCTCGTGACGGTGTCGGTCTGGTGTCAGCCTCTCCTCGTGACGGTGTCGGTCTGGTGTCAGCCTCTCCTCGTGACAGGGTCCGTCTGGTGTCAGCCTCGCTAGTGACGGTTTCGGTCTGGTGTCAGCCTCTCCTCGTGACGGTGTCAGTCTGGTGTCAGCCTCGCTAGTGACGGTGTCAGTCTGGTGTCAGCCTCGCTAGTGACGGTGTCAGTCTGGTGTCAGCCTCTCCTCGTGACGGTGTCAGTCTGGTGTCAGCCTCTCCTCGTGACGGTGTCAGTCTGGTGTCAGCCTCGCTAGTGACGGTTTCACTCTGGTGTCAGCCTCTCCTCGTGACGGTGTCCGTCTGGTGTCAGCCTCTCCTCGTGACGGTGTCAGTCTGGTGTCAGCCTCGCTAGTGACGGGGTCGGTCTGGTGTCAGCCTCTCCTCGTGACGGGGTCGGTCTGGTGTCAGCCTCTCCTCGTGACGGGGTCGGTCTGGTGTCAGCCTCTCCTCGTGACGGGGTCGGTCTGGTGTCAGCCTCGCTAGTGACGGTTTCAGTCTGGTGTCAGCCTCTCCTCGTGACGGTGTCAGTCTGGTGTCAGCCTCGCTAGTGACGGTGTCAGTCTGGTGTCAGCCTCGCTAGTGACGGTTTCAGTCTGGTGTCAGCCTCTCCTCGTGACGGTGTCAGTCTGGTGTCAGCCTCGCTAGTGACGGGGTCGGTCTGGTGTCAGCCTCTCCTCGTGACGGGGTCGGTCTGGTGTCAGCCTCTCCTCGTGACGGTGTCAGTCTGGTGTCAGCCTCGCTAGTGACTGTTTCAGTCTGGTGTCAGCCTCTCCTCGTGACGGTGTCCGTCTGGTGTCAGCCTCGCTAGTGACGGGGTCGGTCTGGTGTCAGCCTCGCTAGTGACGGGGTCGGTCTGGTGTCAGCCTCGCCTCGTGACGGTGTCGGTCTGGTGTCAGCCTCGCCTCGTGACGGTGTCGGTCTGGTGTCATCCTCGCTAGTGACGGTGTCGGTCTGGTGTCATCCTCGCCTCGTGACGGGGTCGGTCTGGTGTCAGCCTCGCTAGTGACGGAGTCGGTCTGGTGTCAGCCTCTCCTCGTGACGGTGTCGGTCTGGTGTCAGCCTCTCCTCGTGACGGTGTCAGTCTGGTGTCAGCCTCTCCTCGTGACAGGGTCCGTCTGGTGTCAGCCTCGCTAGTGACGGTTTCGGTCTGGTGTCAGCCTCTCCTCGTGACGGTGTCAGTCTGGTGTCAGCCTCGCTAGTGACGGTGTCAGTCTGGTGTCAGCCTCGCTTGTGACGGTGTCAGTCTGGTGTCAGCCTCTCCTCGTGACGGTGTCAGTCTGGTGTCAGCCTCTCCTCGTGACGGTGTCAGTCTGGTGTCAGCCTCGCTAGTGACGGTTTCAGTCTGGTGTCAGCCTCTCCTCGTGACGGTGTCCGTCTGGTGTCAGCCTCTCCTCGTGACGGTGTCAGTCTGGTGTCAGCCTCGCTAGTGACGGGGTCGGTCTGGTGTCAGCCTCGCTAGTGACGGTTTCAGTCTGGTGTCAGCCTCTCCTCGTGACGGTGTCAGTCTGGTGTCAGCCTCGCTAGTGACGGGGTCGGTCTGGTGTCAGCCTCTCCTCGTGACGGGGTCGGTCTGGTGTCAGCCTCTCCTCGTGACGGGGTCGGTCTGGTGTCAGCCTCTCCTCGTGACGGGGTCGGTCTGGTGTCAGCCTCGCTAGTGACGGTTTCAGTCTGGTGTCAGCCTCTCCTCGTGACGGTGTCAGTCTGGTGTCAGCCTCGCTAGTGACGGTGTCAGTCTGGTGTCAGCCTCGCTAGTGACGGTTTCAGTCTGGTGTCAGCCTCTCCTCGTGACGGTGTCAGTCTGGTGTCAGCCTCGCTAGTGACGGGGTCGGTCTGGTGTCAGCCTCTCCTCGTGACGGGGTCGGTCTGGTGTCAGCCTCTCCTCGTGACGGTGTCAGTCTGGTGTCAGCCTCGCTAGTGACTGTTTCAGTCTGGTGTCAGCCTCTCCTCGTGACGGTGTCCGTCTGGTGTCAGCCTCGCTAGTGACGGGGTCGGTCTGGTGTCAGCCTCGCTAGTGACGGGGTCGGTCTGGTGTCAGCCTCGCCTCGTGACGGTGTCGGTCTGGTGTCAGCCTCGCCTCGTGACGGTGTCGGTCTGGTGTCATCCTCGCTAGTGACGGTGTCGGTCTGGTGTCATCCTCGCCTCGTGACGGGGTCGGTCTGGTGTCAGCCTCGCTAGTGACGGAGTCGGTCTGGTGTCAGCCTCTCCTCGTGACGGTGTCGGTCTGGTGTCAGCCTCTCCTCGTGACGGTGTCAGTCTGGTGTCAGCCTCTCCTCGTGACAGGGTCCGTCTGGTGTCAGCCTCGCTAGTGACGGTTTCGGTCTGGTGTCAGCCTCTCCTCGTGACGGTGTCAGTCTGGTGTCAGCCTCGCTAGTGACGGTGTCAGTCTGGTGTCAGCCTCGCTAGTGACGGTGTCAGTCTGGTGTCAGCCTCTCCTCGTGACGGTGTCAGTCTGGTGTCAGCCTCTCCTCGTGACGGTGTCAGTCTGGTGTCAGCCTCGCTAGTGACGGTTTCAGTCTGGTGTCAGCCTCTCCTCGTGACGGAGTCAGTCTGGTGTCAGCCTCTCCTCCTGACGGTGTCAGTCTGGTGTCAGCCTCGCTAGTGACGGGGTCGGTCTGGTGTCAGCCTCGCTAGTGACGGTTTCAGTCTGGTGTCAGCCTCTCCTCGTGACGGTGTCAGTCTGGTGTCAGCCTCGCTAGTGACGGTTTCAGTCTGGTGTCAGCCTCTCCTCGTGACGGTGTCAGTCTGGTGTCAGCCTCTCCTCGTGACGGTGTCAGTCTGGTGTCAGCCTCGCTAGTGACGGGGTCTGTCTGGTGTCAGCCTCTCCTCGTGACGGTGTCGGTCTGGTGTCAGCCTCTCCTCGTGACGGGGTCGGTCTGGTGTCAGCCTCTCCTCATGACGGGGTCCGTCTGGTGTCAGCCCCTCCTCGTGACGGGGTCGGTCTGGTGTCAGCCTCTCCTCGTGACGGGGTCGGTCTGGTGTAAGCCTCGCTAGTGACGGTTTCAGTCTGGTGTCAGCCTCTCCTCGTGACGGTGTCAGTCTGGTGTCAGCCTCACTAGTGACGGTTTCAGTCTGGTGTCAGCCTCTCCTCGTGACGGTGTCAGTCTGGTGTCAGCCTCGCTAGTGACGGGGTCGGTCTGGTGTCAGCCTCTCCTCGTGACGGGGTCGGTCTGGTGTCAGCCTCTCCTCGTGACGGTGTCAGTCTGGTGTCAGCCTCGCTAGTGACGGTTTCAGTCTGGTGTCAGCCTCTCCTCGTGACGGTGTCCGTCTGGTGTCAGCCTCGCTAGTGACGGGGTCGGTCTGGTGTCAGCCTCGCCTCGTGACGGTGTCGGTCTGGTGTCAGCCTCGCCTCGTGACGGTGTCGGTCTGGTGTCATCCTCGCTAGTGACGGTGTCGGTCTGGTGTCATCCTCGCCTCGTGACGGGGTCGGTCTGGTGTCAGCCTCGCTAGTGACGGAGTCGGTCTGGTGTCAGCCTCTCCTCGTGACGGTGTCGGTCTGGTGTCAGCCTCTCCTCGTGACGGTGTCGGTCTGGTGTCAGCCTCTCCTCGTGACAGGGTCCGTCTGGTGTCAGCCTCGCTAGTGACGGTTTCGGTCTGGTGTCAGCCTCTCCTCGTGACGGTGTCAGTCTGGTGTCAGCCTCGCTAGTGACGGTTTCAGTCTGGTGTCAGCCTCTCCTCGTGACGGTGTCCGTCTGGTGTCAGCCTCTCCTCGTGACGGTGTCAGTCTGGTGTCAGCCTCGCTAGTGACGGGGTCGGTCTGGTGTCAGCCTCTCCTCGTGACGGGGTCGGTCTGGTGTCAGCCTCTCCTCGTGACGGTGTCGGTCTGGTGTCAGCCTCTCCTCGTGACGGGGTCCGTCTGGTGTCAGCCTCTCCTCGTGACGGTGTCAGTCTGGTGTCAGCCTCTCCTCGTGACGGTGTCAGTCTGGTGTCAGCCTCTCCTCGTGACGGTGTCAGTCTGGTGTCAGCCTCGCTAGTGACGGTGTCAGTCTGGTGTCAGCCTCTCCTCGTGACGGTGTCAGTCTGGTGTCAGCCTCGCTAGTGACGGTTTCAGTCTGGTGTCAGCCTCTCCTCGTGACGGTGTCCGTCTGGTGTCAGCCTCGCTAGTGACGGGGTCGGTCTGGTGTCAGCCTCGCTAGTGACGGGGTCGGTCTGGTGTCAGCCTCGTCTCGTGACGGTGTCGGTCTGGTGTCAGCCTCGCCTCGTGACGGTGTCGGTCTGGTGTCATCCTCGCTAGTGACGGTGTCGGTCTGGTGTCATCCTCGCCTCGTGACGGGGTCGGTCTGGTGTCAGCCTCGCTAGTGACGGAGTCGGTCTGGTGTCAGCCTCTCCTCGTGACGGTGTCGGTCTGGTGTCAGCCTCTCCTCGTGACGGTGTCGGTCTGGTGTCAGCCTCTCCTCGTGACGGTGTCAGTCTGGTGTCAGCCTCGCTAGTGACGGTGTCAGTCTGGTGTCAGCCTCGCTAGTGACGGTGTCAGTCTGGTGTCAGCCTCTCCTCGTGACGGTGTCAGTCTGGTGTCTGCCTCTCCTCGTGACGGTGTCAGTCTGGTGTCAGCCTCGCTAGTGACGGTTTCAGTCTGGTGTCAGCCTCTCCTCGTGACGGTGTCAGTCTGGTGTCAGCCTCTCCTCGTGACGGTGTCAGTCTGGTGTCAGCCTCGCTAGTGACGGTTTCAGTCTGGTGTCAGCCTCTCCTCGTGACGGTGTCAGTCTGGTGTCAGCCTCTCCTCGTGACGGTGTCAGTCTGGTGTCAGCCTCGCTAGTGACGGTTTCAGTCTGGTGTCAGCCTCTCCTCGTGACGGTGTCAGTCTGGTGTCAGCCTCTCCTCGTGACGGGGTCAGTCTGGTGTCAGCCTCTCCTCGTGACGGTGTCAGTCTGGTGTCAGCCTCGCTAGTGACGGTTTCAGTCTGGTGTCAGCCTCTCCTCGTGACGGTGTCCGTCTGGTGTCAGCCTCGCTAGTGACGGGGTCGGTCTGGTGTCAGCCTCGCCTCGTGACGGTGTCAGTCTGGTGTCAGCCTCGCTAGTGACGGTTTCAGTCTGGTGTCAGCCTCTCCTCGTGACGGTGTCCGTCTGGTGTCAGCCTCTCCTCGTGACGGGGTCGGTCTGGTGTCAGCCTCTCCTCGTGACGGGGTCGGTCTGGTGTCAGCCTCTCCTCGTGACGGGGTCGGTCTGGTGTCAGCCTCGCTAGTGACGGTTTCAGTCTGGTGTCAGCCTCTCCTCGTGACGGTGTCAGTCTGGTGTCAGCCTCGCTAGTGACGGTGTCAGTCTGGTGTCAGCCTCGCTAGTGACGGTTTCAGTCTGGTGTCAGCCTCTCCTCGTGACGGTGTCAGTCTGGTGTCAGCCTCACTAGTGACGGGGTCAGTCTGGTGTCAGCCTCGCTAGTGACGGTTTCAGTCTGGTGTCAGCCTCTCCTCGTGACGGTGTCCGTCTGGTGTCAGCCTCTCCTCGTGACGGGGTCGGTCTGGTGTCAGCCTCTCCTCGTGACGGGGTCGGTCTGGTGTCAGCCTCTCCTCGTGACGGGGTCGGTCTGGTGTCAGCCTCGCTAGTGACGGTTTCAGTCTGGTGTCAGCCTCTCCTCGTGACGGTGTCAGTCTGGTGTCAGCCTCGCTAGTGACGGTGTCAGTCTGGTGTCAGCCTCGCTAGTGACGGTTTCAGTCTGGTGTCAGCCTCTCCTCGTGACGGTGTCAGTCTGGTGTCAGCCTCACTAGTGACGGGGTCGGTCTGGTGTCAGCCTCTCCTCGTGACGGGGTCGGTCTGGTGTCAGCCTCTCCTCGTGACGGTGTCGGTCTGGTGTCAGCCTCTCCTCGTGACGGGGTCCGTCTGGTGTCAGCCTCTCCTCGTGACGGGGTCGGTCTGGTGTCAGCCTCTCCTCGTGACGGGGTCGGTCTGGTGTCAGCCTCGCTAGTGACGGTTTCAGTCTGGTGTCAGCCTCTCCTCGTGACGGTGTCAGTCTGGTGTCAGCCTCGCTAGTGACGGTGTCAGTCTGGTGTCAGCCTCGCTAGTGACGGTTTCAGTCTGGTGTCAGCCTCTCCTCGTGACGGTGTCAGTCTGGTGTCAGCCTCGCTAGTGACGGTTTCAGTCTGGTGTCAGCCTCTCCTCGTGACGGTTTCAGTCTGGTGTCAGCCTGTCCTCGTGACGGTGTCAGTCTGGTGTCAGCCTCTCCTCGTGACGGTGTCAGTCTGGTGTCAGCCTCGCTAGTGACGGTTTCAGTCTGGTGTCAGCCTCTCCTCGTGACGGTGTCCGTCTGGTGTCAGCCTCGCTAGTGACGGGGTCGGTCTGGTGTCAGCCTCGCTAGTGACGGGGTCGGTCTGGTGTCAGCCTCGCCTCGTGACGGTGTCGGTCTGGTGTCAGCCTCGCCTCGTGACGGTGTCGGTCTGGTGTCATCCTCGCTAGTGACGGTGTCGGTCTGGTGTCATCCTCGCCTCGTGACGGGGTCGGTCTGGTGTCAGCCTCGCTAGTGACGGAGTCGGTCTGGTGTCAGCCTCTCCTCGTGACGGTGTCGGTCTGGTGTCAGCCTCTCCTCGTGACGGTGTCGGTCTGGTGTCAGCCTCTCCTCGTGACAGGGTCCGTCTGGTGTCAGCCTCGCTAGTGACGGTTTCGGTCTGGTGTCAGCCTCTCCTCGTGACGGTGTCAGTCTGGTGTCAGCCTCGCTAGTGACGGTGTCAGTCTGGTGTCAGCCTCGCTAGTGACGGTGTCAGTCTGGTGTCAGCCTCTCCTCGTGACGGTGTCAGTCTGGTGTCAGCCTCTCCTCGTGACGGTGTCAGTCTGGTGTCAGCCTCGCTAGTGACGGTTTCAGTCTGGTGTCAGCCTCTCCTCGTGACGGTGTCCGTCTGGTGTCAGCCTCTCCTCGTGACGGTGTCAGTCTGGTGTCAGCCTCGCTAGTGACGGGGTCGATCTGGTGTCAGCCTCTCCTCGTGACGGGGTCGGTCTGGTGTCAGCCTCTCCTCGTGACGGTGTCGGTCTGGTGTCAGCCTCTCCTCGTGACGGGGTCCGTCTGGTGTCAGCCTCTCCTCGTGACGGGGTCGGTCTGGTGTCAGCCTCGCTAGTGACGGTTTCAGTCTGGTGTCAGCCTCTCCTCGTGACGGTGTCAGTCTGGTGTCAGCCTCGCTAGTGACGGTGTCAGTCTGGTGTCAGCCTCGCTAGTGACGGTTTCAGTCTGGTGTCAGCCTCTCCTCGTGACGGTGTCAGTCTGGTGTCAGCCTCGCTAGTGACGGGGTCGGTCTGGTGTCAGCCTCTCCTCGTGACGGGGTCGGTCTGGTGTCAGCCTCTCCTCGTGACGGTGTCAGTCTGGTGTCAGCCTCGCTAGTGACTGTTTCAGTCTGGTGTCAGCCTCTCCTCGTGACGGTGTCCGTCTGGTGTCAGCCTCTCCTCGTGACGGTGTCAGTCTGGTGTCAGCCTTGCTAGTGAAGGTTTCAGTCTGGTGTCAGCCTCTCCTCGTGACGGTGTCCGTCTGGTGTCAGCCTCGCTAGTGACGGGGTCGGTCTGGTGTCAGCCTCTCCTCGTGACGGTGTCAGTCTGGTGTCAGCCTCTCCTCGTGACGGTGTCAGTCTGGTGTCAGCCTCGCTAGTGACGGTTTCAGTCTGGTGTCAGCCTCTCCTCGTGACGGTGTCCGTCTGGTGTCAGCCTCGCTAGTGACGGGGTCGGTCTGGTGTCAGCCTCTCCTCGTGACGGTGTCAGTCTGGTGTCAGCCTCGCTAGTGACGGTTTCAGTCTGGTGTCACCCTCTCCTCGTGACGGTGTCAGTCTGGTGTCAGCCTCTCCTCGTGACGGGGTCGGTCTGGTGTCAGCCTCTCCTCGTGACGGTGTCAGTCTGGTGTCAGCCTCGCTAGTGACGGTTTCAGTCTGGTGTCAGCCTCTCCTCGTGACGGTGTCAGTCTGGTGTCAGCCTTGCTAGTGACGGGGTCGGTCTGGTGTCAGCCTCGCTAGTGACGGGGTCGGTCTGGTGTCAGCCTCGCCTCGTGACGGTGTCGGTCTGGTGTCAGCCTCGCCTCGTGACGGTGTCAGTCTGGTGTCAGCCTCGCTAGTGACGGTTTCAGTCTGGTGTCAGCCTCTCCTCGTGACGGTGTCCGTCTGGTGTCAGCCTCTCCTCGTGACGGTGTCAGTCTGGTGTCAGCCTCGCTAGTGCCGGGGTCGGTCTGGTGTCAGCCTCTCCTCGTGACGGGGTCGGTCTGGTGTCAGCCTCTCCTCGTGACGGTGTCGGTCTGGTGTCAGCCTCTCCTCGTGACGGGGTCCGTCTGGTGTCAGCCTCTCCTCGTGACGGGGTCGGTCTGGTGTCAGCCTCGCTAGTGACGGTTTCAGTCTGGTGTCAGCATCTCCTCGTGACGGTGTCAGTCTGGTGTCAGCCTCGCTAGTGACGGTGTCAGTCTGGTGTCAGCCTCGCTAGTGACGGTTTCAGTCTGGTGTCAGCCTCTCCTCGTGACGGTGTCAGTCTGGTGTCAGCCTCGCTAGTGACGGGGTCGGTCTGGTGTCAGCCTCTCCTCGTGACGGGGTCGGTCTGGTGTCAGCCTCTCCTCGTGACGGTGTCAGTCTGGTGTCAGCCTCGCTAGTGACGGTTTCAGTCTGGTGTCAGCCTCTCCTCGTGACGGTGTCAGTCTGGTGTCAGCCTCTCCTCGTGACGGGGTCGGTCTGGTGTCAGCCTCTCCTCGTGACGGTGTCAGTCTGGTGTCAGCCTCGCTAGTGACGGAGTCGGTCTGGTGTCAGCCTCTCCTCGTGACGGTGTCGGTCTGGTGTCAGCCTCTCCTCGTGACGGGGTCCGTCTGGTGTCAGCCTCTCCTCGTGACGGGGTCGGTCTGGTGTCAGCCTCTCCTCGTGACGGGGTCAGTCTGGTGTCAGCCTCGCTAGTGACGGTTTCAGTCTGGTGTCAGCCTCTCCTCGTGACGGTGTCAGTCTGGTGTCAGCCTCGCTAGTGACGGTGTCAGTCTGGTGTCAGCCTCGCTAGTGACGGTTTCAGTCTGGTGTCAGCCTCTCCTCGTGACGGTGTCAGTCTGGTGTCAGCCTCGCTAGTGACGGGGTCGGTCTGGTGTCAGCCTCTCCTCGTGACGGGGTCGGTCTGGTGTCAGCCTCTCCTCGTGACGGTGTCAGTCTGGTGTCAGCCTCGCTAGTGACGGTTTCAGTCTGGTGTCAGCCTCTCCTCGTGACGGTGTCAGTCTGGTGTCAGCCTCTCCTCGTGACGGGGTCGGTCTGGTGTCAGCCTCTCCTCGTGACGGTGTCAGTCTGGTGTCAGCCTCGCTAGTGACGGAGTCGGTCTGGTGTCAGCCTCTCCTCGTGACGGTGTCGGTCTGGTGTCAGCCTCTCCTCGTGACGGGGTCCGTCTGGTGTCAGCCTCTCCTCGTGACGGGGTCGGTCTGGTGTCAGCCTCTCCTCGTGACGGGGTCAGTCTGGTGTCAGCCTCGCTAGTGACGGTTTCAGTCTGGTGTCAGCCTCTCCTCGTGACGGTGTCAGTCTGGTGTCAGCCTCGCTAGTGACGGTGTCAGTCTGGTGTCAGCCTCTCTAGTGACGGTTTCAGTCTGGTGTCAGCCTCTCCTCGTGACGGTGTCAGTCTGGTGTCAGCCTCGCTAGTGACGGTTTCAGTCTGGTGTCAGCCTCTCCTCGTGACGGTTTCAGTCTGGTGTCAGCCTCTCCTCGTGACGGTGTCAGTCTGGTGTCAGCCTCTCCTCGTGACGGTGTCAGTCTGGTGTCAGCCTCGCTAGTGACGGTTTCAGTCTGGTGTCAGCCTCTCCTCGTGACGGTGTCCGTCTGGTGTCAGCCTCGCTAGTGACGGGGTCGGTCTGGTGTCAGCCTCGCCTCGTGACGGTGTCGGTCTGGTGTCAGCCTCGCCTCGTGACGGTGTCGGTCTGGTGTCAGCCTCGCCTCGTGACGGTGTCGGTCTGGTGTCATCCTCGCTAGTGACGGTGTCGGTCTGGTGTCATCCTCGCCTCGTGACGGGGTCGGTCTGGTGTCAGCCTCGCTAGTGACGGAGTCGGTCTGGTGTCAGCCTCTCCTCGTGACGGTGTCGGTCTGGTGTCAGCCTCTCCTCGTGACGGTGTCGGTCTGGTGTCAGCCTCTCCTCGTGACAGGGTCCGTCTGGTGTCAGCCTCGCTAGTGACGGTTTCGGTCTGGTGTCAGCCTCTCCTCGTGACGGTGTCAGTCTGGTGTCAGCCTCGCTAGTGACGGTGTCAGTCTGGTGTCAGCCTCGCTAGTGACGGTGTCAGTCTGGTGTCAGCCTCTCCTCGTGACGGTGTCAGTCTGGTGTCAGCCTCTCCTCGTGACGGTGTCAGTCTGGTGTCAGCCTCGCTAGTGACGGTTTCAGTCTGGTGTCAGCCTCTCCTCGTGACGGTGTCCGTCTGGTGTCAGCCTCGCTAGTGACGGGGTCGGTCTGGTGTCAGCCTCTCCTCGTGACGGTGTCAGTCTGGTGTCAGCCTCGCTAGTGACGGTTTCAGTCTGGTGTCACCCTCTCCTCGTGACGGTGTCAGTCTGGTGTCAGCTTCTCCTCGTGACGGGGTCGGTCTGGTGTCAGCCTCTCCTCGTGACGGTGTCAGTCTGGTGTCAGCCTCGCTAGTGACGGTTTCAGTCTGGTGTCAGCCTCTCCTCGTGACGGTGTCTGTCTGGTGTCAGCCTCGCTAGTGACGGGGTCGGTCTGGTGTCAGCCTCGCTAGTGACGGGGTCGGTCTGGTGTCAGCCTCGCCTCGTGACGGTGTCGGTCTGGTGTCAGCCTCGCCTCGTGACGGTGTCAGTCTGGTGTCAGCCTCGCTAGTGACGGTTTCAGTCTGGTGTCAGCCTCTCCTCGTGACGGTGTCCGTCTGGTGTCAGCCTCTCCTCGTGACGGTGTCAGTCTGGTGTCAGCCTCGCTAGTGCCGGGGTCGGTCTGGTGTCAGCCTCTCCTCGTGACGGGGTCGGTCTGGTGTCAGCCTCTCCTCGTGACGGTGTCGGTCTGGTGTCAGCCTCTCCTCGTGACGGTGTCAGTCTGGTGTCAGCCTCGCTAGTGACGGTTTCAGTCTGGTGTCAGCCTCTCCTCGTGACGGTTTCAGTCTGGTGTCAGCCTCTCCTCGTGACGGTGTCAGTCTGGTGTCAGCCTCTCCTCGTGACGGTGTCAGTCTGGTGTCAGCCTCGCTAGTGACGGTTTCAGTCTGGTGTCAGCCTCTCCTCGTGACGGTGTCCGTCTGGTGTCAGCCTCGCTAGTGACGGGGTCGGTCTGGTGTCAGCCTCGCTAGTGACGGGGTCGGTCTGGTGTCAGCCTCGCCTCGTGACGGTGTCGGTCTGGTGTCAGCCTCGCCTCGTGACGGTGTCGGTCTGGTGTCATCCTCGCTAGTGACGGTGTCGGTCTGGTGTCATCCTCGCCTCGTGACGGGGTCGGTCTGGTGTCAGCCTCGCTAGTGACGGAGTCGGTCTGGTGTCAGCCTCTCCTCGTGACGGTGTCGGTCTGGTGTCAGCCTCTCCTCGTGACGGTGTCGGTCTGGTGTCAGCCTCTCCTCGTGACAGGGTCCGTCTGGTGTCAGCCTCGCTAGTGACGGTTTCGGTCTGGTGTCAGCCTCTCCTCGTGACGGTGTCAGTCTGGTGTCAGCCTCGCTAGTGACGGTGTCAGTCTGGTGTCAGCCTCGCTAGTGACGGTGTCAGTCTGGTGTCAGCCTCTCCTCGTGACGGTGTCAGTCTGGTGTCAGCCTCTCCTCGTGACGGTGTCAGTCTGGTGTCAGCCTCGCTAGTGACGGTTTCAGTCTGGTGTCAGCCTCTCCTCGTGACGGTGTCCGTCTGGTGTCAGCCTCGCTAGTGACGGGGTCGGTCTGGTGTCAGCCTCTCCTCGTGACGGTGTCAGTCTGGTGTCAGCCTCGCTAGTGACGGTTTCAGTCTGGTGTCACCCTCTCCTCGTGACGGTGTCAGTCTGGTGTCAGCCTCTCCTCGTGACGGGGTCGGTCTGGTGTCAGCCTCTCCTCGTGACGGTGTCAGTCTGGTGTCAGCCTCGCTAGTGACGGTTTCAGTCTGGTGTCAGCCTCTCCTCGTGACGGTGTCCGTCTGGTGTCAGCCTCGCTAGTGACGGGGTCGGTCTGGTGTCAGCCTCGCTAGTGACGGGGTCGGTCTGGTGTCAGCCTCGCCTCGTGACGGTGTCGGTCTGGTGTCAGCCTCGCCTCGTGACGGTGTCAGTCTGGTGTCAGCCTCGCTAGTGACGGTTTCAGTCTGGTGTCAGCCTCTCCTCGTGACGGTGTCCGTCTGGTGTCAGCCTCTCCTCGTGACGGTGTCAGTCTGGTGTCAGCCTCGCTAGTGCCGGGGTCGGTCTGGTGTCAGCCTCTCCTCGTGACGGGGTCGGTCTGGTGTCAGCCTCTCCTCGTGACGGTGTCGGTCTGGTGTCAGCCTCTCCTCGTGACGGGGTCCGTCTGGTGTCAGCCTCTCCTCGTGACGGGGTCGGTCTGGTGTCAGCCTCGCTAGTGACGGTTTCAGTCTGGTGTCAGCATCTCCTCGTGACGGTGTCAGTCTGGTGTCAGCCTCGCTAGTGACGGTGTCAGTCTGGTGTCAGCCTCGTTAGTGACGGTTTCAGTCTGGTGTCAGCCTCTCCTCGTGACGGTGTCAGTCTGGTGTCAGCCTCGCTAGTGACGGGGTCGGTCTGGTGTCAGCCTCTCCTCGTGACGGGGTCGGTCTGGTGTCAGCCTCTCCTCGTGACGGTGTCAGTCTGGTGTCAGCCTCGCTAGTGACGGTTTCAGTCTGGTGTCAGCCTCTCCTCGTGACGGTGTCCGTCTGGTTTCAGCCTCGCTAGTGACGGGGTCGGTCTGGTGTCAGCCTTGCCTCGTGACGGTGTCGGTCTGGTGTCAGCCTCGCCTCGTGACGGTGTCGGTCTGGTGTCATCCTCGCTAGTGACGGTGTCGGTCTGGTGTCATCCTCGCCTCGTGACGGGGTCGGTCTGGTGTCAGCCTCGCTAGTGACGGAGTCGGTCTGGTGTCAGCCTCTCCTCGTGACGGTGTCGGTCTGGTGTCAGCCTCTCCTCGTGACGGTGTCGGTCTGGTGTCAGCCTCTCCTCGTGACAGGGTCCGTCTGGTGTCAGCCTCGCTAGTGACGGTTTCGGTCTGGTGTCAGCCTCTCCTCGTGACGGTGTCAGTCTGGTGTCAGCCTCGCTAGTGACGGTGTCAGTCTGGTGTCAGCCTCGATAGTGACGGTGTCAGTCTGGTGTCAGCCTCTCCTCGTGACGGTGTCAGTCTGGTGTCAGCCTCTCCTCGTGACGGTGTCAGTCTGGTGTCAGCCTCGCTAGTGACGGTTTCGGTCTGGTGTCAGCCTCTCCTCGTGACGGTGTCAGTCTGGTGTCAGCCTCGCTAGTGACGGTGTCAGTCTGGTGTCAGCCTCGATAGTGACGGTGTCCGTCTGGTGTCAGGCTCTCCTCGTGACGGGGTCGGTCTGGTGTCAGCCTCGCTAGTGACGGTTTCAGTCTGGTGTCAGCCTCTCCTCGTGACGGTGTCAGTCTGGTGTCAGCCTCGCTAGTCACGGTGTCAGTCTGGTGTCAGCCTCGCTAGTGACGGTTTCAGTCTGGTGTCAGCCTCTCCTCGTGACGGTGTCAGTCTGGTGTCAGCCTCGCTAGTGACGGGGTCGGTCTGGTGTCAGCCTCTCCTCGTGACGGGGTCGGTCTGGTGTCAGCCTCGCTAGTGACGGTTTCAGTCTGGTGTCAGCCTCTCCTCGTGACGGTGTCAGTCTGGTGTCAGCCTCTCCTCGTGACGGTGTCAGTCTGGTGTCAGCCTCGCTAGTGACGGTTTCAGTCTGGTGTCAGCCTCTCCTCGTGACGGTGTCCGTCTGGTGTCAGCCTCGCCTCGTGACGGTGTCGGTCTGGTGTCATTCTCGCTAGTGACGGTGTCGGTCTGGTGTCATCCTCGCCTCGTGACGGGGTCGGTCTGGTGTCAGCCTCGCTAGTGACGGAGTCGGTCTGGTGTCAGCCTCTCCTCGTGACGGTGTCGGTCTGGTGTCAGCCTCTCCTCGTGACGGTGTCGGTCTGGTGTCAGCCTCTCCTCGTGACAGGGTCCGTCTGGTGTCAGCCTCGCTAGTGACGGTTTCGGTCTGGTGTCAGCCTCTCCTCGTGACGGTGTCGGTCTTGTGTCAGCCTCTCCTCGTGACAGGGTCCGTCTGGTGTCAGCCTCGCTAGTGACGGTTTCAGTCTGGTGTCAGCCTCTCCTCGTGACGGTGTCAGTCTGGTGTCAGCCTCGCTAGTGACGGTGTCAGTCTGGTGTCAGCCACGCTAGTGAAGGTTTCAGTCTGGTGTCAGCCTCTCCTCGTGACGGTGTCAGTCTGGTGTCAGCCTCGCTAGTGACGGGGTCGGTCTGGTGTCAGCCTCTCCTCGTGACGGTGTCGGTCTGGTGTCAGCCTCGCTAGTGACGGTGTCGGTCTGGTGTCATCCTCGCTAGTGACGGTGTCGGTCTGGTGTCAGCCTCTCCTCGTGACGGGGTCGGTTTGGTGTCAGCCTCTCCTCGTGACGGGGGTCGGTCTGGTGTCAGCCTCGCTAGTGACGGTTTCGGTCTGGTGTCAGCCTCTCCTCGTGACGGTGTCGGTCTGGTGTCATCCTCGCTAGTGACGGTGTCGGTCTGGGGTCATCCTCGCCTCGTGACGGGGTCGGTCTGGTGTCAGCCTCGCCTCGTGACGGTGTCGGTCTGGTGTCAGCCTCGCCTCGTGACGGTGTCGGTCTGGTGTCAGCCTCGCCTCGTGACGGTGTCGGTCTGGTGTCAGCCTCTCCTCGTGACGGTGTCAGTCTGGTGTCAGCCTCTCCTCGTGACGGTGTCAGTCTGGTGTCAGCCTCGCTAGTGACGGTGTCGGTCTGGTGTCAGCCTCTCCTCGTGACGGTGTCGGTCTGGTGTCAGCCTCTCCTCGTGACGGGGTCGGTCTGGTGTCAGCCTCTCCTCGTGACGGGGTCGGTCTGGTGTCAGCCTCGCTAGTGACGGTTTCAGTCTGGTGTCAGCCTCTCCTCGTGACGGTGTCAGTCTGGTGTCTGCCTCGCTAGTGACGGGGTCGGTCTGGTGTCAGCCTCTCCTCGTGACGGTGTCGGTCTGGTGTCAGCCTCTCCTCGTGACGGGGTCCGTCTGGTGTCAGCCTCTCCTCGTGACGGGGTCGGTCTGGTGTCAGCCTCTCCTCGTGACGGGGTCGGTCTGGTGTCAGCCTCGCCTCGTGACGGTGTCGGTCTGGTGTCAGCCTCGCTAGTGACGGTGTCGGTCTGGTGTCAGCCTCTCCTCGTGACGGGGTCGGTCTGGTGTCAGCCTCTCCTCGTGACGGTGTCAGTCTGGTGTCAGCCTCTCCTCGTGACGGTGTCAGTCTGGTGTCAGCCTCGCTAGTGACGGTTTCAGTCTGGTGTCAGCCTCTCCTCGTGACGGTGTCGGTCTGGTGTCAGCCTCTCCTCGTGACGGTGTCAGTCTGGTGTCAGCCTCGCTAGTGACGGTTTCAGTCTGGTGTCAGCCTCTCCTCGTGACGGTGTCGGTCTGGTGTCAGCCTCTCCTCATGACGGGGTCCGTCTGGTGTCAGCCTCTCCTCGTGACGGGGTCGGTCTGGTGTCAGCCTCTCCTCGTGACGGGGTCGGTCTGGTGTCAGCCTCGCTAGTGACGGTTTCAGTCTGGTGTCAGCCTCATCTCGTGATGGTGTCAGTCTGGTGTCTGCCTCGCTAGTGACGGGGTCGGTCTGGTGTCAGCCTCTCCTCGTGACGGTGTCGGTCTGGTGTCAGCCTCTCCTCGTGACGGGGTCCGACTGGTGTCAGCCTCGCTAGTGACGGTGTCGGTCTGGTGTCAGCCTCTCCTCGTGACGGGGTCGGTCTGGTGTCAGCCTCTCCTCGTGACGGGGGTCGGTCTGGTGTCATCCTCGCTAGTGACGGTGTCGGTCTGGTGTCATCCTCGCCTCGTGACGGTGTCGGTCTGGTGTCATCCTCGCTAGTGACGGTGTCGGTCTGGTGTCAGCCTCTCCTCGTGACGGGGTCGGTTTGGTGTCAGCCTCTCCTCGTGATGGGGGTCGGTCTGGTGTCAGCCTCGCTAGTGACGGTTTCGGTCTGGTGTATGCCTCTCCTCGTAACGGTGTCGGTCTGGTGTCATCCTCGCTAATGACGGTGTCGGTCTGGTGTCTTCCTCGCCTCGTGACGGGGTCGGTCTGGTGTCAGCCTCGCTAGTGACGGGGTCGGTCTGGTGTCAGCCTCTCCTCGTGACGGTGTCGGTCTGGTGTCAGCCTCGCCTCGTGACGGTGTCGGTCTGGTGTCATCCTCGCTAGTGACGGTGTCGGTCTGGTGTCATCCTCGCCTCGTGACGGGGTCGGTCTGGTGTCAGCCACGCTAGTGACGGGGTCGGTCTGGTGTCAGCCTCTCCTCGTGACGGTGTCGGTCTGGTGTCAGCCTCTCCTCGTGACGGTGTCGGTCTGGTGTCAGCCTCTCCTCGTGACGGGGTCGGTCTGGTGTCAGCCTCTCCTCGTGACGGGGTCGGTCTGGTGTCAGCCTCGCTAGTGACGGTTTCAGTCTGGTGTCAGCCTCTCCTCGTGACGGTGTCAGTCTGGTGTCTGCCTCGCTAGTGACGGTGTCGGTCTGGTGTCAGCCTCTCCTCGTGACGGTGTCGGTCTGGTGTCAGCCTCTCCTCGTGACGGGGTCGGTCTGGTGTCAGCCTCGCTAGTGACGGTTTCAGTCCGGTGTCAGCCTCTCCTCGTGACGGTGTCTGTCTGGTGTCTGCCTCGCTAGTGACGGGGTCGGTCTGGTGTCAGCCTCTCCTCGTGACTGTGTCGGTCTGGTGTCAGCCTCTCCTCGTGACGGTGTCGGTCTGGTGTCAGCCTCTCCTCGTGACGGGGTCGGTCTGGTGTCAGCCTCTCCTTGTGACGGGGTCGGTCTGGTGTCAGCCTCGCTAGTGACGGTTTCAGTCTGGTGTCAGCCTCTCCTCGTGACGGTGTCGGTCTGGTGTCAGCCTCTCCTCGTGACGGGGTCGGTCTGGTGTCAGCCTCGCTAGTGACGGTTTCAGTCCGGTGTCAGCCTCTCCTCGTGACGGTGTCAGTCTGGTGTCTGCCTCGCTAGTGACGGGGTCGGTCTGGTGTCAGCCTCTCCTCGTGACTGTGTCGGTCTGGTGTCAGCCTCTCCTCGTGACGGGGTCGGTCTGGTGTCAGCCTCTCCTCGTGACGGGGTCGGTCTGGTGTCAGCCTCGCCTCGTGACGGTGTCGGTCTGGTGTCAGCCTCGCTAGTGACGGTGTCGGTCTGGTGTCAACCTCTCCTCGTGACGGGGTCGGTCTGGTGTCAGCCTCTCCTCGTGACGGGGGGTCGATCTGGTGTCATCCTCGCTAGTGACGGTGTCGGTCTGGTGTCATCCTCGCCTCGTGACGGTGTCGGTCTGGTGTCATCCTCGCTAGTGACGGTGTCGGTCTGGTGTCAGCCTCTCCTCGTGACGGGGTCGGTTTGGTGTCAGCCTCTCCTCGTGACGGGGGTCGGTCTGGTGTCAGCCTCGCTAGTGACGGTTTCAGTCTGGTGTCAGCCTCTCCTCGTGACGGTGTCGGTCTGGTGTCAGCCTCTCCTCGTGACGGTGTCAGTCTGGTGTCAGCCTCGCTAGTGACGGTTTCAGTCTGGTGTCAGCCTCTCCTCGTGACGGTGTCGGTCTGGTGTCAGCCTCGCTAGTAACGGGGTCGGTCTGGTGTCAGCCTCGCTAGTGACGGTGTCGGTCTGGTGTCAGCCTCGCCTCGTGACGGTGTCGGTCTGGTGTCAGCCTCTCCTCGTGACGGTGTCGGTCTGGTGTCATCCTCTCCTCGTGACGGGGTCGGTCTGGTGTCAGCCTCTCCTCGTGACGGGGTCGGTCTGGTGTCAGCCTCGTTAGTGACGGTTTCAGTCTGGTGTCAGCCTCGCCTCGTGATGGTGTCGGTCTGGTGTTATGCTCGCTAGTGACGGTGTCGGTCTGGTGTCATCCTCGCTAATGACGGTGTCGGTCTGGTGTCATCCTCGCCTCGTGACGGGGTCGGTCTGGTGTCAGCCTCGCTAGTGACGGGGTCGGTCTGGTGTCAGCCTCTCCTCGTGACGGTGTCGGTCTGGTGTCAGCCTCGCTAGTGACGGTTTCAGTCTGGTGTCAGCCTCTCCTCGTGACGGTGTCAGTCTGGTGTCAGCCTCTCCTCTTGACGGTGTCAGTCTGGTGTCAGCCTCGCTAGTGACGGTTTCAGTCTGGTGTCAGCCTCTCCTCGTGACGGTGTCGGTCTGGTGTCAGCCTCTCCTCGTGACGGTGTCAGTCTGGTGTCAGCCTCGCTAGTGACGGTTTCAGTCTGGTGTCAGCCTCTCCTCGTGACGGTGTCGGTCTGGTGTCAGTCTCGCTAGTGACGGGGTTGGTCTGGTGTCAGCCTCGCTAGTGACGGTGTCGGTCTGGTGTCAGCCTCGCCTCGTGACGGTGTCGGTCTGGTGTCAGCCTCGCCTCGTGACGGTGTCGGTCTGGTGTCAGCCTCGCCTCGTGACGGTGTCGGTCTGGTGTCAGCCTCGCTAGTGACGGTTTCAGTCTGGTGTCAGCCTCTCCTCGTGACGGTGTCAGTCTGGTGTCAGCCTCTCCTCGTGACGGTGTCAGTCTGGTGTCAGCCTCGCTAGTGACGGTTTCAGTCTGGTGTCAGCCTCTCCTCGTGACGGTGTCAGTCTGGTGTCAGCCTCTCCTCGTGACGGTGTCAGTCTGGTGTCAGCCTCGCTAGTGACGGTATCAGTCTGGTGTCAGCCTCGCCTCGTGACGGTGTCGGTCTGGTGTCAGCCTCGCTAGTGACGGGGTCGGTCTGGTGTCAGCCTCGCCTCGTGACGGTGTCGGTCTGGTGTCAGCCTCGCCTCGTGACGGTGTCGGTCTGGTGTCAGCCTCGCCTCGTGACGGTGTCGGTCTGGTGTCATCCTCGCTAGTGACGATGTCGGTCTGGTGTCATCCTCGCCTCGTGACGGGGTCGGTCTGGTGTCAGCCACGCTAGTGACGGGGTCGGTCTGGTGTCAGCCTCTCCTCGTGACGGTGTCGGTCTGGTGTCAGCCTCTCCTCGTGACGGTGTCGGTCTGGTGTCAGCCTCTCCTCATGACGGGGTCGGTCTGGTGTCAGCCTCTCCTCGTGACGGGGTCGGTCTGGTGTCAGCCTTGCTAGTGACGGTTTCAGTCTGGTGTCAGCCTCTCCTCGTGACGGTGTCAGTCTGGTGTCAGCCTCTCCTCGTGACGGTGTCAGTCTGGTGTCAGCCTCGCTAGTGACGGTTTCAGTCTGGTGTCAGCCTCTCCTCGTGACGGGGTCGGTCTGGTGTCAGCCTCGCTAGTGACGGGGGTCGGTCTGGTGTCAGCCTCTCCTCGTGACGGTGTCGGTCTGGTGTCAGCCTCTCCTCGTGACGGGGTCGGTCTGGTGTCAGCCTCTCCTCGTGACGGGGGTCGGTCTGGTGTCAACCTCGCTAGTGACGGTTTCGGTCTGGTGTCAGCCTCTCCTCGTGACGGTGTCGGTCTGGTGTCAGCCTCGCTAGTGACGGTGTCAGTCTGGTGTCAGCCTCGCTAGTGACGGTTTCAGTCTGGTGTCAGCCTCTCCTCGTGACGGTGTCAGTCTGGTGTCAGCCTCTCCTCTTGACGGTGTCAGTCTGGTGTCAGCCTCGCTAGTGACGGTTTCAGTCTGGTGTCAGCCTCTCCTCGTGACGGTGTCGGTCTGGTGTCAGCCTCTCCTCGTGACGGTGTCAGTCTGGTGTCAGCCTCGCTAGTGACGGTTTCAGTCTGGTGTCAGCCTCTCCTCGTGACGGTGTCGGTCTGGTGTCAGCCTCGCCTCGTGACGGTGTCGGTCTGGTGTCAGCCTCGCCTCGTGACGGTGTCGGTCTGGTGTCAGCCTCGCTAGTGACGGTTTCAGTCTGGTGTCAGCCTCTCCTCGTGACGGTGTCAGTCTGGTGTCAGCCTCTCCTCGTGACGGTGTCAGTCTGGTGTCAGCCTCTCCTCGTGACGGTGTCAGTCTGGTGTCAGCCTCGCTAGTGACGGTTTCAGTCTGGTGTCAGCCTCTCCTCGTGACGGTGTCGGTCTGGTGTCAGCCTCTCCTCGTGACGGTGTCAGTCTGGTGTCAGCCTCGCTAGTGACGGTTTCAGTCTGGTGTCAGCTTCTCCTCGTGACGGTGTCGGTCTGGTGTCAGCCTCGCTAGTGACGGGGTCGGTCTGGTGTCAGCCTCGCTAGTGACGGTGTCGGTCTGGTGTCAGCCTCGCCTCGTGACGGTGTCGGTCTGGTGTTATGCTCGCTAGTGACGGTGTCGGTCTGTTGTCATCCTCGCCTCGTGACGGTTTCAGTCTGGTGTCAGCCTCTCCTCGTGACGGTGTCGGTCTGGTGTCAGCCTCGCCTCGTGACGGTGTCGGTCTGGTGTCAGCCTCGCCTCGTGACGGTGTCGGTCTGGTGTCAGCCTCGCTAGTGACGGTTTCAGTCTGGTGTCAGCCTCTCCTCGTGACGGTGTCAGTCTGGTGTCAGCCTCTCCTCGTGACGGTGTCAGTCTGGTGTCAGCCTCGCTAGTGACGGTTTCAGTCTGGTGTCAGCCTCTCCTCGTGACGGTGTCGGTCTGGTGTCAGCCTCGCTAGTGACGGGGTCGGTCTGGTGTCAGCCTCGCTAGTGACGGTGTCCGTCTGGTGTCAGCCTCGCCTCGTGACGGGGTTGGTCTGGTGTCAGCCTCGCCTCGTGACGGTGTCGGTCTGGTGTCAGCCTCGCCTCGTGACGCTGTCGGTCTGGTGTCAGCCTCGCCTCGTGACGGTGTCGGTCTGGTGTCAGCCTCTCCTCGTGACGGTGTCGGTCTGGTGTCAGCCTCGCCTCGTGACGGTGTCGGTCTGGTGTTATGCTCGCTAGTGACGGTGTCGGTCTGTTGTCATCCTCGCCTCGTGACGGGGTCGGTCTGGTGTCAGCCTCTCCTCGTGACGGTGTCGGTCTGGTGTCAGCCTCTCCTCGTGACGGTGTCAGTTTGGTGTCAGCCTCGCTAGTGACGGTTTCAGTCTGGTGTCAGCCTCTCCTCGTGACGGTGTCGGACTGGTGTCAGCCTCGCTAGTTACGGTTTCAGTCTGGTGTCAGCCTCTCCTCGTGACGGTGTCGGTCTGGTGTCAGCCTCTCCTCGTGACGGTGTCAGTTTGGTGTCAGCCTCGCTAGTGACGGTTTCAGTCTGGTGTCAGCCTCTCCTCGTGACGGTGTCGGACTGGTGTCAGCCTCGCTAGTGACGGGGTCGGTCTGGTGTCAGCCTCGCTAGTGACGGTGTCGGTCTGGTGTCAGCCTCGCCTCGTGACGGGGTCGGTCTGGTGTCAGCCTCGCCTCGTGACGGTGTCGGTCTGGTGTCAGCCTCACCTCGTGACGGTGTCGGTCTGGTGTCAGCCTCGCCTCGTGACGGTGTCGGTCTGGTGTCAGCCTCTCCTCGTGACGGTGTCGGTCTGGTGTCATCCTCTCCTCGTGACGGGGTCGGTCTGGTGTCAGCCTCTCCTCGTGACGGGGTCGGTCTGGTGTCAGCCTCGCTAGTGACGGTTTCAGTCTGGTGTCAGCATCGCCTCGTGACGGTGTCGGTCTGGTGTTATGCTCGCTAGTGACGGTGTCGGTCTGTTGTCATCCTCGCCTCGTGACGGGGTCGGTCTGGTGTCAGCCTCTCCTCGTGACGGGGGTCGGTCTGGTGTCAGCCTCTCCTCGTGACGGTGTCAGTCTGGTGTCAGCCTCGCTAGTGACGGTTTCAGTCTGGTGTCAGCCTCTCCTCGTGACGGTGTCGGTCTGGTGTCAGCCTCTCCTCGTGACGGTGTCAGTCTAATGTCAGCCTCGCTAGTGACGGTGTCGGTCTGTTGTCATCCTCGCCTCGTGACGGGGTCGGTCTGGTGTCAGCCTCTCCTCGTGACGGTGTCGGTCTGGTGTCAGCCTCTCCTCGTGACGGGGTCGGTCTGGTGTCAGCCTCTCCTCGTGACGGGGGTCGGTCTGGTGTCAGCCTCGCTAGTGACGGTTTCGGTCTGGTGTCAGCCTCTCCTCGTGACGGTGTCGGTCTGGTGTCAGCCTCGCTAGTGACGGTGTCAGTCTGGTGTCAGCCTCGCTAGTGACGGTTTCAGTCTGGTGTCAGCCTCTCCTCGTGACGGTGTCAGTCTGGTGTCAGCCTCTCCTCGTGACGGTGTCAGTCTGGTGTCAGCCTCGCTAGTGACGGTTTCAGTCTGGTGTCAGCCTCTCCTCGTGACGGTGTCGGTCTGTGTCAGCCTCTCCTCGTGACGGTGTCAGTCTGGTGTCAGCCTCACTAGTGACGGGGTCGGTCTGGTGTCAGCCTCGCTAGTGACGGTGTCGGTCTGGTGTCAGCCTCGCCTCGTGACGGTGTCGGTCTGGTGTCAGCCTCGCCTCGTGACGGTGTCGGTCTGGTGTCAGCCTCGCCTCGTGACGGTGTCAGTCTGGTGTCAGCCTCGCTAGTGACGGTTTCAGTCTGGTGTCAGCCTCTCCTCGTGACGGTGTCAGTCTGGTGTCAGCCTCTCCTCGTGACGGTGTTGGTCTGGTGTCAGTCTCGCTAGTGACGGGGTCGGTCTGGTGTCAGCCTCGCTAGTGACGGTGTCGGTCTGGTGTCAGCCTCGCCTCGTGACGGTGTCGGTCTGGTGTCAGCCTCGCCTCGTGATGGTGTCGGTCTGGTGTCAGCCTCGCCTCGTGACGGTGTCGGTCTGGTGTCAGCCTCGCTAGTGACGGTTTCAGTCTGGTGTCAGCCTCTCCTCGTGACGGTGTCAGTCTGGTGTCAGCCTCTCCTCGTGACGGTGTCAGTCTGGTGTCAGCCTCGCTAGTGACGGTTTCAGTCTGGTGTCAGCCTCGCCTCGTGACGGTGTCGGTCTGGTGTTATGCTCGCTAGTGACGGTGTCGGTCTGTTGTCATCCTCGCCTCGTGACGGGGTCGGTCTGGTGTCAGCCTCTCCTCGTGACGGGGGTCGGTCTGGTGTCAGCCTCGCTAGTGACGGTTTCGGTCTGGTGTCAGCCTCTCCTCGTGACGGTGTCGGTCTGGTGTCAGCCTCGCTAGTGACGGTGTCAGTCTGGTGTCAGCCTCGCTAGTGACGGTTTCAGTCTGGTGTCAGCCTCTCCTCGTGATGGTGTCAGTCTGGTGTCAGCCTCTCCTCGTGACGGTGTCAGTCTGGTGTCAGCCTCGCTAGTGGCGGTTTCAGTCTGGTGTCAGCCTCTCCTCGTGACGGTGTCGGACTGCTGTCAGCCTCTCCTCGTGACGGTGTCAGTCTGGTGTCAGCCTCGCTAGTGACGGTTTCAGTCTGGTGTCAGCCTCTCCTCGTGACGGTGTCGGTCTGGTGTCAGCCTCACTAGTGACGGGGTCGGTCTGGTGTCAGCCTCGCTAGTGACGGTGTCGGTCTGGTGTCAGCCTCGCCTCGTGACGGGGTCGGTCTGGTGTCAGCCTCGCCTCGTGACGGTGTCGGTCTGGTGTCAGCCTCGCCTCGTGACGGTGTCGGTCTGGTGTCAGCCTCTCCTCGTGACGGTGTCAGTCTGGTGTCAGCCTCTCCTCGTGACGGTGTCAGTCTGGTGTCAGCCTCTCCTCGTGACGGTGTCAGTCTGGTGTCAGCCTCGCTAGTGACGGTTTCAGTCTGGTGTCAGCCTCTCCTCGTGACGGTGTCGGTCTGGTGTCAGCCTCTCCTCGTGACGGTGTCAGTCTGGTGTCAGCCTCGCTAGTGACGGTTTCAGTCTGGTGTCAGCTTCTCCTCGTGACGGTGTCGGTCTGGTGTCAGCCTCGCTAGTGACGGGGTCGGTCTGGTGTCAGCCTCGCTAGTGACGGTGTCGGTCTGGTGTCAGCCTCGCCTCGTGACGGTGTCGGTCTGGTGTTATGCTCGCTAGTGACGGTGTCGGTCTGTTGTCATCCTCGCCTCGTGACGGTTTCAGTCTGGTGTCAGCCTCTCCTCGTGACGGTGTCGGTCTGGTGTCAGCCTCGCCTCGTGACGGTGTCGGTCTGGTGTCAGCCTCGCCTCGTGACGGTGTCGGTCTGGTGTCAGCCTCGCTAGTGACGGTTTCAGTCTGGTGTCAGCCTCTCCTCGTGACGGTGTCAGTCTGGTGTCAGCCTCTCCTCGTGACGGTGTCAGTCTGGTGTCAGCCTCGCTAGTGACGGTTTCAGTCTGGTGTCAGCCTCTCCTCGTGACGGTGTCGGTCTGGTGTCAGCCTCGCCTCGTGACGGGGTTGGTCTGGTGTCAGCCTCGCCTCGTGACGGTGTCGGTCTGGTGTCAGCCTCGCCTCGTGACGCTGTCGGTCTGGTGTCAGCCTCGCCTCGTGACGGTGTCGGTCTGGTGTCAGCCTCTCCTCGTGACGGTGTCGGTCTTGTGTCATCCTCTCCTCGTGACGGGGTCGGTCTGGTGTCAGCCTCTCCTCGTGACGGGGTCGGTCTGGTGTCATCCTCTCCTCGTGACGGGGTCGGTCTGGTGTCAGCCTCTCCTCGTGACGGGGTCGGTCTGGTGTCAGCCTCGCTAGTGACGGTTTCAGTCTGGTGTCAGCCTCGCCTCGTGACGGTGTCGGTCTGGTGTTATGCTCGCTAGTGACGGTGTCGGTCTGTTGTCATCCTCGCCTCGTGACGGGGTCGGTCTGGTGTCAGCCTCTCCTCGTGACGGTGTCGGTCTGGTGTCAGCCTCTCCTCGTGACGGTGTCAGTTTGGTGTCAGCCTCGCTAGTGACGGTTTCAGTCTGGTGTCAGCCTCTCCTCGTGACGGTGTCGGACTGGTGTCAGCCTCGCTAGTTACGGTTTCAGTCTGGTGTCAGCCTCTCCTCGTGACGGTGTCGGTCTGGTGTCAGCCTCTCCTCGTGACGGTGTCAGTTTGGTGTCAGCCTCGCTAGTGACGGTTTCAGTCTGGTGTCAGCCTCTCCTCGTGACGGTGTCGGACTGGTGTCAGCCTCGCTAGTGACGGGGTCGGTCTGGTGTCAGCCTCGCTAGTGACGGTGTCGGTCTGGTGTCAGCCTCGCCTCGTGACGGGGTCGGTCTGGTGTCAGCCTCGCCTCGTGACGGTGTCGGTCTGGTGTCAGCCTCGCCTCGTGACGGTGTCGGTCTGGTGTCAGCCTCGCCTCGTGACGGTGTCGGTCTGGTGTCAGCCTCTCCTCGTGACGGTGTCGGTCTGGTGTCATCCTCTCCTCGTGACGGGGTCGGTCTGGTGTCAGCCTCTCCTCGTGACGGGGTCGGTCTGGTGTCAGCCTCGCTAGTGACGGTTTCAGTCTGGTGTCAGCATCGCCTCGTGACGGTGTCGGTCTGGTGTTATGCTCGCTAGTGACGGTGTCGGTCTGTTGTCATCCTCGCCTCGTGACGGGGTCGGTCTGGTGTCAGCCTCTCCTCGTGACGGGGGTCGGTCTGGTGTCAGCCTCTCCTCGTGACGGTGTCAGTCTGGTGTCAGCCTCGCTAGTGACGGTTTCAGTCTGGTGTCAGCCTCTCCTCGTGACGGTGTCGGTCTGGTGTCAGCCTCTCCTCGTGACGGTGTCAGTCTAATGTCAGCCTCGCTAGTGACGGTTTCAGTCTGGTGTCAGCCTCTCCTCGTGACGGTGTCGGTCTGGTGTCAGCCTCGCTAGTGACGGGGTCGGTCTGGTGTCAGCCTCGCCTCGTGACGGGGTCGGTCTGGTGTCAGCCTCGCCTCGTGACGGTGTCGGTCTGGTGTCAGCCTCTCCTCGTGATGGTGTCGGTCTGGTGTCATCCTCTCCTCGTGACGGGGTCGGTCTGGTGTCAGCCTCTCCTCGTGACGGGGTCGGTCTGGTGTCAGCCTCGCTAGTGACGGTTTCAGTCTGGTGTCAGCCTCGCCTCGTGACGGTGTCGGTCTGGTGTTATGCTCGCTAGTGACGGTGTCGGTCTGTTGTCATCCTCGCCTCGTGACGGGGTCGGTCTGGTGTCAGCCTCTCCTCGTGACGGTGTTGGTCTGGTGTCAGCCTCTCCTCGTGACGGGGTCGGTCTGGTGTCAGCCTCTCCTCGTGACGGGGGTCGGTCTGGTGTCAGCCTCGCTAGTGACGGTTTCGGTCTGGTGTCAGCCTCTCCTCGTGACGGTGTCGGTCTGGTGTCAGCCTCGCTAGTGACGGTGTCAGTCTGGTGTCAGCCTCGCTAGTGACGGTTTCAGTCTGGTGTCAGCCTCTCCTCGTGACGGTGTCAGTCTGGTGTCAGCCTCTCCTCGTGACGGTGTCAGTCTGGTGTCAGCCTCGCTAGTGACGGTTTCAGTCTGGTGTCAGCCTCTCCTCGTGACGGTGTCGGTCTGTGTCAGCCTCTCCTCGTGACGGTGTCAGTCTGGTGTCAGCCTCACTAGTGACGGGGTCGGTCTGGTGTCAGCCTCGCTAGTGACGGTGTCGGTCTGGTGTCAGCCTCGCCTCGTGACGGTGTCGGTCTGGTGTCAGCCTCGCCTCGTGACGGTGTCGGTCTGGTGTCAGCCTCGCCTCGTGACGGTGTCAGTCTGGTGTCAGCCTCGCTAGTGACGGTTTCAGTCTGGTGTCAGCCTCTCCTCGTGACGGTGTCAGTCTGGTGTCAGCCTCTCCTCGTGACGGTGTCGGTCTGGTGTCAGTCTCGCTAGTGATGGGGTCGGTCTGGTGTCAGCCTCGCTAGTGACGGTGTCGGTCTGGTGTCAGCCTCGCCTCGTGACGGTGTCGGTCTGGTGTCAGCCTCGCCTCGTGATGGTGTCGGTCTGGTGTCAGCCTCGCCTCGTGACGGTGTCGGTCTGGTGTCAGCCTCGCTAGTGACGGTTTCAGTCTGGTGTCAGCCTCTCCTCGTGACGGTGTCTGTCTGGTGTCAGCCTCTCCTCGTGACGGTGTCAGTCTGGTGTCAGCCTCGCTAGTGACGGTTTCAGTCTGGTGTCAGCCTCGCCTCGTGACGGTGTCGGTCTGGTGTTATGCTCGCTAGTGACGGTGTCGGTCTGTTGTCATCCTCGCCTCGTGACGGGGTCGGTCTGGTGTCAGCCTCTCCTCGTGACGGGGGTCGGTCTGGTGTCAGCCTCGCTAGTGACGGTTTCGGTCTGGTGTCAGCCTCTCCTCGTGACGGTGTCGGTCTGGTGTCAGCCTCGCTAGTGACGGTGTCAGTCTGGTGTCAGCCTCGCTAGTGACGGTTTCAGTCTGGTGTCAGCCTCTCCTCGTGACGGTGTCAGTCTGGTGTCAGCCTCTCCTCGTGACGGTGTCAGTCTGGTGTCAGCCTCGCTAGTGACGGTTTCAGTCTGGTGTCAGCCTCTCCTCGTGACGGTGTCGGTCTGGTGTCAGCCTCGCTAGTGACGGGGTCGGTCTGGTGTCAGCCTCGCTAGTGACGGTGTCGGTCTGGTGTCAGCCTCGCCTCGTGACGGGGTCGGTCTGGTGTCAGCCTCGCCTCGTGACGGTGTCGGTCTGGTGTCAGCCTCGCCTCGTGACGGTGTCGGTCTGGTGTCAGCCTCGCCTCGTGACGGTGTCGGTCTGGTGTCAGCCTCTCCTCGTGACGGTGTCGGTCTGGTGTCATCCTCTCCTCGTGACGGGGTCGGTCTGGTGTCAGCCTCTCCTCGTGACGGGGTCGGTCTGGTGTCAGCCGCGCTAGTGACGGTTTCAGTCTGGTGTCAGCCTCGCCTCGTGACGGTGTCGGTCTGGTGTTATGCTCGCTAGTGACGGTGTCGGTCTGTTGTCATCCTCGCCTCGTGACGGGGTCGGTCTGGTGTCAGCCTCTCCTCGTGACGGTGTCGGTCTGGTGTCAGCCTCTCCTCGTGACGGGGTCGGTCTGGTGTCAGCCTCTCCTCGTGACGGGGGTCGGTCTGGTGTCAGCCTCGCTAGTGACGGTTTCAGTCTGGTGTCAGCCTCTCCTCGTGACGGTGTCCGTCTGGTGTCAGCCTCGCTAGTGACGGGGTCGGTCTGGTGTCAGCCTCGCTAGTGACGGGGTCGGTCTGGTGTCAGCCTCGCCTCGTGACGGTGTCGGTCTGGTGTCAGCCTCGCCTCGTGACGGTGTCGGTCTGGTGTCATCCTCGCTAGTGACGGTGTCGGTCTGGTGTCATCCTCGCCTCGTGACGGGGTCGGTCTGGTGTCAGCCTCGCTAGTGACGGAGTCGGTCTGGTGTCAGCCTCTCCTCGTGACGGTGTCGATCTGGTGTCAGCCTCGCCTCGTGACGGTGTCGGTCTGGTGTCAGCCTCGCTAGTGACGGTTTCAGTCTGGTGTCAGCCTCTCCTCGTGACGGTTTCAGTCTGGTGTCAGCCTCGCCTCGTGACGGTGTCGGTCTGGTGTTATGCTCGCTAGTGACGGTGTCGGTCTGTTGTCATCCTCGCCTCGTGACGGGGTCGGTCTGGTGTCAGCCTCTCCTCATGACGGGGGTCGGTCTGGTGTCAGCCTCGCTAGTGACGGTTTCGGTCTGGTGTCAGCCTCTCCTCGTGACGGTGTCGGTCTGGTGTCAGCCTCGCTAGTGACGGTGTCAGTCTGGTGTCAGCCTCGCTAGTGACGGTTTCAGTCTGGTGTCAGCCTCTCCTCGTGACGGTGTCAGTCTGGTGTCAGCCTCTCCTCGTGACGGTGTCAGTCTGGTGTCAGCTTCGCTAGTGACGGTTTCAGTCTGGTGTCAGCCTCTCCTCGTGACGGTGTCGGACTGGTGTCAGCCTCTCCTCGTGACGGTGTCAGTCTGGTGTCAGCCTCGCTAGTGACGGTTTCAGTCTGGTGTCAGCCTCTCCTCGTGACGGTGTCGGTCTGGTGTCAGCCTCGCTAGTGTCGGGGTCGGTCTGGTGTCAGCCTCGCTAGTGACGGTGTCGGTCTGGTGTCAGCCTCGCCTCGTGACGGGGTCGGTCTGGTGTCAGCCTCGCCTCGTGACGGTGTCGGTCTGGTGTCAGCCTCGCCTCGTGACGGTGTTGGTCTGGTGTCAGCCTCGCCTCGTGACGGTGTCGGTCTGGTGTCAGCCTCTCCTCGTGACGGTGTCGGTCTGGTGTCATCCTCTCCTCGTGACGGGGTCGGTCTGGTGTCAGCCTCTCCTCGTGACGGGGTCGGTCTGGTGTCAGCCGCGCTAGTGACGGTTTCAGTCTGATGTCAGCCTCGCCTCGTGACGGTGTCGGTCTGGTGTTATGCTCGCTAGTGACGGTGTCGGTCTGTTGTCATCCTCGCCTCGTGACGGGGTCGGTCTGGTGTCAGCCTCTCCTCGTGACGGTGTTGGTCTGGTGTCAGCCTCTCCTCGTGACGGGGTCGGTCTGGTGTCAGCCTCTCCTCGTGACGGGGGTCGGTCTGGTGTCAGCCTCGCTAGTGACGGTTTCAGTCTGGTGTCAGCCTCTCCTCGTGACGGTGTCCGTCTGGTGTCAGCCTCGCTAGTGACGGTTTAAGTCTGGTGTCAGCCTCTCCTCGTGACGGGGTCGGTCTGGTGTCAGCCTCGCTAGTGACAGGGTCGGTCTGGTGTCAGCCTCGCCTCGTGACGGTGTCGGTCTGGTGTCAGCCTCGCCTCGTGACGGTGTCGGTCTGGTGTCATCCTCGCTAGTGACGGTGTTGGTCTGGTGTCATCCTCGCCTCGTGACGGGGTCGGTCTGGTGTCAGCCTCGCTAGTGACGGAGTCGGTCTGGTGTCAGCCTCTCCTCGTGACGGTGTCGATCTGGTGTCAGCCTCTCCTCGTGACGGTGTCGGTCTGGTGTCAGCCTCTCCTCGTGACAGGGTCCGTCTGGTGTCAGCCTCGCTAGTGACGGTTTCGGTCTGGTGTCAGCCTCGCTAGTGACGGTGTCAGTCTGGTGTCAGCCTCTCCTCGTGACGGTGTCAGTCTGGTGTCAGCCTCTCCTCGTGACGGTGTCAGTCTGGTGTCAGCCTCGCTAGTGACGGTTTCAGTCTGGTGTCAGCCTCTCCTCGTGACGGTGTCCGTCTGGTGTCAGCCTCTCCTCGTGACGGTGTCAGTCTGGTGTCAGCCTCGCTAGTGACGGGGTCGGTCTGGTGTCAGCCTCTCCTCGTGACGGGGTCGGTCTGGTGTCAGCCTCTCCTCGTGACGGTGTCGGTCTGGTGTCAGCCTCTCCTCGTGACGGGGTCCGTCTGGTGTCAGCCTCTCCTCGTGACGGTGTCGGTCTAGTGTCAGCCTCTCCTCGTGACGGTGTCAGTCTGGTGTCAGCCTCGCTAGTGACGGTTTCAGTCTGGTGTCAGCCTCTCCTCGTGACGGTGTCCGTCTGGTGTCAGCCTCTCCTCGTGACGGTGTCAGTCTGGTGTCAGCCTCTCCTCGTGACGGTGTCAGTCTGGTGTCAGCCTCGCTAGTGACGGTTTCAGTCTGGTGTCAGCCTCTCCTCGTGACGGTGTCCGTCTGGTGTCAGCCTCTCCTCGTGACGGTGTCAGTCTGGTGTCAGCCTCGCTAGTGACGGGGTCGGTCTGGTGTCAGCCTCTCCTCGTGACGGGGTCGGTCTGGTGTCAGCCTCTCCTCGTGACGGTGTCGGTCTGGTGTCAGCCTCTCCTCGTGACAGGGTCGGTTTGGTGTCAGCCTCTCCTCGTGACGGGGTCGGTCTGGTGTCAGCCTCGCTAGTGACGGTTTCAGTCTGGTGTCAGCCTCTCCTCGTGATGGTGTCAGTCTGGTGTCAGCCTCGCTAGTGACGGTGTCAGTCTGGTGTCAGCTTCGCTAGTGACGGTTTCAGTCTGGTGTCAGCCTCTTCTCGTGACGGTGTCAGTCTGGTGTCAGCCTCGCTAGTGACGGGGTCGGTCTGGTGTCAGCCTCTCCTCGTGACGGGGTCGGTCTGGTGTCAGCCTCTCCTCGTGACGGTGTCAGTCTGGTGTCAGCCTCGCTAGTGACGGTTTCAGTCTGGTGTCAGCCTCTCCTCGTGACGGTGTCCGTCTGGTGTCAGCCTCGCTAGTGACGGTGTCGGTCTGGTGTCAGCCTCACCTCGTGACGGTGTCGGTCTGGTGTCAGCCTCTCCTCGTGATGGTGTCGGTCTGGTGTCATCCTCTCCTCGTGACGGGGTCGGTCTGGTGTCAGCCTCTCCTCGTGACGGGGTCGGTCTGGTGTCAGCCTCTCCTCGTGACGGGGGTCGGTCTGGTGTCAACCTCGCTAGTGACGGGGTCGGTCTGGTGTCAGCCTCGCCTCGTGACGGTGTCGGTCTGGTGTCAGCCTCGCTAGTGACGGTTTCAGTCTGGTGTCAGCCTCTCCTCGTGACGGTGTCAGTCTGGTGTCAGCCTCGCTAGTGACGGTTTCAGTCTGGTGTCAGCCTCTCCTCGTGACGGTGTCGGTCTGGTGTCAGCCTCTCCTCGTGACGGTGTCAGTCTGGTGTCAGCCTCGCTAGTGACGGTTTCAGTCTGGTGTCAGCCTCTCCTCGTGACGGTGTCGGTCTGGTGTCAGCCTCGCTAGTGACGGTGTCGGTCTGGTGTCAGCCTCGCCTCGTGACGGGGTCGGTCTGGTGTCAGCCTCGCCTCGTGACGGTGTCGGTCTGGTGTCAGCCTCGCCTAGTGACGGTGTCGGTCTGGTGTCAGCCTCGCCTCGTGACGGTGTCGGTCTGGTGTCAGCCTCTCCTCGTGATGGTGTCGGTCTGGTGTCATCCTCTCCTCGTGACGGGGTCGGTCTGGTGTCAGCCTCTCCTCGTGACGGGGTCGGTCTGGTGTCAGCCTCGCTAGTGACGGTTTCAGTCTGGTGTCAGCCTCGCCTCGTGACGGTGTCGGTCTGGTGTTATGCTCGCTAGTGACGGTGTCGGTCTGTTGTCATCCTCGCCTCGTGACGGGGTCGGTCTGGTGTCAGCCTCTCCTCGTGACGGTGTCGGTCTGGTGTCAGCCTCTCCTCGTGACGGGGTCGGTCTGGTGTCAGCCTCTCCTCGTGACGGTGTCGGTCTGGTGTCAGCCTCGCTAGTGACGGTGTCAGTCTGGTGTCAGCCTCGCTAGTGACGGTTTCAGTCTGGTGTCAGCCTCTCCTCGTGACGGTGTCAGTCTGGTGTCAGCCTCTCCTCGTGACGGTGTCAGTCTGGTGTCAGCCTCGCTAGTGACGGTTTCAGTCTGGTGTCAGCCTCTCCTCGTGACGGTGTCGGTCTGGTGTCAGCCTCTCCTCGTGACAGTGTCAGTCTGGTGTCAGCCTCGCTAGTGACGGGGTCGGTCTGGTGTCAGCCTCGCTAGTGACGGTGTCGGTCTGGTGTCAGCCTCGCCTCGTGACGGTGTCGGTCTGGTGTCAGCCTCGCCTCGTGACGGTGTCGGTCTGGTGTCAGCCTCGCCTCGTGACGGTGTCGGTCTGGTGTCAGCCTCGCCTCGTGACGGTGTCGGTCTGGTGTCAGCCTCTCCTCGTGACGGTGTCAGTCTGGTGTCAGCCTCTCCTCGTGACGGTGTCAGTCTGGTGTCAGCCTCGCTAGTGACGGTTTCAGTCTGGTGTCAGCCTCTCCTCGTGACGGTGTCAGTCTGGTGTCAGCCTCTCCTCGTGACGGTGTCAGTCTGGTGTCAGCCTCGCTAGTGACGGTTTCAGTCTGGTGTCAGCCTCTCCTCGTGACGGGGTCGGTCTGGTGTCAGCCTCTCCTCGTGACGGGGGTCGGTCTGGTGTCAACCTCGCTAGTGACGGGGTCGGTCTGGTGTCAGCCTCGCTAGTGACGGGGTCGGTCTGGTGTCAGCCTCGCTAGTGACGGTTTCAGTCTGGTGTCAGCCTCTCCTCGTGACGGTGTCCGTCTGGTGTCAGCCTCGCTAGTGACGGGGTCGGTCTGGTGTCAGCCTCGCTAGTGACGGGGTCGGTCTGGTGTCAGCCTCGCCTCGTGACGGTGTCGGTCTGGTGTCAGCCTCGCCTCGTGACGGTGTCGGTCTGGTGTCATCCTCGCTAGTGACGGTGTCGGTCTGGTGTCATCCTCGCCTCGTGACGGGGTCGGTCTGGTGTCAGCCTCGCTAGTGACGGAGTCGGTCTGGTGTCAGCCTCTCCTCGTGACGGTGTCGATCTGGTGTCAGCCTCGCCTCGTGACGGTGTCGGTCTGGTGTCAGCCTCGCTAGTGACGGTTTCAGTCTGGTGTCAGCCTCTCCTCGTGACGGTGTCAGTCTGGTGTCAGCCTCTCCTCGTGACGGTGTCAGTCTGGTGTCAGCCTCGCTAGTGACGGTTTCAGTCTGGTGTCAGCCTCGCCTCGTGACGGTGTCGGTCTGGTGTTATGCTCGCTAGTGACGGTGTCGGTCTGTTGTCATCCTCGCCTCGTGACGGGGTCGGTCTGGTGTCAGCCTCTCCTCGTGACGGGGGTCGGTCTGGTGTCAGCCTCGCTAGTGACGGTTTCGGTCTGGTGTCAGCCTCTCCTCGTGACGGTGTCGGTCTGGTGTCAGCCTCGCTAGTGACGGTGTCAGTCTGGTGTCAGCCTCGCTAGTGACGGTTTCAGTCTGGTGTCAGCCTCTCCTCGTGACGGTGTCGGACTGGTGTCAGCCTCTCCTCGTGACGGTGTCAGTCTGGTGTCAGCCTCGCTAGTGACGGTTTCAGTCTGGTGTCAGCCTCTCCTCGTGACGGTGTCGGTCTGGTGTCAGCCTCGCTAGTGACGGGGTCGGTCTGGTGTCAGCCTCGCTAGTGACGGTGTCGGTCTGGTGTCAGCCTCGCCTCGTGACGGTGTCGGTCTGGTGTCAGCCTCGCCTCGTGACGGTGTCGGTCTGGTGTCAGCCTCTCCTCGTGACGGTGTCGGTCTGGTGTCATCCTCTCCTCGTGACGGGGTCGGTCTGGTGTCAGCCTCTCCTCGTGACGGGGTCGGTCTGGTGTCAGCCGCGCTAGTGACGGTTTCAGTCTGGTGTCAGCCTCGCCTCGTGACGGTGTCGGTCTGGTGTTATGCTCGCTAGTGACGGTGTCGGTCTGTTGTCATCCTCGCCTCGTGACGGGGTCGGTCTGGTGTCAGCCTCTCCTCGTGACGGTTTCGGTCTGGTGTCAGCCTCTCCTCGTGACGGGGTCAGTCTGGTGTCAGCCTCTCCTCGTGACGGGGGTCGGTCTGGTGTCAGCCTCGCTAGTGACGGTTTCAGTCTGGTGTCAGCCTCTCCTCGTGACGGTGTCCGTCTGGTGTCAGCCTCGCTAGTGACGGGGTCGGTCTGGTGTCAGCCTCGCTAGTGACGGGGTCGGTCTGGTGTCAGCCTCGCCTCGTGACGGTGTCGGTCTGGTGTCAGCCTCGCCTCGTGACGGTGTCGGTCTGGTGTCATCCTCGCTAGTGACGGTGTTGGTCTGGTGTCATCCTCGCCTCGTGACGGGGTCGGTCTGGTGTCAGCCTCGCTAGTGACGGTTTCAGTCTGGTGTCAGCCTCTCCTCGTGACGGTGTCCGTCTGGTGTCAGCCTCTCCTCGTGACGGTGTCAGTCTGGTGTCAGCCTCTCCTCGTGACGGTGTCAGTCTGGTGTCAGCCTCGCTAGTGACGGTTTCAGTCTGGTGTCAGCCTCTCCTCGTGATGGTGTCAGTCTGGTGTCAGCCTCGCTAGTGACGGTGTCAGTCTGGTGTCAGCTTCGCTAGTGACGGTTTCAGTCTGGTGTCAGCCTCTCCTCGTGACGGTGTCAGTCTGGTGTCAGCCTCGCTAGTGACGGGGTCGGTCTGGTGTCAGCCTCTCCTCGTGACGGGGTCGGTCTGGTGTCAGCCTCTCCTCGTGACGGTGTCAGTCTGGTGTCAGCCTCGCTAGTGACGGTTTCGGTCTGGTGTCAGCCTCTCCTCGTGACGGTGTCAGTCTGGTGTCAGCCTCGCTAGTGACGGTGTCAGTCTGGTGTCAGCCTCGCTAGTGACGGTGTCAGTCTGGTGTCAGCCTCTCCTCGTGACGGTGTCAGTCTGGTGTCAGCCTCTCCTCGTGACGGTGTCAGTCTGGTGTCAGCCTCGCTAGTGACGGTTTCAGTCTGGTGTCAGCCTCTCCTCGTGACGGTGTCCGTCTGGTGTCAGCCTCTCCTCGTGACGGTGTCAGTCTGGTGTCAGCCTCGCTAGTGACGGGGTCGGTCTGGTGTCAGCCTCTCCTCGTGACGGGGTCGGTCTGGTGTCAGCCTCTCCTCGTGACGGTGTCGGTCTGGTGTCAGCCTCTCCTCGTGACGGGGTCCGTCTGGTGTCAGCCTCTCCTCGTGACGGGGTCGGTCTGGTGTCAGCCTCTCCTCGTGACGGGGTCGGTCTGGTGTCAGCCTCGCTAGTGACGGTTTCAGTCTGGTGTCAGCCTCTCCTCGTGACGGTGTCAGTCTGGTGTCAGCCTCGCTAGTGACGGTGTCAGTCTGGTGTCAGCCTCGCTAGTGACGGTTTCAGTCTGGTGTCAGCCTCTCCTCGTGACGGTGTCAGTCTGGTGTCAGCCTCTCCTCTTGACGGTGTCGGTCTGGTGTCAGCCTCGCCTCGTGACGGTGTCGGTCTGGTGTCATCCTCGCTAGTGACGGTGTCGGTCTGGTGTCATCCTCGCCTCGTGACGGGGTCGGTCTGGTGTCAGCCTCGCTAGTGACGGAGTCGGTCTGGTGTCAGCCTCTCCTCGTGACGGTGTCGGTCTGGTGTCAGCCTCTCCTCGTGACGGTGTCGGTCTGGTGTCAGCCTCTCCTCGTGACAGGGTCCGTCTGGTGTCAGCCTCGCTAGTGACGGTTTCGGTCTGGTGTCAGCCTCTCCTCGTGACGGTGTCAGTCTGGTGTCAGCCTCGCTAGTGACGGTGTCAGTCTGGTGTCAGCCTCGCTAGTGACGGTGTCAGTCTGGTGTCAGCCTCGCTAGTGAGGGTGTCAGTCTGGTGTCAGCCTCTCCTCGTGACGGTGTCAGTCTGGTGTCAGCCTCTCCTCGTGACGGTGTCAGTCTGGTGTCAGCCTCGCTAGTGACGGTTTCAGTCTGGTGTCAGCCTCTCCTCGTGACGGTGTCCGTCTGGTGTCAGCCTCTCCTCGTGACGGGGTCGGTCTGGTGTCAGCCTCTCCTCGTGACGGTGTCGGTCTGGTGTCAGCCTCTCCTCGTGACGGGGTCCGTCTGGTGTCAGCCTCTCCTCGTGACGGGGTCGGTCTGGTGTCAGCCTCTCCTCGTGACGGGGTCGGTCTGGTGTCAGCCTCGCTAGTGACGGTGTCAGTCTGGTGTCAGCCTCTCCTCGTGACGTTGTCAGTCTGGTGTCAGCCTCGCTAGTGACGGTGTCAGTCTGGTGTCAGCCTCGCTAGTGACGGTTTCAGTCTGGTGTCAGCCTCTCCTCGTGACGGTGTCAGTCTGGTGTCAGCCTCGCTAGTGACGGTGTCAGTCTGGTGTCAGCCTCTCCTCGTGACGGTGTCAGTCTGGTGTCAGCCTCTCCTCGTGACGGTGTCAGTCTGGTGTCAGCCTCTCCTCGTGACGGTGTCAGTCTGGTGTCAGCCTCGCTAGTGACGGTTTCAGTCTGGTGTCAGCCTCTCCTCGTGACGGTGTCCGTCTGGTGTCAGCCTCTCCTCGTGACGGTGTCAGTCTGGTGTCAGCCTCGCTAGTGACGGGGTCGGTCTGGTGTCAGCCTCTCCTCGTGATGGGGTCGGTCTGGTGTCAGCCTCTCCTCGTGACGGTGTCGGTCTGGTGTCAGCCTCTCCTCGTGACGGGGTCCGTCTGGTGTCAGCCTCTCCTCGTGACGGGGTCGGTCTGGTGTCAGCCTCTCCTCGTGACGGGGTCGGTCTGGTGTCAGCCTCGCTAGTGACGGTTTCAGTCTGGTGTCAGCCTCTCCTCGTGATGGTGTCAGTCTGGTGTCAGCCTCGCTAGTGACGGTGTCAGTCTGGTGTCAGCCTCGCTAGTGACGGTTTCAGTCTGGTGTCAGCCTCTCCTCATGACGGTGTCAGTCTGGTGTCAGCCTCGCTAGTGACGGGGTCGGTCTGGTGTCATCCTCTCCTCGTGACGGGGTCGGTCTGGTGTCAGCCTCTCCTCGTGACGGGGTCGGTCTGGTGTCAGCCTCTCCTCGTGACGGTGTCGGTCTGGTGTCAGCCTCTCCTCATGACGGGGTCCGTCTGGTGTCAGCCTCTCCTTGTGACGGTGTCGGTCTGGTGTCAGCCTCTCCTCGTGACTGGGTCCGTCTGGTGTCAGCCTCGCTAGTGACGGTTTCGGTCTGGTGTCAGCCTCTCCTCGTGACGGTGTCAGTCTGGTGTCAGCCTCGCTAGTGACGGTGTCAGTCTGGTGTCAGCCTTGCTAGTGACGGTGTCAGTCTGGTGTCAGCCTCTCCTCGTGACGGTGTCAGTCTGGTGTCAGCCTCTCCTCGTGACGGTGTCAGTCTGGTGTCAGCCTCGCTAGTGACGGGGTCGGTCTGGTGTCAGCCTCTCCTCGTGACGGTGTCGGTCTGGTGTCATCCTCGCTAGTGACGGTGTCGGTCTGGTGTCATCCTCGCCTCGTGACGGGGTCGGTCTGGTGTCAGCCTCGCTAGTGACGGAGTCGGTCTGGTGTCAGCCTCTCCTCGTGACGGTGTCGGTCTGGTGTCAGCCTCTCCTCGTGACGGTTTCGGTCTGGTGTCAGCCTCTCCTCGTGACAGGGTCCGTCTGGTGTCAGCCTCGCTAGTGACGGTGTCAGTCTGGTGTCAGCCTCTCCTCGTGACGGTGTCAGTCTGGTGTCAGCCTCTCCTCGTGACGGTGTCAGTCTGGTGTCAGCCTCGCTAGTGACGGTTTCAGTCTGGTGTCAGCCTCTCCTCGTGACGGTGTCCGTCTGGTGTCAGCCTCTCCTCGTGACGGTGTCAGTCTGGTGTCAGCCTCGCTAGTGACGGGGTCGGTCTGGTGTCAGCCTTTCCTCGTGACGGGGTCGGTCTGGTGTCAGCCTCTCCTCGTGACGGTGTCGGTCTGGTGTCAGCCTCTCCTCGTGACGGGGTCCGTCTGGTGTCAGCCTCTCCTCGTGACGGTGTCCGTCTGGTGTCAGCCTCTCCTCGTGACGGTGTCCGTCTGGTGTCAGCCTCGCTAGTGACGGGGTCGGTCTGGTGTCAGCCTCGCTAGTGACGGGGTCGGTCTGGTGTCAGCCTCGCCTCGTGACGGTGTCGGTCTGGTGTCAGCCTCGCCTCGTGACGGTGTCGGTCTGGTGTCATCCTTGCTAGTGACGGTGTCGGTCTGGTGTCATCCTCGCCTCGTGACGGGGTCGGTCTGGTGTCAGCCTCGCTAGTGACGGAGTCGGTCTGGTGTCAGCCTCTCCTAGTGACGGTGTCGGTCTGGTGTCAGCCACTCCTCGTGACGGTGTCGGTCTGGTGTCAGCCTCTCCTCGTGACAGGGTCCGTCTGGTGTCAGCCTCGCTAGTGACGGTTTCGGTCTGGTGTCAGCCTCTCCTCGTGACGGTGTCAGTCTGGTGTCAGCCTCGCTAGTGACGGTGTCAGTCTGGTGTCAGCCTCGCTAGTGACGGTGTCAGTCTGGTGTCAGCCTCTCCTCGTGACGGTGTCAGTCTGGTGTCAGCCTCTCCTCGTGACGGTGTCAGTCTGGTGTCAGCCTCGCTAGTGACGGTTTCAGTCTGGTGTCAGCCTCTCCTCGTGACGGTGTCAGTCTGGTGTCAGCCTCGCTAGTGACGGGGTCGGTCTGGTGTCAGCCTCTCCTCGTGACGGGGTCGGTCTGGTGTCAGCCTCTCCTCGTGACGGTGTCGGTCTGGTGTCAGCCTCTCCTCGTGACGGGGTCCGTCTGGTGTCAGCCTCTCCTCGTGACGGGGTCGGTCTGGTGTCAGCCTCTCCTCGTGACGGGGTCGGTCTGGTGTCAGCCTCTCCTCGTGACGGTGTCGGTCTGGTGTCAGCCTCTCCTCGTGACGGGGTCCGTCTGGTGTCAGCCTCTCCTCGTGACGGGGTCGGTCTGGTGTCAGCCTCTCCTCGTGACGGGGTCGGTCTGGTGTCAGCCTCTCCTCGTGACGGTGTCGGTCTGGTGTCAGCCTCTCCTCGTGACGGGGTCCGTCTGGTGTCAGCCTCTCCTCGTGACGGGGTCGGTCTGGTGTCAGCCTCGCTAGTGACGGTTTCAGTCTGGTGTCAGCCTCTCCTCGTGACGGTGTCAGTCTGGTGTCAGCCTCGCTAGTGACGGTGTCAGTCTGGTGTCAGCCTCGCTAGTGACGGTTTCAGTCTGGTGTCAGCCTCTCCTCGTGACGGTGTCAGTCTGGTGTCAGCCTCGCTAGTGACGGGGTCGGTCTGGTGTCAGCCTCTCCTCGTGACGGGGTCGGTCTGGTGTCAGCCTCTCCTCGTGACGGTGTCAGTCTGGTGTCAGCCTCGCTAGTGACGGTTTCAGTCTGGTGTCAGCCTCTCCTCGTGACGGTGTCCGTCTGGTGTCAGCCTCGCTAGTGACGGGGTCGGTCTGGTGTCAGCCTCGCTAGTGACGGGGTCGGTCTGGTGTCAGCCTCGCCTCGTGACGGTGTCGGTCTGGTGTCAGCCTCGCCTCGTGACGGTGTCGGTCTGGTGTCAGCCTCGCCTCGTGACGGTGTCGGTCTGGTGTCATCCTCGCTAGTGACGGTGTCGGTCTGGTGTCATCCTCGCCTCGTGACGGGGTCGGTCTGGTGTCAGCCTCGCTAGTGACGGAGTCGGTCTGGTGTCAGCCTCTCCTCGTGACGGTGTCGGTCTGGTGTCAGCCTCTCCTCGTGACAGGGTCCGTCTGGTGTCAGCCTCGCTAGTGACGGTTTCTGTCTGGTGTCAGCCTCTCCTCGTGACGGTGTCAGTCTGGTGTCAGCCTCGCTAGTGACGGTGTCAGTCTGGTGTCAGCCTCGCTAGTGACGGTGTCAGTCTGGTGTCAGCCTCTCCTCGTGAGGTGTCAGTCTGGTGTCAGCCTCTCCTCGTGACGGTGTCAGTCTGGTGTCAGCCTCGCTAGTGACGGATTCAGTCTGGTGTCAGCCTCTCCTCGTGACGGTGTCCGTCTGGTGTCAGCCTCTCCTCGTGACGGTGTCAGTCTGGTGTCAGCCTCGCTAGTGACGGGGTCGGTCTGGTGTCAGCCTCTCCTCGTGACGGGGTCGGTCTGGTGTCAGCCTCTCCTCGTGACGGTGTCGGTCTGGTGTCAGCCTCTCCTCGTGACGGGGTCCGTCTGGTGTCAGCCTCTCCTCGTGACGGGGTCGGTCTGGTGTCAGCCTCTCCTCGTGACGGGGTCGGTCTGGTGTCAGCCTCGCTAGTGACGGTTTCAGTCTGGTGTCAGCCTCTCCTCGTGACGGTGTCAGTCTGGTGTCAGCCTCGCTAGTGACGGTGTCAGTCTGGTGTCAGCCTCGCTAGTGACGGTTTCAGTCTGGTGTCAGCCTCTCCTCGTGACGGTGTCAGTCTGGTGTCAGCCTCTCCTCGTGACGGTGTCAGTCTGGTGTCAGCCTCGCTAGTGACGGTTTCAGTCTGGTGTCAGCCTCTCCTCGTGACGGTGTCAGTCTGGTGTCAGCCTCTCCTCGTGACGGTGTCAGTCTGGTGTCAGCCTCGCTAGTGACGGTTTCAGTCTGGTGTCAGCCTCTCCTCGTGACGGTGTCCGTCTGGTGTCAGCCTCGCTAGTGACGGGGTCGGTCTGGTGTCAGCCTCGCTAGTGACGGGGTCGGTCTGGTGTCAGCCTCGCCTCGTGACGGTGTCGGTCTGGTGTCAGCCTCGCCTCGTGACGGTGTCGGTCTGGTGTCATCCTCGCTAGTGACGGTGTCGGTCTGGTGTCATCCTCGCCTCGTGACGGGGTCGGTCTGGTGTCAGCCTCTCCTCGTGACGGTGTCGGTCTGGTGTCAGCCTCTCCTCGTGACGGTGTCGGTCTGGTGTCAGCCTCTCCTCGTGACAGGGTCCGTCTGGTGTCAGCCTCGCTAGTGCCGTTTTCGGTCTGGTGTCAGCCTCTCCTCGTGACGGTGTCAGTCTGGTGTCAGCCTCGCTAGTGACGGTGTCAGTCTGGTGTCAGCCTCGCTAGTGACGGTGTCAGTCTGGTGTCAGCCTCGCTAGTGACGGTGTCAGTCTGGTGTCAGCCTCTCCTCGTGACGGTGTCAGTCTGGTGTCAGCCTCTCCTCGTGACGGTGTCAGTCTGGTGTCAGCCTCGCTAGTGACGGTTTCAGTCTGGTGTCAGCCTCTTCTCGTGACGGTGTCAGTCTGGTGTCAGCCTCTCCTCGTGACGGTGTCAGTCTGGTGTCAGCCTCGCTAGTGACGGTTTCAGTCTGGTGTCAGCCTCTCCTCGTGACGGTGTCCGTCTGGTGTCAGCCTCGCTAGTGACGGGGTCGGTCTGGTGTCAGCCTCGCTAGTGACGGGGTCGGTCTGGTGTCAGCCTCGCCTCGTGACGGTGTCGGTCTGGTGTCATCCTCGCTAGTGACGGTTTCGGTCTGGTGTCAGCCTCTCCTCGTGACGGTGTCAGTCTGGTGTCAGCCTCGCTAGTGACGGTGTCAGTCTGGTGTCAGCCTCTCCTCGTGACGGTGTCAGTCTGGTGTCAGCCTCTCCTCGTGACGGTGTCAGTCTGGTGTCAGCCTCGCTAGTGACGGTTTCAGTCTGGTGTCAGCCTCTCCTCGTGACGGTGTCCGTCTGGTGTCAGCCTCTCCTCGTGATGGTGTCAGTCTGGTGTCAGCCTCGCTAGTGACGGGGTCGGTCTGGTGTCAGCCTCTCCTCGTGATGGGGTCGGTCTGGTGTCAGCCTCTCCTCGTGACGGTGTCGGTCTGGTGTCAGCCTCGCCTCGTGACGGTGTCGGTCTGGTATCATCCTCGCTAGTGACGGTGTCGGTCTGGTGTCATCCTCGCCTCGTGACGGGGTCGGTCTGGTGTCAGCCTCGCTAGTGACGGAGTCGGTCTGGTGTCAGCCTCTCCTCGTGACGGTGTCGGTCTGGTGTCAGCCTCTCCTCGTGACGGTGTCGGTCTGGTGTCAGCCTCTCCTCGTGACAGGGTCCGTCTGGTGTCAGCCTCGCTAGTGACGGTTTCAGTCTGGTGTCAGCCTCTCCTCGTGACGGTGTCCGTCTGGTGTCAGCCTCTCCTCGTGACGGTGTCAGTCTGGTGTCAGCCTCGCTAGTGACGGGGTCGGTCTGGTGTCAGCCTCTCCTCGTGACGGGGTCGGTCTGGTGTCAGCCTCTCCTCGTGACGGTGTCGGTCTGGTGTCAGCCTCTCCTCGTGACGGTGTCGGTCTGGTGTCAGCCTCTCCTCGTGACGGGGTCCGTCTGGTGTCAGCCTCTCCTCGTGACGGGGTCGGTCTGGTGTCAGCCTCTCCTCGTGACGGGGTCGGTCTGGTGTCAGCCTCGCTAGTGACGGTTTCAGTCTGGTGTCAGCCTCTCCTCGTGATGGTGTCAGTCTGGTGTCAGCCTCGCTAGTGACGGTGTCAATCTGGTGTCAGCCTCGCTAGTGACGGTTTCAGTCTGGTGTCAGCCTCTCCTCATGACGGTGTCAGTCTGGTGTCAGCCTCGCTAGTGACGGGGTCGGTCTGGTGTCATCCTCTCCTCGTGACGGGGTCGGTCTGGTGTCAGCCTCTCCTCGTGACGGTGTCAGTCTGGTGTCAGCCTCGCTAGTGACGGTTTCAGTCTGGTGTCAGCCTCTCCTCGTGATGGTGTCCGTCTGGTGTCAGCCTCGCTAGTGACGGGGTCGGTCTGGTGTCAGCCTCGCTAGTGACGGGGTCGGTCTGGTGTCAGCCTCGCCTCGTGACGGTGTCGGTCTGGTGTCAGCCTCGCCTCGTGACGGTGTCGGTCTGGTGTCATCCTCGCTAGTGACGGTGTCGGTCTGGTGTCATCCTCGCCTCGTGACGGGGTCGGTCTGGTGTCAGCCTCGCTAGTGACGGAGTCGGTCTGGTGTCAGCCTCTCCTCGTGACGGTGTCGGTCTGGTGACGGTGTCGGTCTGGTGTCAGCCTCTCCTCGTGACTGGGTCCGTCTGGTGTCAGCCTCGCTAGTGACGGTTTCGGTCTGGTGTCAGCCTCTCCTCGTGACGGTGTCAGTCTGGTGTCAGCCTCGCTAGTGACGGTGTCAGTCTGGTGTCAGCCTCGCTAGTGACGGTGTCAGTCTGGTGTCAGCCTCTCCTCGTGACGGTGTCAGTCTGGTGTCAGCCTCTCCTCATGACGGTGTCAGTCTGGTGTCAGCCTCGCTAGTGACGGTTTCAGTCTGGTGTCAGCCTCTCCTCGTGACGGTGTCCGTCTGGTGTCAGCCTCTCCTCGTGACGGTGTCAGTCTGGTGTCAGCCTCGCTAGTGACGGGGTCGGTCTGGTGTCAGCCTCTCCTCGTGACGGGGTCGGTCTGGTGTCAGCCTCTCCTCGTGACGGTGTCGGTCTGGTGTCAGCCTCTCCTCCTGACGGGGTCGGTCTGGTGTCAGCCTCTCCTCGTGACGGTGTCGGTCTGGTGTCAGCCTTTCCTCGTGACTGGGTCCGTCTGGTGTCAGCCTCGCTAGTGACGGATTCGGTCTGGTGTCAGCCTCTCCTCGTGACGGTGTCAGTCTGGTGTCAGCCTCGCTAGTGACGGTGTCAGTCTGGTGTCAGCCTCGCTAGTGACGGTGTCAGTCTGGTGTCAGCCTCTCCTCGTGACGGTGTCAGTCTGGTGTCAGCCTCTCCTCATGACGGTGTCAGTCTGGTGTCAGCCTCGCTAGTGACGGTTTCAGTCTGGTGTCAGCCTCTCCTCGTGACGGTGTCCGTCTGGTGTCAGCCTCTCCTCGTGACGGTGTCAGTCTGGTGTCAGCCTCGCTAGTGACGGGGTCGGTCTGGTGTCAGCCTCTCCTCGTGACGGGGTCGGTCTGGTGTCAGCCTCGCTAGTGACGGTTTCAGTCTGGTGTCAGCCTCGCCTCGTGACGGTGTCGGTCTGGTGTCATCCTCGCTAGTGACGGTGTCGGTCTGGTGTCATCCTCGCCTCGTGACGGGGTCGGTCTGGTGTCAGCCTCGCTAGTGACGGAGTCGGTCTGGTGTCAGCCTCTCCTCGTGACGGTGTCGGTCTGGTGTCAGCCTCTCCTCGTGACGGTGTCGGTCTGGTGTCAGCCTCTCCTCGTGACAGGGTCCGTCTGGTGTCAGCCTCGCTAGTGACGGTTTCGGTCTGGTGTCAGCCTCTCCTCGTGACGGTGTCAGTCTGGTGTCAGCCTCGCTAGTGACGGTGTCAGTCTGGTGTCAGCCTCTCCTCGTGACGGTGTCAGTCTGGTGTCAGCCTCTCCTCGTGACGGTGTCAGTCTGGTGTCAGCCTCGCTAGTGACGGTTTCAGTCTGGTGTCAGCCTCTCCTCGTGACGGTGTCCGTCTGGTGTCAGCCTCTCCTCGTGACGGTGTCAGTCTGGTGTCAGCCTCGCTAGTGACGGGGTCGGTCTGGTGTCAGCCTTTCCTCGTGACGGGGTCGGTCTGGTGTCAGCCTCTCCTCGTGACGGTGTCGGTCTGGTGTCAGCCTCTCCTCGTGACGGTGTCGGTCTGGTGTCAGCCTCTCCTCGTGACGGTGTCGGTCTGGTGTCAGCCTCTCCTCGTGACAGGGTCCGTCTGGTGTCAGCCTCGCTAGTGACGGTTTCGGTCTGGTGTCAGCCTCTCCTCGTGACGGTGTCAGTCTGGTGTCAGCCTCGCTAGTGACGGTGTCAGTCTGGTGTCAGCCTCTCCTCGTGACGGTGTCAGTCTGGTGTCAGCCTCTCCTCGTGACGGTGTCAGTCTGGTGTCAGCCTCGCTAGTGACGGTTTCAGTCTGGTGTCAGCCTCTCCTCGTGACGGTGTCCGTCTGGTGTCAGCCTCTCCTCGTGATGGTGTCAGTCTGGTGTCAGCCTCGCTAGTGACGGTGTCGGTCTGGTGTCATCCTCGCCTCGTGACGGGGTCGGTCTGGTGTCAGCCTCGCTAGTGACGGAGTCGGTCTGGTGTCAGCCTCTCCTCGTGACGGTGTCGGTCTGGTGTCAGCCTCTCCTCGTGACGGTGTCGGTCTGGTGTCAGCCTCTCCTCGTGACAGGGTCCGTCTGGTGTCAGCCTCGCTAGTGACGGTTTCGGTCTGGTGTCAGCCTCTCCTCGTGACGGTGTCAGTCTGGTGTCAGCCTCGCTAGTGACGGTGTCAGTCTGGTGTCAGCCTCGCTAGTGACGGTGTCAGTCTGGTGTCAGCCTCTCCTCGTGACGGTGTCAGTCTGGTGTCAGCCTCTCCTCGTGACGGTGTCAGTCTGGTGTCAGCCTCGCTAGTGACGGTTTCAGTCTGGTGTCAGCCTCTCCTCGTGACGGTGTCCGTCTGGTGTCAGCCTCTCCTCGTGACGGTGTCAGTCTGGTGTCAGCCTCGCTAGTGACGGGGTCGGTCTGGTGTCAGCCTTTCCTCGTGACGGGGTCGGTCTGGTGTCAGCCTCTCCTCGTGACGGTGTCGGTCTGGTGTCAGCCTCTCCTCGTGACGGGGTCCGTCTGGTGTCAGCCTCTCCTCGTGACGGTGTCCGTCTGGTGTCAGCCTCTCCTCGTGACGGTGTCAGTCTGGTGTCAGCCTCGCTAGTGACGGTTTCAGTCTGGTGTCAGCCTCTCCTCGTGACGGTGTCCGTCTGGTGTCAGCCTCGCTAGTGACGGGGTCGGTCTGGTGTCTGCCTCGCTAGTGACGGGGTCGGTCTGGTGTCAGCCTCGCCTCGTGACGGTGTCGGTCTGGTGTCAGCCTCGCCTCGTGACGGTGTCGGTCTGGTGTCATCCTCGCTAGTGACGGTGTCGGTCTGGTGTTATCTTCGCCTCGTGACGGGGTCGGTCTGGTGTCAGCCTCGCTAGTGACGGAGTCGGTCTGGTGTCAGCCTCTCCTCGTGACGGGGTCGGTCTGGTGTCAGCCTCTCCTCGTGACGGTGTCGGTCTGGTGTCAGCCTCGCTAGTGACGGGGTCGGTCTGGTGTCAGCCTTTCCTCGTGACGGGGTCGGTCTGGTGTCAGCCTCTCCTCGTGACGGTGTCGGTCTGGTGTCAGCCTCTCCTCGTGACGGGGTCCGTCTGGTGTCAGCCTCGCTAGTGACGGTTTCAGTCTGGTGTCAGCCTCTCCTCGTGACGGTGTCAGTCTGGTGTCAGCCTCGCTAGTGACGGTGTCAGTCTGGTGTCAGCCTCGCTAGTGACGGTTTCAGTCTGGTGTCAGCCTCTCCTCGTGACGGTGTCAGTCTGGTGTCAGCCTCTCCTCGTGACGGTGTCAGTCTGGTGTCAGCCTCGCTAGTGACGGTTTCAGTCTGGTGTCAGCCTCTCCTCGTGACGGTGTCCGTCTGGTGTCAGCCTCGCTAGTGACGGGGTCGGTCTGGTGTCAGCCTCGCTAGTGACGGTGTCAGTCTGGTGTCAGCCTCTCCTCGTGACGGTGTCAGTCTGGTGTCAGCCTCTCCTCGTGACGGTGTCAGTCTGGTGTCAGCCTCGCTAGTGACGGTTTCAGTCTGGTGTCAGCCTCTCCTCGTGACGGTGTCCGTCTGGTGTCAGCCTCTCCTCGTGACGGTGTCAGTCTGGTGTCAGCCTCGCTAGTGACGGGGTCGGTCTGGTGTCAGCCTCTCCTCGTGACGGGGTCGGTCTGGTGTCAGCCTCTCCTCGTGACGGTGTCGGTCTGGTGTCAGCCTCTCCTCGTGACTGGGTCCGTCTGGTGTCAGCCTCTCCTCGTGACGGGGTCGGTCTGGTGTCAGCCTCTCCTCGTGACGGGGTCGGTCTGGTGTCAGCCTCGCTAGTGACGGTTTCAGTCTGGTGTCAGCCTCTCCTCGTGACGGTGTCAGTCTGGTGTCAGCCTCGCTAGTGACGGTGTCAGTCTGGTGTCAGCCTCGCTAGTGACGGTTTCAGTCTGGTGTCATCCTCTCCTCGTGACGGTGTCAGTCTGGTGTCAGCCTCGCTAGTGACGGTCTGGTGTCAGCCTCTCCTCGTGACAGGGTCCTTCTGGTGTCAGCCTCGCTAGTGACGGTTTCAGTCTGGTGTCAGCCTCGCTAGTGACGGTTTCAGTCTGGTGTCAGCCTCTCCTCGTGACGGTGTCAGTCTGGTGTCAGCCTCGCTAGTGACGGTTTCAGTCTGGTGTCAGCCTCTCCTCGTGACGGTGTCAGTCTGGTGTCAGCCTCTCCTCGTGACAGTGTCAGTCTGGTGTCAGCCTCGCTAGTGACGGTTTCAGTCTGGTGTCAGCCTCTCCTCGTGACGGTGTCAGTCTGGTGTCAGCCTCTCCTCGTGACGGTGTCAGTCTGGTGTCAGCCTCGCTAGTGACGGTTTCAGTCTGGTGTCAGCCTCTCCTTGTGACGGTGTCCGTCTGGTGTCAGCCTCGCTAGTGACGGGGTCGGACTGGTGTCAGCCTCGCTAGTGACGGGGTCGGTCTGGTGTCAGCCTCGCCTCGTGACGGTGTCGGTCTGGTGTCATCCTCGCTAGTGACGGTGTCGGTCTAGTGTCATCCTCACCTCGTGACGGGGTCGGTCTGGTGTCAGCCTCGCTAGTGACGGAGTCGGTCTGGTGTCAGCCTCTCCTCGTGATGGTGTCGGTCTGGTGTCAGCCTCTCCTCGTGACGGTGTCGGTCTGGTGTCAGCCTCTCCTCGTGACAGGGTCCGTCTGGTGTCAGCCTCGCTAGTGACGGTTTCAGTCTGGTGTCAGCCTCTCCTCGTGACGGTGTCAGTCTGGTGTCAGCCTCGCTAGTGACGGTGTCAGTCTGGTGTCAGCCTCGCTAGTGACGGGGTCGGTCTGGTGTCAGCCTCTCCTCGTGACGGGGTCGGTCTGGTGTCAGCCTCTCCTCGTGACGGTGTCGGTCTGGTGTCAGCCTCTCCTCGTGACGGGGTCCGTCTGGTGTCAGCCTCTCCTCGTGACGGGGTCGGTCTGGTGTCAGCCTCTCCTCGCGACAGGGTCGGTCTGGTGTCAGCCTCGCTAGTGACGGTTTCAGTCTGGTGTCAGCCTCTCCTCGTGACGGTGTCAGTCTGGTGTCAGCCTCGCTAGTGACGGTGTCAGTCTGGTGTCAGCCTCGCTAGTGACGGTTTCAGTCTGGTGTCAGCCTCTCCTCGTGACGGTGTCAGTCTGGTGTCAGCCTCGCTAGTGACGGTGTCAGTCTGGTGTCAGCCTCGCTAGTGACGGTTTCAGTCTGGTGTCAGCCTCTCCTCGTGACGGTGTCAGTCTGGTGTCAGCCTCGCTAGTGACGGGGTCGGTCTGGTGTCAGCTTCTCCTCGTGACGGGGTCGGTCTGGTGTCAGCCTCTCCTCGTGACGGTGTCAGTCTGGTGTCAGCCTCTCCTCGTGACGGTGTCAGTCTGGTGTCTCCTCGTGACGGTGTCCGTCTGGTGTCAGCCTCTCCTCGTGACGGTGTCAGTCTGGTGTCAGCCTCGCTAGTGACGGGGTCGGTCTGGTGTCAGCCTCTCCTCGTGACGGGGTCGGTCTGGTGTCAGCCTCTCCTCGTGACGGTGTCGGTCTGGTGTCAGCCTCTCCTCGTGACGGGGTCCGTCTGGTGTCAGCCTCTCCTCGTGACGGGGTCGGTCTGGTGTCAGCCTCTCCTCGTGACGGGGTCGGTCTGGTGTCAGCCTCGCTAGTGACGGTTTCAGTCTGGTGTCAGCCTCTCCTCGTGACAGTGTCAGTCTGGTGTCAGCCTCGCTAGTGACGGTGTCAGTCTGGTGTCAGCCTCGCTAGTGACGGTTTTAGTCTGGTGTCAGCCTCTCCTCGTGACGGTGTCAGTCTGGTGTCAGCCTCGCTAGTGACGGGGTCGGTCTGGTGTCAGCCTCTCCTCGTGACGGGGACGGTCTGGTGTCAGCCTCTCCTCATGACGGTGTCAGTCTGGTGTCAGCCTCGCTAGTGACGGTTTCAGTCTGGTGTCAGCCTCTCCTCGTGACAGTGTCCGTCTGGTGTCAGCCTCGCTAGTGACGGGGTCGGTCTGGTGTCAGCCTCGCTAGTGACGGGGTCGGTCTGGTGTCAGCCTCGCCTCGTGACGGTGTCGGTCTGGTGTCAGCCTCGCCTCGTGACGGTGTCGGTCTGGTGTCATCCTCGCTAGTGACGGTGTCGGTCTGGTGTCATCCTCGCCTCGTGACGGGGTCGGTCTGGTGTCAGCCTCGCTAGTGATGGAGTCGGTCTGGTGTCAGCCTCTCCTCGTGACGGTGTCGGTCTGGTGTCAGCCTCTCCTCGTGAAAGGGTCCGTCTGGTGTCAGCCTCTCCTCGTGAAAGGGTCCGTCTGGTGTCAGCCTCGCTAGTGACGGTTTCGGTCTGGTGTCAGCCTCTCCTCGTGACGGTGTCAGTCTGGTGTCAGCCTCGCTAGTGACGGTGTCAGTCTGGTGTCAGCCTCGCTAGTGACGGTGTCAGTCTGGTGTCAGCCTCGCTAGTGACGGTTTCAGTCTGGTGTCAGCCTCTCCTCGTGACGGTGTCAGTCTGGTGTCAGCCTCTCCTCGTGACGGTGTCAGTCTGGTGTCAGCCTCTCCTCGTGACGGTGTCAGTCTGGTGTCAGCCTCGCTAGTGACGGTTTCAGTCTGGTGTCAGCCTCTCCTCGTGACGGTGTCCGTCTGGTGTCAGCCTCGCTAGTGACGGGGTCGGTCTGGTGTCAGCCTCTCTAGTGACGGGGTCGGTCTGGTGTCAGCCTCGCCTCGTGACAGTGTCGGTCTGGTGTCAGCCTCGCCTCGTGACGGTGTCGGTCTGGTGTCAGCCTTGCCTCGTGACGGTGTCGGTCTGGTGTCATCCTCGCTAGTGACGGTGTCGGTCTGGTGTCATCCTCGCCTCGTGACGGGGTCGGTCTGGTGTCAGCCTCGCTAGTGACGGAGTCGGTCTGGTGTCAGCCTCTCCTCGTGACGGTGTCGGTCTGGTGTCAGCCTCTCCTCGTGACGGTGTCGGTCTGGTGTCAGCCTCTCCTCGTGACAGGGTCCGTCTGGTGTCAGCCTCTTTAGTGACGGTTTCGGTCTGGTGTCAGCCTCTCCTCGTGACGGTGTCAGTCTGGTGTCAGCCTCGCTAGTGACGGTGTCAGTCTGGTGTCAGCCTCTCCTCGTGACGGTTTCAGTCTGGTGTCAGCCTATCCTCGTGACGGTGTCAGTCTGGTGTCAGCCTCTCCTCATGACGGTGTCGGTCTGGTGTCAGCCTCTCCTCGTGACGGGGTCCGTCTGGTGTCAGCCTCTCCTCGTGACGGGGTCGGTCTGGTGTCAGCCTCTCCTCGTGACGGGGTCGGTCTGGTGTCAGCCTCGCTAGTGACGGTTTCAGTCTGGTGTCAGCCTCTCCTCGTGACGGTGTCAGTCTGGTGTCAGCCTCGCTAGTGACGGTGTCAGTCTGGTGTCAGCCTCGCTAGTGACGGTTTCAGTCTGGTGTCAGCCTCTCCTCGTGACGGTGTCAGTCTGGTGTCAGCCTCGCTAGTGACGGGGTCGGTCTGGTGTCAGCCTCTCCTCGTGACGGGGTCGGTCTGGTGTCAGCCTCTCCTCGTGACGGTGTCAGTCTGGTGTCAGCCTCGCTAGTGACGGTTTCAGTCTGGTGTCAGCCTCTCCTCGTGACGGTGTCCGTCTGGTGTCAGCCTCGCTAGTGACGGGGTCGGTCTGGTGTCAGCCTCGCTAGTGACGGGGTCGGTCTGGTGTCAGCCTCGCCTCGTGACGGTGTCGGTCTGGTGTCATCCTCGCTAGTGACGGTGTCGGTCTGGTGTCATCCTCGCCTCGTGACGGGGTCGGTCTGGTGTCAGCCTCGCTAGTGACGGAGTCGGTCTGGTGTCAGCCTCTCCTCGTGACGGTGTCGGTCTGGTGTCAGCCTCTCCTCGTGAAAGGGTCCGTCTGGTGTCAGCCTCTCCTCGTGAAAGGGTCCGTCTGGTGTCAGCCTCGCTAGTGACGGTTTCGGTCTGGTGTCAGCCTCTCCTCGTGACGGTGTCAGTCTGGTGTCAGCCTCGCTAGTGACGGTGTCAGTCTGGTGTCAGCCTCGCTAGTGACGGTGTCAGTCTGGTGTCAGCCTCGCTAGTGACGGTTTCAGTCTGGTGTCAGCCTCTCCTCGTGACGGTGTCAGTCTGGTGTCAGCCTCTCCTCGTGACGGTGTCAGTCTGGTGTCAGCCTCTCCTCGTGACGGTGTCAGTCTGGTGTCAGCCTCGCTAGTGACGGTTTCAGTCTGGTGTCAGCCTCTCCTCGTGACGGTGTCCGTCTGGTGTCAGCCTCGCTAGTGACGGGGTCGGTCTGGTGTCAGCCTCTCTAGTGACGGGGTCGGTCTGGTGTCAGCCTCGCCTCGTGACGGTGTCGGTCTGGTGTCAGCCTCGCCTCGTGACGGTGTCGGTCTGGTGTCAGCCTTGCCTCGTGACGGTGTCGGTCTGGTGTCATCCTCGCTAGTGACGGTGTCGGTCTGGTGTCATCCTCGCCTCGTGACGGGGTCGGTCTGGTGTCAGCCTCGCTAGTGACGGAGTCGGTCTGGTGTCAGCCTCTCCTCGTGACGGTGTCGGTCTGGTGTCAGCCTCTCCTCGTGACGGTGTCGGTCTGGTGTCAGCCTCTCCTCGTGACAGGGTCCGTCTGGTGTCAGCCTCTTTAGTGACGGTTTCGGTCTGGTGTCAGCCTCTCCTCGTGACGGTGTCAGTCTGGTGTCAGCCTCGCTAGTGACGGTGTCCGTCTGGTGTCAGCCTCTCCTCGTGACGGTGTCCGTCTGGTGTCAGCCTCGCTAGTGACGGGGTCGGTCTGGTGTCAGCCTCTCCTCGTGACGGTGTCGGTCTGGTGTCAGCCTCTCCTCGTGACAGGGTCCGTCTGGTGTCAGCCTCGCTAGTGACGGTTTCGGTCTGGTGTCAGCCTTTCCTCGTGACGGTGTCAGTCTGGTGTCAGCCTCGCTAGTGACGGTGTCAGTCTGGTGTCAGCCTTGCTAGTCACGGTGTCAGTCTGGTGTCAGCCTCTCCTCGTGACGGTGTCAGTCTGGTGTCAGCCTCTCCTCGTGACGGTGTCAGTCTGGTGTCAGCCTCGCTAGTGACGGTTTCAGTCTGGTGTCAGCCTCTCCTCGTGACGGTGTCCGTCTGGTGTCAGCCTCTCCTCGTGACGGTGTCAGTCTGGTGTCAGCCTCGCTAGTGACGGGGTCGGTCTGGTGTCAGCCTCTCCTCGTGACGGGGTCGGTCTGGTGTCAGCCTCTCCTCGTGACGGGGTCGGTCTGGTGTCAGCCTCTCCTCGTGACGGGGTCGGTCTGGTGTCAGCCTCGCTAGTGACGGTTTCAGTCTGGTGTCAGCCTCTCCTCGTGACGGTGTCAGTCTGGTGTCAGCCTCGCTAGTGACGGTGTCAGTCTGGTGTCAGCCTCGCTAGTGACGGTTTCGGTCTGGTGTCAGCCTCTCCTCGTGACGGTGTCAGCCTGGTTTCAGCCTCGCTAGTGACGGTGTCAGTCTGGTGTCAGCCTCGCTAGTGACGGGGTCGGTCTGGTGTCAGCCTCTCCTCGTGACGGGGTCGGTCTGGTGTCAGCCTCTCCTCGTGACGGTGTCGGTCTGGTGTCAGCCTCTCCTCGTGACGGGGTCCGTCTGGTGTCAGCCTCTCCTCGTGACGGGGTCGGTCTGGTGTCAGCCTCTCCTCGTGATGGGGTCGGTCTGGTGTCAGCCTCGCTAGTGACGGTTTCAGTCTGGTGTCAGCCTCTCCTCGTGACGGTGTCAGTCTGGTGTCAGCCTCGCTAGTGACGGGGTCGGTCTGGTGTCAGCCTCTCCTCGTGACGGTGTCAGTCTGGTGTCAGCCTCTCCTCGTGACGGTGTCAGTCTGGTGTCAGCCTCGCTAGTGACGGGGTCGGTCTGGTGTCAGCCTCGCTAGTGACGGTGTCAGTCTGGTGTCAGCCTCGCTAGTGACGGTTTCAGTCTGGTGTCAGCCTCTCCTCGTGACGGTGTCAGTCTGGTGTCAGCCTCGCTAGTGATGGTTTCAGTCTGGTGTCAGCCTCTCCTCGTGACGGTGTCAGTCTGGTGTCAGCCTCTCCTCGTGACGGTGTCAGTCTGGTGTCAGCCTCGCTAGTGACGGTTTCAGTCTGGTGTCAGCCTCTCCTCGTGACGGTGTCCGTCTGGTGTCAGCCTCGCTAGTGACGGGGTCGGTCTGGTGTCAGCCTCGCTAGTGACGGGGTCGGTCTGGTGTCAGCCTCGCCTCGTGACGGTGTCGGTCTTGTGTCAGCCTCGCCTTGTGACGGTGTCGGTCTGGTGTCATCCTCGCTAGTGACGGTGTCGGTCTGGTGTCATCCTCGCCTCGTGACGGGGTCGGTCTCGTGTCAGCCTCGCTAGTGACGGAGTCGGTCTGGTGTCAGCCTCTCCTCGTGACGGTGTCGGTCTGGTGTCAGCCTCTCCTCGTGACGGTGTCGGTCTGCTGTCAGCCTCTCCTCGTGACAGGGTCCGTCTGGTGTCAGCCTCGCTAGTGACGGTTTCGGTCTGGTGTCAGCCTCTCCTCGTGACGGTGTCAGTCTGGTGTCAGCCTCGCTAGTGACGGTGTCAGTCTGGTGTCAGCCTCGCTAGTGTAGGTGTCAGTCTGGTGTCAGCCTCTCCTCGTGACGGTGTCAGTCTGGTGTCAGCCTCTCCTCGTGACGGTGTCAGTCTGGTGTCAGCCTCGCTAGTGACGGTTTCAGTCTGGTGTCAGCCTCTCCTCGTGACGGTGTCAGTCTGGTGTCAGCCTCGCTAGTGACGCTTTCAGTCTGGTGTCAGCCTCGCCTCGTGACGGTGTCGGTCTTGTGTCAGCATCGCCTCGTGACGGTGTCGGTCTGGTGTCATCCTCGCTAGTGACGGTGTCGGTCTGGTGTCATCCTCGCCTCGTGACGGGGTCGGTCTGGTGTCAGCCTCGCTAGTGACGGAGTCGGTCTGGTGTCAGCCTCTCCTCGTGACGGTGTCAGTCTGGTGTCAGCCTCGCTAGTGACGGTTTCAGTCTGGTGTCAGCCTCTCCTCGTGACGGTGTCCGTCTGGTGTCAGCCTCGCTAGTGACGGGGTCGGTCTGGTGTCAGCCTCGCTAGTGACGGGGTCGGTCTGGTGTCAGCCTCGCCTCGTGACGGTGTCAGTCTGGTGTCAGCCTCGCCTCGTGACGGTGTCGGTCTGGTGTCATCCTCGCTAGTGACGGTGTCGTCTGGTGTCATCCTCGCCTCGTGACGGGGTCGGTCTGGTGTCAGCCTCGCTAGTGACGGAGTCGGTCTGGTGTCAGCCTCTCCTCGTGACGGTGTCGGTCTGGTGTCAGCCTCTCCTCGTGACGGTGTCGGTCTGGTGTCAGCCTCTCCTCGTGACAGGGTCCGTCTGGTGTCAGCCTCGCTAGTGACGGTTTCGGTCTGGTGTCAGCCTCTCCTCGTGACGGTGTCAGTCTGGTGTCAGCCTCGCTAGTGACGGTGTCAGTCTGGTGTCAGCCTCGCTAGTGACGGTGTCAGTCTGGTGTCAGCCTCTCCTCGTGACGGTGTCAGTCTGGTGTCAGCCTCTCCTCGTGACGGTGTCAGTCTGGTGTCAGCCTCGCTAGTGACGGTTTCAGTCTGGTGTCAGCCTCTCCTCGTGACGGTGTCCGTCTGGTGTCAGCCTCTCCTCGTGACGGTGTCAGTCTGGTGTCAGCCTCGCTAGTGACGGGGTCGGTCTGGTGTCAGCCTCTCCTCGTGACGGGGTCGGTCTGGTGTCAGCCTCTCCTCGTGACGGTGTCGGTCTGGTGTCAGCCTCTCCTCGTGACAGGGTCCGTCTGGTGTCAGCCTCTCCTCGTGACGGGGTCGGTCTGGTGTCAGCCTCTCCTCGTGACGGGGTCGGTCTGGTGTCAGCCTCGCCTCGTGACGGTGTCGGTCTGGTGTCATCCTCGCTAGTGACGGTGTCGGTCTGGTGTCATCCTCGCCTCGTGACGGGGTCGGTCTGGTGTCAGCCTCGCTAGTGACGGAGTCGGTCTGGTGTCAGCCTCTCCTCGTGACGGTGTCGGTCTGGTGTCAGCCTCTCCTCGTGACGGTGTCGGTCTGGTGTCAGCCTCTCCTCGTGACAGGGTCCGTCTGGTGTCAGCCTCGCTAGTGACGGTTTCGGTCTGGTGTCAGCCTCTCCTCGTGACGGTGTCAGTCTGGTGTCAGCCTCGCTAGTGACGGTGTCAGTCTGGTGTCAGCCTCGCTAGTGACGGTGTCAGTCTGGTGTCAGCCTCTCCTCGTGACGGTGTCAGTCTGGTGTCAGCCTCTCCTCGTGACGGTGTCAGTCTGGTGTCAGCCTCGCTAGTGACGGTTTCAGTCTGGTGTCAGCCTCTCCTCGTGACGGTGTCCGTCTGGTGTCAGCCTCTCCTCGTGACGGTGTCAGTCTGGTGTCAGCCTCGCTAGTGACGGGGTCGGTCTGGTGTCAGCCTCTCCTCGTGACGGGGTCGGTCTGGTGTCAGCCTCTCCTCGTGACGGTGTCGGTCTGGTGTCAGCCTCCTCCTCGTGACGTGGTCCGTCTGGTGTCAGCCTCTCCTCGTGACGGGGTCGGTCTGGTGTCAGCCTCTCTTCGTGACGGGGTCGGTCTGGTGTCAGCCTCGCTAGTGACGGTTTCAGTCTGGTGTCAGCCTCTCCTCGTGACGGTGTCAGTCTGGTGTCAGCCTCTCCTCGTGACGGTGTCAGTCTGGTGTCAGCCTCGCTAGTGACGGTTTCAGTCTGGTGTCAGCCTCTCCTCGTGACGGTGTCAGTCTGGTGTCAGCCTCTCCTCGTGACGGTGTCAGTCTGGTGTCAGCCTCGCTAGTGACGGTTTCAGTCTGGTGTCAGCCTCTCCTCGTGACGGTGTCGGTCTGGTGTCAGCCTCTCCTCGTGACGGGGTCCGTCTGGTGTCAGCCTCTCCTCGTGACGGTGTCGGTCTGGTGTCAGCCTCGCTAGTGACGTTTTCAGTCTGGTGTCAGCCTCTCCTCGTGACGGGGTCGGTCTGGTGTCAGCCTCTCCTCGTGACGGGGGTCGGTCTGGTGTCAGCCTCTCCTCGTGACGGGGTCGGTCTGGTGTCAGCCTCTCCTCGTGACGGTGTCAGTCTGGTGTCAGCCTCGCTAGTGACGGTGTCAGTCTGGTGTCAGCCTCGCTAGTGACGGTTTCAGTCTGGTGTCAGCCTCTCCTTGTGACGTGTCAGTCTGGTGTCAGCCTCGCTAGTGACGGTGTCAGTCTGGTGTCAGCCTCGCTAGTGACGGTGTCAGTCTGGTGTCAGCCTCTCCTCGTGACGGTGTCAGTCTGGTGTCAGCCTCTCCTCGTGACGGTGTCTGTCTGGTGTCAGCCTCGCTAGTGACGGGGTCGGTCTGGTGTCAGCCTCGCTAGTGACGGGGTCGGTCTGGTGTCAGCCTCGCCTCGTGACGGTGTCGGTCTGGTGTCAGCCTCGCCTCGTGACGGTGTCGGTCTGGTGTCATCCTCGCTAGTGACGGTGTCGGTCTGGTGTCATCCTTGCCTCGTGACGGGGTCGGTCTGGTGTCAGCCTCGCTAGTGACGGAGTCGGTCTGGTGTCAGCCTCTCCTCGTGACGGTGTCGGTCTGGTGTCAGCCTCTCCTCGGTGACGGTGTCGGTCTGGTGTCAGCCTCTCCTCGTGACAGGGTCCGTTCTGGTGTCAGCCTCGCTAGTGACTGTTTCGGTCTGGTGTCAGCCTCTCCTCGTGACGGTGTCAGTCTGGTGTCAGCCTCGCTAGTGACGGTTTCAGTCTAGTGTCAGCCTCTCCTCGTGACGGTGTCCGTCTGGTGTCAGCCTCTCCTCGTGACGGTGTCAGTCTGGTGTCAGCCTCGCTAGTGACGGGGTCGGTCTGGTGTCAGCCTCTCCTCGTGACGGGGTCGGTCTGGTGTCAGCCTCTCCTCGTGACGGTGTCGGTCTGGTGTCAGCCTCTCCTCGTGACGGGGTCCGTCTGGTGTCAGCCTCTCCTCGTGACGGTGTCAGTCTGGTGTCAGCCTCTCCTCGTGACGGTGTCAGTCTGGTGTCAGCCTCGCTAGTGATGGTGTCAGTCTGGTGTCAGCCTCTCCTCGTGATGGTGTCAGTCTGGTGTCAGCCTCGCTAGTGACGGTTTCAGTCTGGTGTCAGCCTCTCCTCGTGACGGTGTCCGTCTTGTGTCAGCCTCGCTAGTGACGGGGTCGGTCTGGTGTCAGCCTCGCTATTGACGGGGTCAGTCTGGTGTCAGCCTCTCCTCGTGACGGTGTCAGTCTGGTGTCAGCCTCGCTAGTGACGGTTTCAGTCTGGTGTCAGCCTCTCCTCGTGACGGTGTCAGTCTGGTGTCAGCCTCTCCTCGTGACGGGGTCGGTCTGGTGTCAGCCTCGCTAGTGACGGTTTCAGTCTGGTGTCAGCCTCGCTAGTGACGGTTTCAGTCTGGTGTCAGCCTCTCCTCGTGACGGTGTCCGTCTGGTGTCAGCCTCGCTAGTGACGGGGTCGGTCTGGTGTCAGCCTTGCTAGTGACGGGGTCGGTCTGGTGTCAGCCTCGCCTCGTGACGGTGTCGGTCTGGTGTCAGCCTCGCCTCGTGACGGTGTCAGTCTGGTGTCAGCCTCTCCTCGTGACGGTGTCAGTCTGGTGTCAGCCTCGCTAGTGACGGTTTCAGTCTGGTGTCAGCCTCTCCTCGTGACGGTGTCCGTCTGGTGTCAGCCTCGCTAGTGACGGGGTCGGTCTGGTGTCAGCCTCGCTAGTGACGGGGTCGGTCTGGTGTCAGCCTCGCCTCGTGACGGTGTCGGTCTGGTGTCAGCCTCGCCTCGTGACGGTGTCGGTCTGGTGTCATCCTCGCTAGTGACGGTGTCGGTCTGGTGTCATCCTCGCCTCGTGACGGGGTCGGTCTGGTGTCAGCCTCGCTAGTGACGGGGTCGGTCTGGTGTCAGCCTCTCCTCGTGACGGGGTCGGTCTGGTGTCAGCCTCTCCTCGTGACGGTGTCGGTCTGGTGTCAGCCTCTCCTCGTGACGTGGTCCGTCTGGTGTCAGCCTCTCCTCGTGACGGGGTCGGTCTGGTGTCAGCCTCTCCTCGTGACGGGGTCGGTCTGGTGTCAGCCTCGCTAGTGACGGTTTCAGTCTGGTGTCAGCCTCTCCTCGTGACGGTGTCCGTCTGGTGTCAGCCTCGCTAGTGACGGGGTCGGTCTGGTGTCAGCCTCGCTAGTGACGGGGTCGGTCTGGTGTCAGCCTCGCCTCGTGACGGTGTCGGTCTGGTGTCAGCCTCGCCTCGTGACGGTGTCGGTCTGGTGTCATCCTCGCTAGTGACGGTGTCGGTCTGGTGTCATCCTCGCCTCGTGACGGGGTCGGTCTGGTGTCAGCCTCGCTAGTGACGGAGTCGGTCTGGTGTCAGCCTCTCCTCGTGACGGTGTCAGTCTGGTGTCAGCCTCTCCTCGTGACGGTGTCAGTCTGGTGTCAGCTTCTCCTCGTGACGGTGTCAGTCTGGTGTCAGCCTCGCTAGTGACGGGGTCAGTCTGGTGTCAGCCTCTCCTCGTGACGGGGTCGGTCTGGTGTCAGCCTCTCCTCGTGACGGTGTCGGTCTGGTGTCAGCCTCTCCTCGTGACGGGGTCCGTCTGGTGTCAGCCTCTCCTCGTGACGGGGTCGGTCTGGTGTCAGCCTCGCTAGTGACGGTTTCAGTCTGGTGTCAGCCTCTCCTCGTGACGGTGTCAGTCTGGTGTCAGCCTCGCTAGTGACGGTGTCAGTCTGGTGTCAGCCTCGCTAGTGACGGTTTCAGTCTGGTGTCAGCCTCTCCTCGTGACGGTGTCAGTCTGGTGTCAGCCTCGCTAGTGACGGGGTCGGTCTGGTGTCAGCCTCTCCTCGTGACGGGGTCGGTCTGGTGTCAGCCTCTCCTCGTGACGGTGTCAGTCTGGTGTCAGCCTCGCTAGTGACGGTTTCAGTCTGGTGTCAGCCTCTCCTCGTGACGGTGTCCGTCTGGTGTCAGCCTCGCTAGTGACGGGGTCGGTCTGGTGTCAGCCTCGCTAGTGACGGGGTCGGTCTGGTGTCAGCCTCGCCTCGTGACGGTGTCCGTTTGGTGTCAGCCTCTCCTCGTGACAGGGTCCGTCTGGTGTCAGCCTCTCCTCGTGACGGTTTTGGTCTGGTGTCAGCCTCTCCTCGTGACGGTGTCAGTCTGGTGTCAGCCTCGCTAGTGACGGTGTCAGTCTGGTGTCAGCCTCGCTAGTGACGGTGTCAGTCTGGTGTCAGCCTCGCTAGTGACGGTTTCAGTCTGGTGTCAGCCTCTCCTCGTGACGGTGTCAGTCTGGTGTCAGCCTCGCTAGTGACGGTGTCAGTCTGGTGTCAGCCTCTCCTCGTGACGGTGTCAGTCTGGTGTCAGCCTCTCCTCGTGACGGTGTCAGTCTGGTGTCAGCCTCGCTAGTGACGGTTTCAGTCTGGTGTCAGCCTCTCCTCGTGACGGTGTCAGTCTGGTGTCAGCCTCTCCTCGTGACGGTGTCAGTCTGGTGTCAGCCTTGCTAGTGACGGTTTCAGTCTGGTGTCAGCCTCTCCTCATGACGGTGTCCGTCTGGTGTCAGCCTCGCTAGTGACGGGGTCGGTCTGGTGTCAGCCTCGCTAGTGACGGGGTCGGTCTGGTGTCAGCCTCGCCTCGTGACGGTGTCGGTCTGGTGTCAGCCTCGCCTCGTGACGGTGTCGGTCTGGTGTCATCCTCGCTAGTGACGGTGTCAGTCTGGTGTCAGCCTCTCCTCGTGACGGTGTCAGTCTGGTGTCAGCCTCTCCTCGTGACGGTGTCAGTCTGGTGTCAGCCTCGCTAGTGACGGTGTCAGTCTGGTGTCAGCCTCGCTAGTGACGGTTTCAGTCTGGTGTCAGCCTCTCCTCGTGACGGTGTCAGTCTGGTGTCAGCCTCGCTAGTGACGGGGTCGGTCTGGTGTCAGCCTCTCCTCGTGACGGGGTCGGTCTGGTGTCAGCCTCTCCTCGTGACGGTGTCAGTCTGGTGTCAGCCTCGCTAGTGACGGTTTCAGTCTGGTGTCAGCCTCTCCTCGTGACGGTGTCCGTCTGGTGTCAGCCTCGCTAGTGACGGGGTCGGTCTGGTGTCAGCCTCGCTAGTGACGGGGTCGGTCTGGTGTCAGCCTCGCCTCGTGACGGTGTCGGTCTGGTGTCAGCCTCGCCTCGTGACGGTGTCGGTCTGGTGTCATCCTCGCTAGTGACGGAGTCGGTCTGGTGTCAGCCTCTCCTCGTGACGGTGTCGGTCTGGTGTCAGCCTCTCCTCGTGACGGTGTCGGTCTGGTGTCAGCCTCTCCTCGTGACAGGGTCCGTCTGGTGTCAGCCTCGCTAGTGACGGTTTCGGTCTGGTGTCAGCCTCTCCTCGTGACGGTGTCAGTCTGGTGTCAGCCTCGCTAGTGACGGTGTCAGTCTGGTGTCAGCCTCGCTAGTGACGGTGTCAGTCTGGTGTCAGCCTCTCCTCGTGACGGTGTCAGTCTGGTGTCAGCCTCTCCTCGTGACGGTGTCAGTCTGGTGTCAGCCTCTCCTCGTGACGGTGTCCGTCTGGTGTCAGCCTCGCTAGTGACGGGGTCGGTCTGGTGTCAGCCTCGCTAGTGACGGGGTCGGTCTGGTGTCAGCCTCGCCTCGTGACGGTGTCGGTCTGGTGTCAGCCTCGCCTCGTGACGGTGTCGGTCTGGTGTCATCCTTGCTAGTGACGGTGTCGGTCTGGTGTCATCCTCGCCTCGTGACGGGGTCGGTCTGGTGTCAGCCTCGCTAGTGACGGGGTCGGTCTGGTATCAGCCTCTCCTCGTGACGGGGTCGGTCTGGTGTCAGCCTCTCCTCGTGACGGTGTCGGTCTGGTGTCAGCCTCTCCTCGTGACGGGGTTCGTCTGGTGTCAGCCTCGCCTCGTGACGGTGTCGGTCTGGTGTCAGCCTCGCCTTGTGACGGTGTCGGTCTGGTGTCATCCTCGCTAGTGACGGTGTCGGTCTGGTGTCAGCCTCGCTAGTGACGGGGTCGGTCTGGTGTCAGCCTCGCCTCGTGACGGTGTCGGTCTGGTGTCAGCCTCGCCTCGTGACGGTGTCGGTCTGGTGTCATCCTCGCTAGTGACGGAGTCGGTCTGGTGTCAGCCTCTCCTCGTGACGGTGTCGGTCTGGTGTCAGCCTCGCTAGTGACGGTGTCAGTCTGGTGTCAGCCTCGCTAGTGACGGTGTCAGTCTGGTGTCAGCCTCGCTAGTGACGGTGTCAGTCTGGTGTCAGCCTCTCCTCGTGACGGTGTCAGTCTGGTGTCAGCCTCTCCTCGTGACGGTGTCAGTCTGGTGTCAGCCTCGCTAGTGACGGTGTCAGTCTGGTGTCAGCCTCGCTAGTGACGGTGTCAGTCTGGTGTCAGCCTCGCTAGTGACGGTTTCAGTCTGGTGTCAGCCTCTCCTCGTGACGGTGTCAGTCTGGTGTCAGCCTCGCTAGTGACGGTGTCCGTCTGGTGTCAGCCTCTCCTCGTGACGGTGTCAGTCTGGTGTCAGCCTCGCTAGTGACGGGGTCGGTCTGGTGTCAGCCTCTCCTCGTGACGGGGTCGGTCTGGTGTCAGCCTCGCCTCGTGACGGTGTCGGTCTGGTGTCAGCCTCGCCTTGTGACGGTGTCGGTCTGGTGTCATCCTCGCTAGTGACGGTGTCGGTCTGGTGTCAGCCTCGCTAGTGACGGGGTCGGTCTGGTGTCAGCCTCGCCTCGTGACGGTGTCGGTCTGGTGTCAGCCTCGCCTCGTGACGGTGTCGGTCTGGTGTCATCCTCGCTAGTGACGGAGTCGGTCTGGTGTCAGCCTCTCCTCGTGACGGTGTCGGTCTGGTGTCAGCCTCTCCTCGTGACGGTGTCGGTCTGGTGTCAGCCTCTCCTCGTGACAGGGTCCGTCTGGTGTCAGCCTCGCTAGTGACGGTTTCGGTCTGGTGTCAGCCTCTCCTCGTGACGGTGTCAGTCTGGTGTCAGCCTCGCTAGTGACGGTGTCAGTCTGGTGTCAGCCTCGCTAGTGACGGTGTCAGTCTGGTGTCAGCCTCTCCTCGTGACGGTGTCAGTCTGGTGTCAGCCTCTCCTCGTGACGGTGTCAGTCTGGTGTCAGCCTCGCTAGTGACGGTTTCAGTCTGGTGTCAGCCTCGCTAGTGACGGTTTCAGTCTGGTGTCAGCCTCTCCTCGTGACGGTGTCGGTCTGGTGTCAGCCTCTCCTCGTGACGGTGTCCGTTTGGTGTCAGCCTCTCCTCGTGACAGGGTCCGTCTGGTGTCAGCCTCTCCTCGTGACGGTTTTGGTCTGGTGTCAGCCTCTCCTCGTGACGGTGTCAGTCTGGTGTCAGCCTCGCTAGTGACGGTGTCAGTCTGGTGTCAGCCTCGCTAGTGACGGTGTCAGTCTGGTGTCAGCCTCGCTAGTGACGGTTTCAGTCTGGTGTCAGCCTCTCCTCGTGACGGTGTCAGTCTGGTGTCAGCCTCACTAGTGACGGTGTCAGTCTGGTGTCAGCCTCTCCTCGTGACGGTGTCAGTCTGGTGTCAGCCTCTCCTCGTGACGGTGTCAGTCTGGTGTCAGCCTCGCTAGTGACGGTTTCAGTCTGGTGTCAGCCTCTGCTCGTGACGGTGTCAGTCTGGTGTCAGCCTCTCCTCGTGACGGTGTCAGTCTGGTGTCAGCCTTGCTAGTGACGGTTTCAGTCTGGTGTCAGCCTCTCCTCGTGACGGTGTCCGTCTGGTGTCAGCCTCGCTAGTGACGGGGTCGGTCTGGTGTCAGCCTCGCTAGTGACGGGGTCGGTCTGGTGTCAGCCTCGCCTCGTGACGGTGTCGGTCTGGTGTCAGCCTCGCCTCGTGACGGTGTCGGTCTGGTGTCATCCTCGCTAGTGACGGTGTCAGTCTGGTGTCAGCCTCTCCTCGTGACGGTGTCAGTCTGGTGTCAGCCTCTCCTCGTGACGGTGTCAGTCTGGTGTCAGCCTCGCTAGTGACGGTGTCAGTCTGGTGTCAGCCTCGCTAGTGACGGTTTCAGTCTGGTGTCAGCCTCTCCTCGTGACGGTGTCAGTCTGGTGTCAGCCTCGCTAGTGACGGGGTCGGTCTGGTGTCAGCCTCTCCTCGTGACGGGGTCGGTCTGGTGTCAGCCTCTCCTCGTGACGGTGTCAGTCTGGTGTCAGCCTCGCTAGTGACGGTTTCAGTCTGGTGTCAGCCTCTCCTCGTGACGGTGTCCGTCTGGTGTCAGCCTCGCTAGTGACGGGGTCGGTCTGGTGTCAGCCTCGCTAGTGACGGGGTCGGTCTGGTGTCAGCCTCGCCTCGTGACGGTGTCGGTCTGGTGTCAGCCTCGCCTCGTGACGGTGTCGGTCTGGTGTCATCCTCGCTAGTGACGGAGTCGGTCTGGTGTCAGCCTCTCCTCGTGACGGTGTCGGTCTGGTGTCAGCCTCTCCTCGTGACGGTGTCGGTCTGGTGTCAGCCTCTCCTCGTGACAGGGTCCGTCTGGTGTCAGCCTCGCTAGTGACGGTTTCGGTCTGGTGTCAGCCTCTCCTCGTGACGGTGTCAGTCTGGTGTCAGCCTCGCTAGTGACGGTGTCAGTCTGGTGTCAGCCTCTCCTCGTGACGGTGTCAGTCTGGTGTCAGCCTCTCCTCGTGACGGTGTCAGTCTGGTGTCAGCCTCTCCTCGTGACGGTGTCCGTCTGGTGTCAGCCTCGCTAGTGACGGGGTCGGTCTGGTGTCAGCCTCGCTAGTGACGGGGTCGGTCTGGTGTCAGCCTCGCCTCGTGACGGTGTCGGTCTGGTGTCAGCCTCGCCTCGTGACGGTGTCGGTCTGGTGTCATCCTTGCTAGTGACGGTGTCGGTCTGGTGTCATCCTCGCCTCGTGACGGGGTCGGTCTGGTGTCAGCCTCGCTAGTGACGGGGTCGGTCTGGTATCAGCCTCTCCTCGTGACGGGGTCGGTCTGGTGTCAGCCTCTCCTCGTGACGGGGTTCGTCTGGTGTCAGCCTCGCCTCGTGACGGTGTCGGTCTGGTGTCAGCCTCGCCTTGTGACGGTGTCGGTCTGGTGTCATCCTCGCTAGTGACGGTGTCGGTCTGGTGTCAGCCTCGCTAGTGACGGGGTCGGTCTGGTGTCAGCCTCGCCTCGTGACGGTGTCGGTCTGGTGTCAGCCTCGCCTCGTGACGGTGTCGGTCTGGTGTCAGCCTCGCCTCGTGACGGTGTCGGTCTGGTGTCATCCTCGCTAGTGACGGAGTCGGTCTGGTGTCAGCCTCTCCTCGTGACGGTGTCGGTCTGGTGTCAGCCTCGCTAGTGACGGTGTCAGTCTGGTGTCAGCCTCGCTAGTGACGGTGTCAGTCTGGTGTCAGCCTCGCTAGTGACGGTGTCAGTCTGGTGTCAGCCTCTCCTCGTGACGGTGTCAGTCTGGTGTCAGCCTCTCCTCGTGACGGTGTCAGTCTGGTGTCAGCCTCGCTAGTGACGGTGTCAGTCTGGTGTCAGCCTCGCTAGTGACGGTGTCAGTCTGGTGTCAGCCTCGCTAGTGACGGTTTCAGTCTGGTGTCAGCCTCTCCTCGTGACGGTGTCAGTCTGGTGTCAGCCTCGCTAGTGACGGTGTCCGTCTGGTGTCAGCCTCTCCTCATGACGGTGTCAGTCTGGTGTCAGCCTCGCTAGTGACGGGGTCGGTCTGGTGTCAGCCTCTCCTCGTGACGGGGTCGGTCTGGTGTCAGCCTCGCCTCGTGACGGTGTCGGTCTGGTGTCAGCCTCGCCTTGTGACAGTGTCGGTCTGGTGTCATCCTCGCTAGTGACGGTGTCGGTCTGGTGTCAGCCTCGCTAGTGACGGGGTCGGTCTGGTGTCAGCCTCGCCTCGTGACGGTGTCGGTCTGGTGTCAGCCTCGCCTCGTGACGGTGTCGGTCTGGTGTCATCCTCGCTAGTGACGGAGTCGGTCTGGTGTCAGCCTCTCCTCGTGACGGTGTCGGTCTAGTGTCAGCCTCTCCTCGTGACGGTGTCGGTCTGGTGTCAGCCTCTCCTCGTGACAGGGTCCGTCTGGTGTCAGCCTCGCTAGTGACGGTTTCGGTCTGGTGTCAGCCTCTCCTCGTGACGGTGTCAGTCTGGTGTCAGCCTCGCTAGTGACGGTGTCAGTCTGGTGTCAGCCTCGCTAGTGACGGTGTCAGTCTGGTGTCAGCCTCTCCTCGTGACGGTGTCAGTCTGGTGTCAGCCTCTCCTCGTGACGGTGTCAGTCTGGTGTCAGCCTCGCTAGTGACGGTTTCAGTCTGGTGTCAGCCTCGCTAGTGACGGTTTCAGTCTGGTGTCAGCCTCTCCTCGTGACGGTGTCGGTCTGGTGTCAGCCTCTCCTCGTGACGGTGTCCGTTTGGTGTCAGCCTCTCCTCGTGACAGGGTCCGTCTGGTGTCAGCCTCTCCTCGTGACGGTTTTGGTCTGGTGTCAGCCTCTCCTCGTGACGGTGTCAGTCTGGTGTCAGCCTCGCTAGTGACGGTGTCAGTCTGGTGTCAGCCTCGCTAGTGACGGTGTCAGTCTGGTGTCAGCCTCGCTAGTGACGGTTTCAGTCTGGTGTCAGCCTCTCCTCGTGACGGTGTCAGTCTGGTGTCAGCCTCGCTAGTGACGGTGTCAGTCTGGTGTCAGCCTCTCCTCGTGACGGTGTCAGTCTGGTGTCAGCCTCTCCTCGTGACGGTGTCAGTCTGGTGTCAGCCTCGCTAGTGACGGTTTCAGTCTGGTGTCAGCCTCTCCTCGTGACGGTGTCAGTCTGGTGTCAGCCTCTCCTCGTGACGGTGTCAGTCTGGTGTCAGCCTTGCTAGTGACGGTTTCAGTCTGGTGTCAGCCTCTCCTCGTGACGGTGTCCGTCTGGTGTCAGCCTCGCTAGTGACGGGGTCGGTCTGGTGTCAGCCTCGCTAGTGACGGGGTCGGTCTGGTGTCAGCCTCGCCTCGTGACGGTGTCGGTCTGGTGTCAGCCTCGCCTCGTGACGGTGTCGGTCTGGTGTCATCCTCGCTAGTGACGGTGTCAGTCTGGTGTCAGCCTCTCCTCGTGACGGTGTCAGTCTGGTGTCAGCCTCTCCTCGTGACGGTGTCAGTCTGGTGTCAGCCTCGCTAGTGACGGTGTCAGTCTGGTGTCAGCCTCGCTAGTGACGGTTTCAGTCTGGTGTCAGCCTCTCCTCGTGACGGTGTCAGTCTGGTGTCAGCCTCGCTAGTGACGGGGTCGGTCTGGTGTCAGCCTCTCCTCGTGACGGGGTCGGTCTGGTGTCAGCCTCTCCTCGTGACGGTGTCAGTCTGGTGTCAGCCTCGCTAGTGACGGTTTCAGTCTGGTGTCAGCCTCTCCTCGTGACGGTGTCCGTCTGGTGTCAGCCTCGCTAGTGACGGGGTCGGTCTGGTGTCAGCCTCGCTAGTGACGGGGTCGGTCTGGTGTCAGCCTCGCCTCGTGACGGTGTCGGTCTGGTGTCAGCCTCGCCTCGTGACGGTGTCGGTCTGGTGTCATCCTCGCTAGTGACGGAGTCGGTCTGGTGTCAGCCTCTCCTCGTGACGGTGTCGGTCTGGTGTCAGCCTCTCCTCGTGACGGTGTCGGTCTGGTGTCAGCCTCTCCTCGTGACAGGGTCCGTCTGGTGTCAGCCTCGCTAGTGACGGTTTCGGTCTGGTGTCAGCCTCTCCTCGTGACGGTGTCAGTCTGGTGTCAGCCTCGCTAGTGACGGTGTCAGTCTGGTGTCAGCCTCGCTAGTGACGGTGTCAGTCTGGTGTCAGCCTCTCCTCGTGACGGTGTCAGTCTGGTGTCAGCCTCTCCTCGTGACGGTGTCAGTCTGGTGTCAGCCTCTCCTCGTGACGGTGTCCGTCTGGTGTCAGCCTCGCTAGTGACGGGGTCGGTCTGGTGTCAGCCTCGCTAGTGACGGGGTCGGTCTGGTGTCAGCCTCGCCTCGTGACGGTGTCGGTCTGGTGTCAGCCTCGCCTCGTGACGGTGTCGGTCTGGTGTCATCCTTGCTAGTGACGGTGTCGGTCTGGTGTCATCCTCGCCTCGTGACGGGGTCGGTCTGGTGTCAGCCTCGCTAGTGACGGGGTCGGTCTGGTATCAGCCTCTCCTCGTGACGGGGTCGGTCTGGTGTCAGCCTCTCCTCGTGACGGTGTCGGTCTGGTGTCAGCCTCTCCTCGTGACGGGGTTCGTCTGGTGTCAGCCTCGCCTCGTGACGGTGTCGGTCTGGTGTCAGCCTCGCCTTGTGACGGTGTCGGTCTGGTGTCATCCTCGCTAGTGACGGTGTCGGTCTGGTGTCAGCCTCGCTAGTGACGGGGTCGGTCTGGTGTCAGCCTCGCCTCGTGACGGTGTCGGTCTGGTGTCAGCCTCGCCTCGTGACGGTGTCGGTCTGGTGTCATCCTCGCTAGTGACGGAGTCGGTCTGGTGTCAGCCTCTCCTCGTGACGGTGTCGGTCTGGTGTCAGCCTCGCTAGTGACGGTGTCAGTCTGGTGTCAGCCTCGCTAGTGACGGTGTCAGTCTGGTGTCAGCCTCGCCTCGTGACGGTGTCAGTCTGGTGTCAGCCTCTCCTCGTGACGGTGTCAGTCTGGTGTCAGCCTCGCTAGTGACGGTGTCAGTCTGGTGTCAGCCTCGCTAGTGACGGTGTCAGTCTGGTGTCAGCCTCGCTAGTGACGGTTTCAGTCTGGTGTCAGCCTCTCCTCGTGACGGTGTCAGTCTGGTGTCAGCCTCGCTAGTGACGGTGTCAGTCTGGTGTCAGCCTCTCCTCGTGACGGTGTCAGTCTGGTGTCAGCCTCTCCTCGTGACGGTGTCAGTCTGGTGTCAGCCTCGCTAGTGACGGTTTCAGTCTGGTGTCAGCCTCTCCTCGTGACGGTGTCAGTCTGGTGTCAGCCTCTCCTCGTGACGGTGTCAGTCTGGTGTCAGCCTTGCTAGTGACGGTTTCAGTCTGGTGTCAGCCTCTCCTCGTGACGGTGTCCGTCTGGTGTCAGCCTCGCTAGTGACGGGGTCGGTCTGGTGTCAGCCTCGCTAGTGACGGGGTCGGTCTGGTGTCAGCCTCGCCTCGTGACGGTGTCGGTCTGGTGTCAGCCTCGCCTCGTGACGGTGTCGGTCTGGTGTCATCCTCGCTAGTGACGGTGTCGGTCTGGTGTCATCCTCGCTAGTGACGGTGTCAGTCTGGTGTCAGCCTCTCCTCGTGACGGTGTCAGTCTGGTGTCAGCCTCTCCTCGTGACGGTGTCAGTCTGGTGTCAGCCTCGCTAGTGACGGTGTCAGTCTGGTGTCAGCCTCGCTAGTGACGGTTTCAGTCTGGTGTCAGCCTCTCCTCGTGACGGTGTCAGTCTGGTGTCAGCCTCGCTAGTGACGGGGTCGGTCTGGTGTCAGCCTATCCTCGTGACGGGGTCGGTCTGGTGTCAGCCTCTCCTCGTGACAGGGTCCGTCTGGTGTCAGCCTCGCTAGTGACTGTTTCGGTCTGGTGTCAGCCTCTCCTTGTGACGGTGTCAGTCTGGTGTCAGCCTCGCTAGTGACGGTGTCAGTCTGGTGTCAGCCTCGCTAGTGACGGTGTCAGTCTGGTGTCAGCCTCTCCTCGTGACGGTGTCAGTCTGGTGTCAGCCTCTCCTCGTGACGGTGTCAGTCTGGTGTCAGCCTCGCTAGTGACGGTTTCAGTCTGGTGTCAGCCTCTCCTCGTGACGGTGTCCGTCTGGTGTCAGCCTCTCCTCGTGACGGTGTCAGTCTGGTGTCAGCCTCGCTAGTGACGGGGTCGGTCTGGTGTCAGCCTCTCCTCGTGACGGGGTCGGTCTGGTGTCAGCCTCGCCTCGTGACGGTGTCGGTCTGGTGTCATCCTCGCTAGTGACGGTGTCGGTCTGGTGTCAGCCTCGCTAGTGACGGGGTCGGTCTGGTGTCAGCCTCGCCTCGTGACGGTGTCGGTCTGGTGTCAGCCTCGCCTCGTGACGGTGTCGGTCTGGTGTCATCCTCGCTAGTGACGGAGTCGGTCTGGTGTCAGCCTCTCCTCGTGACGGTGTCGGTCTGGTGTCAGCCTCTCCTCGTGACGGTGTCGGTCTGGTGTCAGCCTCTCCTCGTGACAGGGTCCGTCTGGTGTCAGCCTCGCTAGTGACGGTTTCGGTCTGGTGTCAGCCTCTCCTCGTGACGGTGTCAGTCTGGTGTCAGCCTCGCTAGTGACGGTGTCAGTCTGGTGTCAGCCTCGCTAGTGACGGTGTCAGTCTGGTGTCAGCCTCTCCTCGTGACGGTGTCAGTCTGGTGTCAGCCTCTCCTCGTGACGGTGTCAGTCTGGTGTCAGCCTCGCTAGTGACGGTTTCAGTCTGGTGTCAGCCTTTCTAGTGACGGTTTCAGTCTGGTGTCAGCCTCTCCTCGTGACGGTGTCGGTCTGGTGTCAGCCTCTCCTCGTGACGGTGTCCGTTTGGTGTCAGCCTCTCCTCGTGACAGGGTCCGTCTGGTGTCAGCCTCGCTAGTGACGGTTTTGGTCTGGTGTCAGCCTCTCCTCGTGACGGTGTCAGTCTGGTGTCAGCCTCGCTAGTGACGGTGTCAGTCTGGTGTCAGCCTCGCTAGTGACGGTGTCAGTCTGGTGTCAGCCTCGCTAGTGACGGTGTCAGTCTGGTGTCAGCCTCTCCTCGTGACGGTGTCAGTCTGGTGTCAGCCTCTCCTCGTGACGGTGTCAGTCTGGTGTCAGCCTCGCTAGTGACGGTGTCAGTCTGGTGTCAGCCTCGCTAGTGACGGTGTCAGTCTGGTGTCAGCCTCGCTAGTGACGGTTTCAGTCTGGTGTCAGCCTCTCCTCGTGACGGTGTCAGTCTGGTGTCAGCCTCGCTAGTGACGGTGTCAGTCTGGTGTCAGCCTCTCCTCGTGACGGTGTCAGTCTGGTGTCAGCCTCTCCTCGTGACGGTGTCAGTCTGGTGTCAGCCTCGCTAGTGACGGTTTCAGTCTGGTGTCAGCCTCTCCTCGTGACGGTGTCAGTCTGGTGTCAGCCTCTCCTCGTGACGGTGTCAGTCTGGTGTCAGCCTTGCTAGTGACGGTTTCAGTCTGGTGTCAGCCTCTCCTCGTGATGGTGTCGTCTGGTGTCAGCCTCGCTAGTGACGGGGTCGGTCTGGTGTCAGCCTCGCTAGTGACGGGGTCGGTCTGGTGTCAGCCTCGCCTCGTGACGGTGTCGGTCTGGTGTCAGCCTCGCCTCGTGACGGTGTCGGTCTGGTGTCATCCTCGCTAGTGACGGTGTCAGTCTGGTGTCAGCCTCTCCTCGTGACGGTGTCAGTCTGGTGTCAGCCTCTCCTCGTGACGGTGTCAGTCTGGTGTCAGCCTCGCTAGTGACGGTGTCAGTCTGGTGTCAGCCTCGCTAGTGACGGTTTCAGTCTGGTGTCAGCCTCTCCTCGTGACGGTGTCAGTCTGGTGTCAGCCTCGCTAGTGACGGGGTCGGTCTGGTGTCAGCCTATCCTCGTGACGGGGTCGGTCTGGTGTCAGCCTCTCCTCGTGACAGGGTCCGTCTGGTGTCAGCCTCGCTAGTGACTGTTTCGGTCTGGTGTCAGCCTCTCCTCGTGACGGTGTCAGTCTGGTGTCAGCCTCGCTAGTGACGGTGTCAGTCTGGTGTCAGCCTCGCTAGTGACGGTGTCAGTCTGGTGTCAGCCTCTCCTCGTGACGGTGTCAGTCTGGTGTCAGCCTCTCCTCGTGACGGTGTCAGTCTGGTGTCAGCCCTCGCTAGTGACGGTTTCAGTCTGGTGTCAGCCTCTCCTCGTGACGGTGTCCGTCTGGTGTCAGCCTCTCCTCGTGACGGTGTCAGTCTGGTGTCAGCCTCGCTAGTGACGGGGTCGGTCTGGTGTCAGCCTCTCCTCGTGACGGGGTCCGTCTGGTGTCAGCCTCTCCTCGTGACGGTGTCAGTCTGGTGTCAGCCTCTCCTCGTGACGGTGTCAGTCTGGTGTCAGCCTCGCTAGTGACGGTTTCAGTCTGGTGTCAGCCTCTCCTCGTGACGGTGTCAGTCTGGTGTCAGCCTCGCTAGTGACGGTGTCAGTCTGGTGTCAGCCTCGCTAGTGACGGTTTCAGTCTGGTGTCAGCCTCTCCTCGTGACGGTGTCAGTCTGGTGTCAGCCTCGCTAGTGACGGTGTCAGTCTGGTGTCAGCCTCGCTAGTGACGGTTTCAGTCTGGTGTCAGCCTCTCCTCGTGACGGTGTCAGCCTGGTGTCAGCCTCGCTAGTGACGGGGTCGGTCTGGTGTCAGCCTATCCTCGTGACGGGGTCGGTCTGGTGTCAGCCTCTCCTCGTGACAGGGTCCGTCTGGTGTCAGCCTCGCTAGTGACTGTTTCGGTCTGGTGTCAGCCTCTCCTCGTGACGGTGTCAGTCTGGTGTCAGCCTCGCTAGTAACGGGGTCGGTCTGGTGTCAGCCTCTCCTCGTGACGGGGTCGGTCTGGTGTCAGCCTCTCCTCGTGACGGTGTTGGTCTGGTGTCAGCCTCTCCTCGTGACGGGGTCCGTCTAGTGTCAGCCTCTCCTCGTGACGGGGTCGGTCTGGTGTCAGCCTCTCCTCGTGACGGGGTCGGTCTGGTGTCAGCCTCGCTAGTGACGGTTTCAGTCTGGTGTCAGCCTCTCCTCGTTATGGTGTCAGTCTGGTGTCAGCCTCGCTAGTGACGGTGTCTGTCTGGTGTCAGCCTCGCTAGTGACGGTTTCAGTCTGGTGTCAGCCTCTCCTCGTGACGGTGTCAGTCTGGTGTCAGCCTCGCTAGTGACGGGGTCGGTCTGGTGTCAGCCTCTCCTCGTGACGGGGTCGGTCTGGTGTCAGCCTCCCCTCGTGACGGTGTCAGTCTGGTGTCAGCCTCGCTAGTGACGGTTTCAGTCTGGTGTCAGCCTCTCCTCGTGACGGTGTCAGTCTGGTGTCAGCCTCGCTAGTGACGGTGTCAGTCTGGTGTCAGCCTCGCTAGTGACGGTTTCAGTCTGGTGTCAGCCTCTCCTCGTGACGGTGTCAGTCTGGTGTCAGCCTCGCTAGTGACGGTTTCAGTCTGGTGTCAGCCTCTCCTCGTGACGGTGTCAGTCTGGTGTCAGCCTCGCTAGTGACGGTGTCAGTCTGGTGTCAGCCTCTCCTCGTGACGGTGTCAGTCTGGTGTCAGCCTCTCCTCGTGACGGTGTCAGTCTGGTGTCAGCCTCGCTAGTGACGGTTTCAGTCTGGTGTCAGCCTCTCCTCGTGACGGTGTCCGTCTGGTGTCAGCCTTGCTAGTGACTGGGTCGGTCTGGTGTCAGCCTCGCTAGTGACGGGGTCGGTCTGGTGTCATCCTCGCTAGTGACGGTGTCGGTCTGGTGTCATCCTCGCCTCGTGACGGGGTCGGTCTGGTGTCAGCCTCGCTAGTGACGGAGTCAGTCTGGTGTCAGCCTCTCCTCGTGACGGTGTCGGTCTGGTGTCAGCCTCTCCTCGTGACGGTGTCGGTCTGGTGTCAGCCTCTCCTTGTGACAGGGTCCGTCTGGTGTCAGCCTCGCTAGTGACGGTTTCGGTCTGGTGTCAGCCTCTCCTCGTGACGGTGTCAGTCTGGTGTCAGCCTCGCTAGTGACGGTGTCAGTCTGGTGTCAGCCTCGCTAGTGACGGTGTCCGTCTGGTGTCAGCCTCTCCTCGTGACGGTGTCAGTCTGGTGTCAGCCTCGCTAGTGACGGGGTCGGTCTGGTGTCAGCCTTTCCTCGTGACGGGGTCGGTCTGGTGTCAGCCTCTCCTCGTGACGGTGTCGGTCTGGTGTCAGCCTCTCCTCGTGAAGGGGTTCGTCTGGTGTCAGCCTCTCCTCGTGACGGGGTCGGTCTGGTGTCAGCCTCTCCTCGTGACGGGGTCGGTCTGGTGTCAGCCTCGCTAGTGACGGTTTCAGTCTGGTGTCAGCCTCTCCTCGTGACGGTGTCAGTCTGGTGTCAGCCTCGCTAGTGACGGTGTCAGTCTGGTGTCAGCCTCGCTAGTGACGGTTTCAGTCTGGTGTCAGCCTCTCCTCGTGACGGTGTCAGTCTGGTGTCAGCCTCGCTAGTGACGGTTTCAGTCTGGTGTCAGCCTCTCCTCGTGACGGTGTCAGTCTGGTGTCAGCCTCTCCTCGTGACGGTGTCAGTCTGGTGTCTGCCTTGCTAGTGACGGTTTCAGTCTGGTGTCAGCCTCTCCTCGTGACGGTGTCAGTCTGGTGTCAGCCTCTCCTCGTGACGGTGTCAGTCTGGTGTCAGCCTCGCTAGTGACGGTTTCAGTCTGGTGTCAGCCTCGCTAGTGACGGTTTCAGTCTGGTGTCAGCCTCGCTAGTGACGGGGTCTGTCTGGTGTCAGCCTCGCTAGTGACGGGGTCTGTCTGGTGTCAGCCTCGCTAGTGACGGGGTCGGTCTGGTGTCAGCCTCGCCTCGTGACGGTGTCGGTCTGGTGTCAGCCTCGCCTCGTGACGGTGTCGGTCTGGTGTCATCCTCGCTAGTGACGGTGTCGGTCTGGTGTCATCCTCGCTAGTGACGGTGTCGGTCTGGTGTCATCCTCGCCTCTTGACGGGGTCGGTCTGGTGTCAGCCTCGCTAGTGACGGAGTCGGTCTGGTGTCAGCCTCTCCTCGTGACGGTGTTGGTCTGGTGTCAGCCTCTCCTCGTGACGGTGTCGGTCAGGTGTCAGCCTCTCCTCGTGACAGGGTCCGTCTGGTGTCAGCCTCGCTAGTGACGGTTTCGGTCTGGTGTCAGCCTCTCCTCGTGACGGGGTCAGTCTGGTGTCAGCCTCGCTAGTGACGGTGTCAGTCTGGTGTCAGCCTCTCCTCGTGACGGTGTCAGTCTGGTGTCAGCCTCGCTAGTGACGGTTTCGTTCTGGTGTCAGCCTCTCCTCGTGACGGTGTCAGTCTGGTGTCAGCCTCGCTAGTGACGGTGTCAGTCTGGTGTCAGCCTCGCTAGTGACGGTGTCAGTCTGGTGTCAGCCTCTCCTCGTGACGGTGTCAGTCTGGTGTCAGCCTCTCCTCGTGACGGTGTCAGTCTGGTGTCAGCCTCGCTAGTGACGGTTTCAGTCTGGTGTCAGCCTCTCCTCGTGACGGGGTCGGTCTGGTGTCAGCCTCTCCTCGTGACGGGGTTGGTCTGGTGTCAGCCTCGCTAGTGACGGTTTCAGTCTGGTGTCAGCCTCTCCTCGTTACGGTGTCAGTCTGGTGTCAGCCTCGCTAGTGACGGTGTCAGTCTGGTGTCAGCCTCGCTAGTGACGGTGTCAGTCTGGTGTCAGCCTCTCCTCGTGACGGTGTCAGTCTGGTGTCAGCCTCTCCTCGTGACGGTGTCAGTCTGGTGTCAGCCTCGCTAGTGACGGTTTCAGTCTGGTGTCAGCCTCTCCTCGTGACGGTGTCAGTCTGGTGTCAGCCTCTCCTCGTGACGGTGTCAGTCTGGTGTCAGCCTCGCTAGTGACGGTTTCAGTCTGGTGTCAGCCTCTCCTCGTGACGGTGTCCGTCTGGTGTCAGCCTCGCTAGTGACTGGGTCGGTCTGGTGTCAGCCTCGCTAGTGACGGGGTCGGTCTGGTGTCATCCTCGCTAGTGACGGTGTCGGTCTGGTGTCATCCTCGCCTCGTGACGGGGTCAGTCTGGTGTCAGCCTCTCCTCGTGACGGTGTCGGTCTGGTGTCAGCCTCTCCTCGTGACGGTGTCGGTCTGGTGTCAGCCTCTCCTCGTGACAGGGTCCGTCTGGTGTCAGCCTCGCTAGTGACGGTTTCGGTCTGGTGTCAGCCTCTCCTCGTGACGGTGTCAGTCTGGTGTCAGCCTCGCTAGTGACGGTGTCAGTCTGGTGTCAGCCTCGCTAGTGACGGTGTCAGTCTGGTGTCAGCCTCTCCTCGTGACGGTGTCAGTCTGGTGTCAGCCTCTCCTCGTGACGGTGTCAGTCTGGTGTCAGCCTCGCTAGTGACGGTTTCAGTCTGGTGTCAGCCTCGCTAGTGACGGTGTCAGTCTGGTGTCAGCCTCTCCTCGTGACGGTGTCAGTCTGGTGTCAGCCTCTCCTCGTGACGGTGTCAGTCTGGTGTCAGCCTCGCTAGTGACGGTTTCAGTCTGGTGTCAGCCTCTCCTCGTGACGGTGTCCGTCTGGTGTCAGCCTCTCCTCGTGACGGTGTCAGTCTGGTGTCAGCCTCGCTAGTGACGGGGTCGGTCTGGTGTCAGCCTTTCCTCGTGACGGGGTCGGTCTGGTGTCAGCCTCTCCTCGTGACGGTGTCGGTCTGGTGTCAGCCTCTCCTCGTGAAGGGGTTCGCCTGGTGTCAGCCTCTCCTCGTGACGGGGTCGGTCTGGTGTCAGCCTCTCCTCGTGACGGGGTCGGTCTGGTGTCAGCCTCGCTAGTGACGGTTTCAGTCTGGTGTCAGCCTCTCCTCGTGACGGTGTCCGTCTGGTGTCAGCCTCGCTAGTGACGGGGTCGGTCTGGTGTCAGCCTCGCTAGTGACGGGGTCGGTCTGGTGTCAGCCTCGCCTCGTGACGGTGTCGGTCTGGTGTCAGCCTCGCCTCGTGACGGTGTCGGTCTGGTGTCATCCTCGCTAGTGACGGTGTCGGTCTGGTGTCATCCTCGCCTCGTGACGGGGTCGGTCTGGTGTCAGCCTCGCTAGTGACGGAGTCGGTCTGGTGTCAGCCTCTCCTCTTGACGGTGTCGGTCTGGTGTCAGCCTCTCCTCGTGACAGGGTCCGTCTGGTGTCAGCCTCGCTAGTGACGGTTTCGGTCTGGTGTCAGCCTCTCCTCGTGACGGTGTCAGTCTGGTGTCAGCCTCGCTAGTGACGGTGTCAGTCTGGTGTCAGCCTCGCTAGTGACGGTGTCAGTCTGGTGTCAGCCTCTCCTCGTGACGGTGTCAGTCTGGTGTCAGCCTCTCCTCGTGACGGTGTCAGTCTGGTGTCAGCCTCGCTAGTGACGGTTTCAGTCTGGTGTCAGCCTCTCCTCGTGACGGTGTCCGTCTGGTGTCAGCCTCTCCTCGTGACGGTGTCAGTCTGGTGTCAGCCTCGCTAGTGACGGGGTCGGTCTGGTGTCAGCCTCTCCTCGTGACGGGGTCGGTCTGGTGTCAGCCTCTCCTCGTGACGGGGTCGGTCTGGTGTCAGCCTCTCCTCGTGACGGTGTCGGTCTGGTGTCAGCCTCTCCTCGTGACGGGGTCCGTTTGGTGTCAGCCTCTCCTCGTGACGGGGTCGGTCTGGTGTCAGCCTCTCCTCGTGACGGGGTCGGTCTGGTGTCAGCCTCGCTAGTGACGGTTTCAGTCTGGTGTCAGCCTCTCCTCGTGACGGTGTCAGTCTGGTGTCAGCCTCGCTAGTGACGGTGTCAGTCTGGTGTCAGCCTCGCTAGTGACGGTTTCAGTCTGGTGTCAGCCTCTCCTCGTGACGGTGTCAGTCTGGTGTCAGCCTCTCCTCGTGACGGTGTCAGTCTGGTGTCAGCCTCGCTAGTGACGGTTTCAGTCTGGTGTCAGCCTCTCCTCGTGACAGTGTCAGTCTGGTGTCAGCCTCGCTAGTGACGGTTTCAGTCTGGTGTCAGCCTCTCCTCGTGACGGTGTCAGTCTGGTGTCAGCCTCTCCTCGTAACGGTGTCAGTCTGGTGTCAGCCTCGCTAGTGACGGGGTCTGTCTGGTGTCAGCCTCGCTAATGACGGGGTCGGTCTGGTGTCAGCCTCGCCTCGTGACGGTGTCGGTCTGGTGTCAGCCTCGCCTCGTGACGGTGTCGGTCTGGTGTCATCCTCGCTAGTGACGGTGTCGGTCTGGTGTCATCCTCGCCTCGTGACGGGGTCGGTCTGGTGTCAGCCTCTCCTCGTGACGGTGTCGGTCTGGTGTCAGCCTCTCCTCGTGACAGGGTCCGTCTGGTGTCAGCCTCGCTAGTGACGGTTTCGGTCTGGTGTCAGCCTCTCCTCGTGACGGTGTCCGTCTGGTGTCAGCCTCTCCTCGTGACGGTGTCAGTCTGGTGTCAGCCTCGCTAGTGACGGTTTCAGTCTGGTGTCAGCCTCTCCTCGTGACGGTGTCAGTCTGGTGTCAGCCTCTCCTCGTAACGGTGTCAGTCTGGTGTCAGCCTCGCTAGTGACGGTTTCAGTCTGGTGTCAGCCTCTCCTCGTGACGGTGTCCGTCTGGTGTCAGCCTCGCTAGTGACGGGGTCTGTCTGGTGTCAGCCTCGCTAGTGACGGGGTCGGTCTGGTGTCAGCCTCACCTCGTGACGGTGTCGGTCTGGTGTCAGCCTCGCCTCGTGACGGTGTCGGTCTGGTGTCATCCTCGCTAGTGACGGTGTCGGTCTGGTGTCATCCTCGCCTCGTGACGGGGTCGGTCTGGTGTCAGCCTCGCTAGTGACGGAGTCGGTCTGGTGTCAGCCTCTCCTCGTGACGGTGTCGGTCTGGTGTCAGCCTCTCCTCGTGACGGTGTCGGTCTGGTGTCAGCCTCTCCTCGTGACAGGGTCCGTCTGGTGTCAGCCTCGCTAGTGACGGTTTCGGTCTGGTGTCAGCCTCTCCTCGTGACGGTGTCCGTCTGGTGTCAGCCTCTCCTCGTGACGGTGTCAGTCTGGTGTCAGCCTCGCTAGTGACGGTTTCAGTCTGGTGTCAGCCTCTCCTCGTGACGGTGTCAGTCTGGTGTAAGCCTCTCCTCGTAACGGTGTCAGTCTGGTGTCAGCCTCGCTAGTGACGGTTTCAGTCTGGTGTCAGCCTCTCCTCGTGACGGTGTCCGTCTGGTGTCAGCCTCGCTAGTGACGGGGTCTGTCTGGTGTCAGCCTCGCTAGTGACGGGGTCGGTCTGGTGTCAGCCTCACCTCGTGACGGTGTCGGTCTGGTGTCAGCCTCGCCTCGTGACGGTGTCGGTCTGGTGTCATCCTCGCTAGTGACGGTGTCGGTCTGGTGTCATCCTCGCCTCGTGACGGGGTCGGTCTGGTGTCAGCCTCGCTAGTGACGGAGTCGGTCTGGTGTCAGCCTCTCCTCGTGACGGTGTCGGTCTGGTGTCAGCCTCTCCTCGTGACGGTGTCGGTCTGGTGTCAGCCTCTCCTCGTGACAGGGTCCGTCTGGTGTCAGCCTCGCTAGTGACGGTTTCGGTCTGGTGTCAGCCTCTCCTCGTGACCGTGTCAGTCTGGTGTCAGCTTCGCTAGTGACGGTGTCAGTCTGGTGTCAGCCTCGCTAGTGACGGTGTCAGTCTGGTGTCAGCCTCTCCTCGTGACGGTGTCAGTCTGGTGTCAGCCTCTCCTTGTGACGGTGTCAGTCTGGTGTCAGCCTCGCTAGTAACGGTTTCAGTCTGGTGTCAGCCTCTCCTCGTGACGGTGTCCGTCTGGTGTCAGCCTCTCCTCGTGACGGTGTCAGTCTGGTGTCAGCCTCGCTAGTGACGGTTTCAGTCTGGTGTCAGCCTCTCCTCGTGACGGGGTCGGTCTGGTGTCAGCCTCTCCTCGTGACGGTGTCGGTCTGGTGTCAGCCTCTCCTCGTGACGGGGTCAGTCTGGTGTCAGCCTCTCCTCGTGACGGGGTCGGTCTGGTGTCAGCCTCGCTAGTGACGGTTTCAGTCTGGTGTCAGCCTCTCCTCGTGACGGTGTCAGTCTGGTGTCAGCCTCTCCTCGTGACAGTGTCAGTCTGGTGTCAGCCTCGCTAGTGACGGTTTCAGTCTGGTGTCAGCCTCTCCTCGTGACGGTGTCAGTCTGGTGTCAGCCTCTCCTCGTAACGGTGTCAGTCTGGTGTCAGCCTCGCTAGTGACGGTTTCAGTCTGGTGTCAGCCTCTCCTCGTGACGGTGTCCGTCTGGTGTCAGCCTCGCTAGTGACGGGGTCTGTCTGGTGTCAGCCTCGCTAGTGACGGGGTCGGACTGGTGTCAGCCTCGCTAGTGACGGTGTCAGTCTGGTGTCAGCCTCTCCTCGTGACGGTGTCAGTCTGGTGTCAGCCTCGCTAGTGACGGTTTCGGTCTGGTGTCAGCCTCTCCTCGTGACGGTGTCAGTCTGGTGTCAGCCTCGCTAGTGACGGTGTCAGTCTGGTGTCAGCCTCGCTAGTGACGGTGTCAGTCTGGTGTCAGCCTCTCCTCGTGACGGTGTCAGTCTGGTGTCAGCCTCTCCTCGTGACGGTGTCAGTCTGGTGTCAGCCTCGCTAGTGACGGTTTCAGTCTGGTATCAGCCTCTCCTCGTGACGGTGTCAGTCTGGTGTCAGCCTCGCTAGTGACGGTGTCAGTCTGGTGTCAGCCTCGCTAGTGACGGTTTCAGTCTGGTGTCAGCCTCTCCTCGTGACGGTGTCAGTCTGGTGTCAGCCTCTCCTCGTGACGGTGTCAGTCTGGTGTCAGCCTCTCCTCGTGACGGTGTCAGTCTGGTGTCAGCCTCGCTAGTGACGGTTTCAGTCTGGTGTCAGCCTCTCCTCGTGACGGTGTCAGTCTGGTGTCAGCCTCTCCTCGTGACGGTGTCAGTCTGGTGTCAGCCTCGCTAGTGACGGTTTCAGTCTGGTGTCAGCCTCGCCTCGTGACGGTGTCGGTCTGGTGTCAGCCTCGCCTCGTGACGGTGTCGGTCTGGTGTCAGCCTCGCTAGTGACGGTGTCAGTCTGGTGTCAGCCTCTCCTCGTGACGGTGTCAGTCTGGTGTCAGCCTCTCCTCGTGACGGTGTCAGTCTGGTGTCATCCTCGCCTCGTGACGGGGTCGGTCTGGTGTCAGCCTCGCTAGTGACGGAGTCGGTCTGGTGTCAGCCTCTCCTCGTGACGGTGTCGGTCTGGTGTCAGCCTCTCCTCGTGACGGTGTCGGTCTGGTGTCAGCCTCTCCTCGTGACAGGGTCCGTCTGGTGTCAGCCTCGCTAGTGACGGTTTCGGTCTGGTGTCAGCCTCTCCTCGTGACGGTGTCCGTCTGGTGTCAGCCTCTCCTCGTGACGGTGTCAGTCTGGTGTCAGCCTCGCTAGTGACGGTTTCAGTCTGGTGTCAGCCTCTCCTCGTGACGGTGTCAGTCTGGTGTCAGCCTCTCCTCGTAACGGTGTCAGTCTGGTGTCAGCCTCGCTAGTGACGGTTTCAGTCTGGTGTCAGCCTCTCCTCGTGACGGTGTCCGTCTGGTGTCAGCCTCGCTAGTGACGGGGTCTGTCTGGTGTCAGCCTCGCTAGTGACGGGGTCGGTCTGGTGTCAGCCTCACCTCGTGACGGTGTCGGTCTGGTGTCAGCCTCGCCTCGTGACGGTGTCGGTCTGGTGTCATCCTCGCTAGTGACGGTGTCGGTCTGGTGTCATCCTCGCCTCGTGACGGGGTCGGTCTGGTGTCAGCCTCGCTAGTGACGGAGTCGGTCTGGTGTCAGCCTCTCCTCGTGACGGTGTCGGTCTGGTGTCAGCCTCTCCTCGTGACGGTGTCGGTCTGGTGTCAGCCTCTCCTCGTGACAGGGTCCGTCTGGTGTCAGCCTCGCTAGTGACGGTTTCGGTCTGGTGTCAGCCTCTCCTCGTGACGGTGTCCGTCTGGTGTCAGCCTCTCCTCGTGACGGTGTCAGTCTGGTGTCAGCCTCGCTAGTGACGGTTTCAGTCTGGTGTCAGCCTCTCCTCGTAACGGTGTCAGTCTGGTGTCAGCCTCGCTAGTGACGGTTTCAGTCTGGTGTCAGCCTCTCCTCGTGACGGTGTCCGTCTGGTGTCAGCCTCGCTAGTGACGGGGTCTGTCTGGTGTCAGCCTCGCTAGTGACGGGGTCGGTCTGGTGTCAGCCTCACCTCGTGACGGTGTCGGTCTGGTGTCAGCCTCGCCTCGTGACGGTGTCGGTCTGGTGTCATCCTCGCTAGTGACGGTGTCGGTCTGGTGTCATCCTCGCCTCGTGACGGGGTCGGTCTGGTGTCAGCCTCGCTAGTGACGGAGTCGGTCTGGTGTCAGCCTCTCCTCGTGACGGTGTCGGTCTGGTGTCAGCCTCTCCTCGTGACGGTGTCGGTCTGGTGTCAGCCTCTCCTCGTGACGGTGTCAGTCTGGTGTCAGCCTTGCTAGTGACGGTGTCAGTCTGGTGTCAGCCTCGCTAGTGACGGTGTCAGTCTGGTGTCAGCCTCTCCTCGTGACGGTGTCAGTCTGGTGTCAGCCTCTCCTCGTGACGGTTTCAGTCTGTTGTCAGCCTCTCCTCGTGACGGTGTCAGTCTGGTGTCAGCCTCGCTAGTGACGGTTTCAGTCTGGTGTCAGCCTCTCCTCGTGACGGGGTCGGTCTGGTGTCAGCCTCTCCTCGTGACGGTGTCGGTCTGGTGTCAGCCTCTCCTCGTGACGGGGTCAGTCTGGTGTCAGCCTCTCCTCGTGACGGGGTCGGTCTGGTGTCAGCCTCGCTAGTGACGGTTTCAGTCTGGTGTCAGCCTCTCCTCGTGACGGTGTCAGTCTGGTGTCAGCCTCTCCTCGTGACAGTGTCAGTCTGGTGTCAGCCTCGCTAGTGACGGTTTCAGTCTGGTGTCAGCCTCTCCTCGTGACGCTGTCCATCTGGTGTCAGCCTCGCTAGTGACGGGGTCTGTCTGGTGTCAGCCTCGCTAGTGACGGGGTCGGACTGGTGTCAGCCTCGCTAGTGACGGTGTCAGTCTGGTGTCAGCCTCTCCTCGTGACGGTGTCAGTCTGGTGTCAGCCTCGCTAGTGACGGTTTCGGTCTGGTGTCAGCCTCTCCTCGTGACGGTGTCAGTCTGGTGTCAGCCTCGCTAGTGACGGTGTCAGTCTGGTGTCAGCCTCGCTAGTGACGGTGTCAGTCTGGTGTCAGCCTCTCCTCGTGACGGTGTCAGTCTGGTGTCAGCCTCTCCTCGTGACGGTGTCAGTCTGGTGTCAGCCTCGCTAGTGACGGGGTCGGTCTGGTGTCAGCCTCGCTAGTGACGGGGTCGGTCTGGTGTAAGCCTCGCCTCGTGACGGTGTCGGTCTGGTGTCAGCCTCGCCTCGTGACGGTGTCGGTCTGGTGTCATTATCGCTAGTGACGGTGTCGGTCTGGTGTCATCCTCGCCTCGTGACGGGGTCGGTCTGGTGTCAGCCTCGCTAGTGACGGAGTCGGTCTGGTGTCAGCCTCTCCTCATGACGGTGTCAGTCTGGTGTCAGCCTCGCTAGTGACGGTTTCAGTCTGGTGTCAGCCTCTCCTCGTGACGGTGTCAGTCTGGTGTCAGCCTCTCCTCGTGACAGTGTCAGACTGGTGTCAGCCTCGCTAGTGACGGTTTCAGTCTGGTGTCAGCCTCTCCTCGTGACGGTGTCAGTCTGGTGTCAGCCTCTCCTCGTAACGGTGTCAGTCTGGTGTCAGCCTCGCTAGTGACGGTTTCAGTCTGGTGTCAGCCTTTCCTCGTGACGGTGTCCGTCTGGTGTCAGCCTCGCTAGTGACGGGGTCTGTCTGGTGTCAGCCTCGCTAGTGACGGGGTCGGTCTGGTGTCAGCCTCGCCTCGTGACGGTGTCGGTCTGGTGTCAGCCTCGCCTCGTGACGGTGTCGGTCTGGTGTCATCCTCGCTAGTGACGGTGTCGGTCTGGTGTCATCCTCGCCTCGTGACGGGGTCGGTCTGGTGTCAGCCTCGCTAGTGACGGAGTCGGTCTGGTGTCAGCCTCTCCTCGTGACGGTGTCGGTCTGGTGTCAGCCTCTCCTCATGACGGTGTCGGTCTGGTGTCAGCCTCTCCTCGTGACAGGGTCCGTCTGGTGTCAGCCTCGCTAGTGACGGTTTCGGTCTGGTGTCAGCCTCTCCTCGTGACGGTGTCCGTCTGGTGTCAGCCTCTCCTCGTGACGGTGTCAGTCTGGTGTCAGCCTCGCTAGTGACGGTTTCAGTCTGGTGTCAGCCTCTCCTCGTGACGGTGTCAGTCTGGTGTCAGCCTCTCCTCGTAACGGTGTCAGTCTGGTGTCAGCCTCGCTAGTGACGGTTTCAGTCTGGTGTCAGCCTCTCCTCGTGACGGTGTCCGTCTGGTGTCAGCCTCGCTAGTGACGGGGTCTGTCTGGTGTCAGCCTCGCTAGTGACGGGGACGGTCTGGTGTCAGCCTCACCTCGTGACGGTGTCGGTCTGGTGTCATCCTCGCTAGTGACGGTGTCGGTCTGGTGTCATCCTCGCCTCGTGACGGGGTCGGTCTGGTGTCAGCCTCGCTAGTGACGGAGTCGGTCTGGTGTCAGCCTCTCCTCGTGACGGTGTCGGTCTGGTGTCAGCCTCTCCTCGTGACGGTGTCGGTCTGGTGTCAGCCTCTCCTCGTGACAGGGTCCGTCTGGTGTCAGCCTCGCTAGTGACGGTTTCGGTCTGGTGTCAGCCTCTCCTCGTGACGGTGTCCGTCTGGTGCCAGCCTCTCCTCGTGACGGTGTCAGTCTGGTGTCAGCCTCGCTAGTGACGGTTTCAGTCTGGTGTCAGCCTCTCCTCGTGACGGTGTCAGTCTGGTGTCAGCCTCTCCTCGTGACGGGGTCGGTCTGGTGTCAGCCTCGCTAGTGACGGAGTCGGTCTGGTGTCAGCCTCTCCTCGTGACGGTGTCAGTCTGGTGTCAGCCTCGCTAGTGACGGTTTCAGTCTGGTGTCAGCCTCTCCTCGTGACGGTGTCAGTCTGGTGTCAGCCTCTCCTCGTGACAGTGTCAGTCTGGTGTCAGCCTCGCTAGTGACGGTTTCAGTCTGGTGTCAGCCTCTCTTCGTGACGGTGTCAGTCTGGTGTCAGCCTCTCCTCGTGACGGTGTCAGTCTGGTGTCAGCCTCGCTAGTGACGGTTTCAGTCTGGTGTCAGCCTCTCCTCGTGACGGTGTCCGTCTGGTGTCAGCCTCTCCTCGTGACGGTGTCAGTCTTGTGTCAGCCTCGCTAGTGACGGTTTCAGTCTGGTGTCAGCCTCTCCTCGTGACGGTGTCAGTCTGGTGTCAGCCTCTCCTCGTGACGGTGTCAGTCTGGTGTCAGCCTCGCTAGTGACGGTTTCAGTCTGGTGTCAGCCTCTCCTCGTGACGGTGTCCGTCTGGTGTCAGCCTCGCTAGTGACGGGGTCGGTCTGGTGTCAGCCTCGCTAGTGACGGGGTCGGTCTGGTGTCAGCCTCGCCTCGTGACGGTGTCGGTCTGGTGTCAGCCTCGCCTCGTGACGGTGTCGGTCTGGTGTCATCCTCGCTAGTGACGGTGTCGGTCTGGTGTCAGCCTCGCTAGTGACGGAGTCGGTCTGGTGTCAGCCTCTCCTCGTGACGGTGTCGGTCTGGTGTCAGCCTCTCCTCGTGACAGTGTCCGTCTGGTGTCAGCCTCGCTAGTGACGGTTTCGGTCTGGTGTCAGCCTCTCCTCGTGACGGTGTCAGTCTGGTGTCAGCCTCGCTAGTGACGGTGTCAGTCTGGTGTCAGCCTCGCTAGTGACGGTGTCAGTCTGGTGTCAGCCTCGCTAGTGACGGTGTCAGTCTGGTGTCAGCCTCTCCTCGTGACGGTGTCAGTCTGGTGTCAGCCTCTCCTCGTGACGGTGTCAGTCTGGTGTCAGCCTCGCTAGTGACGGTTTCAGTCTGGTGTCAGCCTCTCCTCGTGACGGTGTCCGTCTGGTGTCAGCCTCTCCTCGTGACGGTGTCAGTCTGGTGTCAGCCTCGCTAGTGACGGGGTCGGTCTGGTGTCAGCCTCTCCTCGTGACGGGGTCGGTCTGGTGTCAGCCTCTCCTCGTGACGGTGTCGGTCTGGTGTCAGCCTCTCCTCGTGACGGGGTCCGTCTGGTGTCAGCCTCTCCTCGTGACGGGGTCGGTCTGGTGTCAGCCTCTCCTCGTGACGGGGTCGGTCTGGTGTCAGCCTCGCTAGTGACGGTTTCAGTCTGGTGTCAGCCTCTCCTCGTGACGGTGTCAGTCTGGTGTCAGCCTCGCTAGTGACGGTGTCAGTCTGGTGTCAGCCTCGCTAGTGACGGTTTCAGTCTGGTGTCAGCCTCTCCTCGTGACGGTGTCCGTCTGGTGTCAGCCTCGCTAGTGACGGGGTCGGTCTGGTGTCAGCCTCGCTAGTGACGGGGTCGGTCTGGTGTCAGCCTCGCCTCGTGACGGTGTCGGTCTGGTGTCAGCCTCGCCTCGTGACGGTGTCGGTCTGGTGTCATCCTTGCTAGTGACGGTGTCGGTCTGGTGTCATCCTCGCCTCGTGACGGGGTCGGTCTGGTGTCAGCCTCGCTAGTGACGGAGTCAGTCTGGTGTCAGCCTCTCCTCGTGACGGTGTCGGTCTGGTGTCAGCCTCTCCTCGTGACGGTGTCGGTCTGGTGTCAGCCTCTCCTCGTGACAGGGTCCGTCTGGTGTCAGCCTCGCTAGTGACGGTTTCGGTCTGGTGTCAGCCTCTCCTCGTGACGGTGTCAGTCTGGTGTCAGCCTCGCTAGTGACGGTGTCAGTCTGGTGTCAGCCTCGCTAGTGACGGTGTCAGTCTGGTGTCAGCCTCTCCTCGTGACGGTGTCAGTCTGGTGTCAGCCTCTCCTCGTGACAGTGTCCGTCTGGTGTCAGCCTCGCTAGTGACGGTTTCGGTCTGGTGTCAGCCTCTCCTCGTGACGGTGTCAGTCTGGTGTCAGCCTCGCTAGTGACGGTGTCAGTCTGGTGTCAGCCTCGCTAGTGACGGTTTCAGTCTGGTGTCAGCCTCTCCTCGTGACGGTGTCAGTCTGGTGTCAGCCTCTCCTCGTGACGGTGTCAGTCTGGTGTCAGCCTCGCTAGTGACGGTTTCAGTCTGGTGTCAGCCTCTCCTCGTGACGGTGTCAGTCTGGTGTCAGCCTCGCTAGTGACGGTTTCAGTCTGGTGTCAGCCTCTCCTCGTGACGGTGTCCGTCTGGTGTCAGCCTCTCCTCGTGACGGTGTCAGTCTGGTGTCAGCCTCGCTAGTGACGGTTTCAGTCTGGTGTCAGCCTCTCCTCGTGACGGTGTCAGTCTGGTGTCAGCCTCTCCTCGTGACGGTGTCAGTCTGGTGTCAGCCTCGCTAGTGACGGTTTCAGTCTGGTGTCAGCCTCGCTAGTGACGGGGTCGGTCTGGTGTCAGCCTCGCTAGTGACGGGGTCGGTCTGGTGTCAGCCTCGCCTCGTGACGGTGTCGGTCTGGTGTCAGCCTCGCTAGTGACGGTGTCGGTCTGGTGTCAGCCTCGCTAGTGACGGGGTCGGTCTGGTGTCAGCCTCGCTAGTGACGGGGTCGGTCTGGTGTCAGCCTCGCCTCGTGACGGTGTCGGTCTGGTGTCAGCCTCGCTAGTGACGGTGTCGGTCTGGTGTCAGCCTCGCTAGTGACGGAGTCGGTCTGGTGTCAGCCTCTCCTCGTGACGGTGTCGGTCTGGTGTCAGCCTCTCCTCGTGACGGTGTCGGTCTGGTGTCAGCCTCTCCTCGTGACAGTGTCCGTCTGGTGTCAGCCTCGCTAGTGACGGTTTCGGTCTGGTGTCAGCCTCTCCTCGTGACGGTGTCAGTCTGGTGTCAGCCTCGCTAGTGACGGTGTCAGTCTGGTGTGAGCCTCGCTAGTGACGGTGTCAGTCTGGTGTCAGCCTCGCTAGTGACGGTGTCAGTCTGGTGTCAGCCTCTCCTCGTGACGGTGTCAGTCTGGTGTCAGCCTCTCCTCGTGACGGTGTCAGTCTGGTTTCAGCCTCGCTAGTGACGGGGTCGGTCTGGTGTCAGCCTCTCCTCGTGACGGGGTCGGTCTGGTTTCAGCCTCTCCTCGTGACGGTGTCGGTCTGGTGTCAGCCTCGCTAGTGACGGTTTCAGTCTGGTGTCAGCCTCTCCTCGTGACGGTGTCCGTCTGGTGTCAGCCTCTCCTCGTGACGGTGTCCGTCTGGTGTCAGCCTCTCCTCGTGACGGGGTCCGTCTGGTGTCAGCCTCTCCTCGTGACGGGGTCGGTCTGGTGTCAGCCTCGCTAGTGACGGTTTCAGTCTGGTGTCAGCCTCTCCTCGTGACGGTGTCAGTCTGGTGTCAGCCTCGCTAGTGACGGTGTCAGTCTGGTGTCAGCCTCGCTAGTGACGGTGTCAGTCTGGTGTCAGCCTCTCCTCGTGACGGTGTCAGTCTGGTGTCAGCCTCGCTAGTGACGGTTTCAGTCTGGTGTCAGCCTCTCCTCGTGACGGTGTCAGTCTGGTGTCAGCCTCTCCTCGTGACGGTGTCAGTCTGGTGTCAGCCTCGCTAGTGACGGTTTCAGTCTGGTGTCAGCCTCTCCTCGTGACGGTGTCCGTCTGGTATCAGCCTCGCTAGTGACGGGGTCGGTCTGGTGTCAGCCTCGCTAGTGACGGGGTCGGTCTGGTGTCAGCCTCGCCTCGTGACGGTGTCGGTCTGGTGTCAGCCTCGCCTCGTGACGGTGTCGGTCTGGTGTCATCCTCGCTAGTGACGGTGTCGGTCTGGTGTCATCCTCGCCTCGTGACGGTGTCGGTCTGGTGTCAGCCTCTCCTCGTGACAGGGTCCGTCTGGTGTCAGCCTCGCTAGTGACGGTTTCGGTCTGGTGTCAGCCTCTCCTCGTGACGGTGTCAGTCTGGTGTCAGCCTCGCTAGTGACGGTTTCAGTCTGGTGTCAGCCTCGCTAGTGACGGTGTCAGTCTGGTGTCAGCCTCTCCTCGTGACGGTGTCAGTCTGGTGTCAGCCTCTCCTCGTGACGGTTTCAGTCTGTTGTCAGCCTCTCCTCGTGACGGTGTCCGTCTGGTGTCAGCCTCTCCTCGTGACGGTGTCAGTCTGGTGTCAGCCTCGCTAGTGACGGGGTCTGTCTGGTGTCAGCCTCTCCTCGTGACGGGGTCGGTCTGGTGTCAGCCTCTCCTCGTGACGGTGTCGGTCTGGTGTCAGCCTCTCCTCGTGACGGTGTCGGTCTGGTGTCATCCTCGCTAGTGACGGTGTCGGTCTGGTGTCATCCTCGCCTTGTGACGGGGTCGGTCTGGTGTCAGCCTCAATAGTGACGGAGTCGATCTGGTGTCAGCCTCTCCTCGTGACGGTGTCAGTCTGGTGTCAGCCTCTCCTCGTGACGGTGTCGGTCTGGTGTCAGCCTCTCCTTGTGACAGGGTCCGTCTGGTGTCAGCCTCGCTAGTGACGGTTTCGGTCTGGTGTCAGCCTCTCCTCGTGACGGTGTCAGTCTGGTGTCAGCCTCGCTAGTGACGGTGTCAGTCTGGTGTCAGCCTCGCTAGTGACGGTGTCAGTCTGGTGTCAGCCTCTCCTCGTGACGGTGTCAGTCTGGTGTCAGCCTCTCCTCGTGACGGTGTCAGTCTGGTGTCAGCCTCGCTAGTGACGGTTTCAGTCTGGTGTCAGCCTCTCCTCGTGACGGTGTCCGTCTGGTGTCAGCCTCGCTAGTGACGGGGTCGGTCTGGTGTCAGCCTCTCCTCGTGACGGGGTCGGTCTGGTGTCAGCCTCTCCTCGTGACGGTGTCGGTCTGGTGTCAGCCTCTCCTCGTGACGGGGTCCGTCTGGTGTCAGCCTCTCCTCGTGACGGGGTCGGTCTGGTGTCAGCCTCTCCTCGTTACGGGGTCGGTCTGGTGTCAGCCTCTCTAGTGACGGTTTCAGTCTGGTGTCAGCCTCTCCTCGTGACGGTGTCAGTCTGGTGTCAGCCTCGCTAGTGACGGTGTCAGTCTGGTGTCAGCCTCGCTAGTGACGGTTTCAGTCTGGTGTCAGCCTCTCCTCGTGACGGTGTCAGTCTGGTGTCAGCCTCGCTAGTGACGGTTTCAGTCTGGTGTCAGCCTCTCCTCGTGACGGTGTCAGTTTGGTGTCAGCCTCTCCTCGTGACGGTGTCAGTCTGGTGTCAGCCTCGCTAGTGACGGTTTCAGTCTGGTGTCAGCCTCTCCTCGTGACGGTGTCAGTCTGGTGTCAGCCTCTCCTCGTGACGGTGTCAGTCTGGTGTCAGCCTCGCTAGTGACGGTTTCAGTCTGGTGTCAGCCTCTCCTCGTGACGGTGTCCGTCTGGTGTCAGCCTCGCTAGTGACGGGGTCGGTCTGGTGTCAGCCTCGCTAGTGACGGGGTCGGTCTGGTGTCAGCCTCGCCTCGTGACGGTGTCGGTCTGGTGTCAGCCTCGCCTCGTGACGGTGTCGGTCTGGTGTCATCCTCGCTAGTGACGGTGTCGGTCTGGTGTCATCCTCGCCTCGTGACGGGGTCTGTCTGGTGTCAGCCTCTCCTCGTGACGGTGTCGGTCTGGTGTCAGCCTCTCCTCGTGACGGTGTCGGTCTGGTGTCAGCCTCTCCTCGTGACAGGGTCCGTCTGGTGTCAGCCTCGCTAGTGACGGTTTCGGTCTGGTGTCAGCCTCTCCTCGTGACGGTGTCAGTCTGGTGTCAGCCTCGCTAGTGACGGTGTCAGTCTGGTGTCAGCCTCGCTAGTGACGGTTTCAGTCTGGTGTCAGCCTCTCCTCGTGACGGTGTCAGTCTGGTGTCAGCCTCTCCTCGTGACGGGGTCCGTCTGGTGTCAGCCTCTCCTCGTGACGGGGTCGGTCTGGTGTCAGCCTCTCCTCGTGACGGGGTCGGTCTGGTGTCAGCCTCGCCTCGTGACGGTGTCGGTCTGGTGTCATCCTCGCTAGTGACGGTGTCGGTCTGGTGTCATCCTCGCCTCGTGACGGGGTCGGTCTGGTGTCAGCCTCGCTAGTGACGGAGTCGGTCTGGTGTCAGCCTCTCCTCGTGACGGTGTCGGTCTGGTGTCAGCCTCTCCTCGTGACGGTGTCGGTCTGGTGTCAGCCTCTCCTCGTGACAGGGTCCGTCTGGTGTCAGCCTCGCTAGTGACGGTTTCGGTCTGGTGTCAGCCTCTCCTCGTGACGGTGTCAGTCTGGTGTCAGCCTCGCTAGTGACGGTGTCAGTCTGGTGTCAGCCTCGCTAGTGACGGTGTCAGTCTGGTGTCAGCCTCTCCTCGTGACGGTGTCAGTCTGGTGTCAGCCTCTCCTCGTGACGGTGTCAGTCTGGTGTCAACCTCGCTAGTGACGGTTTCAGTCTGGTGTCAGCCTCTCCTCGTGATGGTGTCCGTCTGGTGTCAGCCTCTCCTCGTGACGGTGTCAGTCTGGTGTCAGCCTCTCTAGTGACGGGGTCGGTCTGGTGTCAGCCTCTCCTCGTGACGGGGTCGGTCTGGTGTCAGCCTCTCCTCGTGACGGTGTCGGTCTGGTGTCAGCCTCTCCTCGTGACGGGGTCCGTCTGGTGTCAGCCTCTCCTCGTGACGGGGTCGGTCTGGTGTCAGCCTCTCCTCGTGACGGGGTCGGTCTGGTGTCAGCCTCGCTAGTGACGGTTTCAGTCTGGTGTCAGCCTCTCCTCGTGACGGTGTCAGTCTGGTGTCAGCCTCGCTAGTGACGGTGTCAGTCTGGTGTCAGCCTCGCTAGTGACGGTGTCAGTCTGGTGTCAGCCTCTCCTCGTGACGGTGTCAGTCTGGTGTCAGCCTCGCTAGTGACGGTTTCAGTCTGGTGTCAGCCTCTCCTCGTGACGGTGTCCGTCTGGTGTCAGCCTCTCCTCGTGACGGTGTCAGTCTGGTGTCAGCCTCGCTAGTGACGGGGTCGGTCTGGTGTCAGCCTCTCCTCGTGACGGGGTCGGTCTGGTGTCAGCCTCTCCTCGTGACAGGGTCCGTCTAGTGTCAGCCTCGCTAGTGACGGTTTCGGTCTGGTGTCAGCCTCTCCTCGTGACGGTGTCAGTCTGGTGTCAGCCTCGCTAGTGACGGTGTCAGTCTGGTGTCAGCCTCGCTAGTGACGGTGTCAGTCTGGTGTCAGCCTCTCCTCGTGACGGTGTCAGTCTGGTGTCAGCCTCTCCTCGTGACGGTGTCAGTCTGGTGTCAGCCTCGCTAGTGACGGTTTCAGTCTGGTGTCAGCCTCTCCTCGTGACGGTGTCAGTCTGGTGTCAGCCTCTCCTCGTGACGGTGTCAGTCTGGTGTCAGCCTCTCTAGTGACGGTTTCAGTCTGGTGTCAGCCTGTCCTCGTGACGGTGTCAGTCTGGTGTCAGCCTCTCCTCGTGACGGTGTCAGTCTGGTGTCAGCCTCGCTAGTGACGGTTTCAGTCTGATGTCAGCCTCTCCTCGTGACGGTGTCCGTCTGGTGTCAGCCTCGCTAGTGACGGGGTCGGTCTGGTGTCAGCCTCGCCTCGTGACGGTGTCGGTCTGGTGTCATCCTCGCTAGTGACGGTGTCGGTCTGGTGTCATCCTCGCCTCGTGACGGGGTCGGTCTGGTGTCAGCCTCGCTAGTGACGGAGTCGGTCTGGTGTCAGCCTCTCCTCGTGACGGTGTCGGTCTGGTGTCAGCCTCTCCTCGTGACGGTGTCGGTCTGGTGTCAGCCTCTCCTCGTGACAGGGTCCGTCTGGTGTCAGCCTCGCTAGTGACGTTTTCGGTCTGGTGTCAGCCTCTCCTCGTGACGGTGTCAGTCTGGTTTCAGCCTCGCTAGTGACGGTGTCAGTCTGGTGTCAGCCTCGCTAGTGACGGGGTCGGTCTGGTGTCAGCCTCTCCTCGTGACGGGGTCGGTCTGGTGTCAGCCTCTCCTCGTGACGGTGTCGGTCTGGTGTCAGCCTCTCCTCGTGACGGGGTCCGTCTGGTGTCAGCCTCTCCTCGTGACGGGGTCGGTCTGGTGTCAGCCTCTCCTCGTGACGGGGTCGGTCTGGTGTCAGCCTCGCTAGTGACGGTTTCAGTCTGGTGTCAGCCTCTCCTCGTGACGGTGTCAGTCTGGTGTCAGCCTCGCTAGTGACGGTGTCAGTCTGGTGTCAGCCTCGCTAGTGACGGTTTCAGTCTGGTGTCAGCCTCTCCTCGTGACGGTGTCAGTCTGGTGTCAGCCTCGCTACTGACGGGGTCGGTCTGGTGTCAGCCTCTCCTCGTGACGGGGTCGGTCTGGTGTCAGCCTCTCCTCGTGACGGTGTCAGTCTGGTGTCAGCCTCGCTAGTGACGGTTTCAGTCTGGTGTCAGCCTCTCCTCGTGACGGTGTCCGTCTGGTGTCAGCCTCGCTAGTGACGGGGTCGGTCTGGTGTCAGCCTCGCTAGTGACGGTGTCGGTCTGGTGTCATCCTCGCCTCGTGACGGGGTCGGTCTGGTGTCAGCCTCGCTAGTGACGGAGTCGGTCTGGTGTCAGCCTCTCCTCGTGACGGTGTCGGTCTGGTGTCAGCCTCTCCTCGTGACGGTGTCGGTCTGGTGTCAGCCTCTCCTCGTGACAGGGTCCGTCTGGTGTCAGCCTCGCTAGTGACGGTTTCGGTCTGGTGTCAGCCTCTCCTCGTGACGGTGTCAGTCTGGTGTCAGCCTCGCTAGTGACGGTGTCAGTCTGGTGTCAGCCTCGCTAGTGACGGTGTCAGTCTGGTGTCAGCCTCTCCTCGTGACGGTGTCAGTCTGGTGTCAGCCTCTCCTCGTGACGGTGTCAGTCTGGTGTCAACCTCGCTAGTGACGGTTTCAGTCTGGTGTCAGCCTCTCCTCGTGATGGTGTCCGTCTGGTGTCAGCCTCTCCTCGTGACGGTGTCAGTCTGGTGTCAGCCTCGCTAGTGACGGGGTCGGTCTGGTGTCAGCCTCTCCTCGTGACGGGGTCGGTCTGGTGTCAGCCTCTCCTCGTGACGGTGTCGGTCTGGTGTCAGCCTCTCCTCGTGACGGGGTCCGTCTGGTGTCAGCCTCTCCTCGTGACGGGGTCGGTCTGGTGTCAGCCTCTCCTCGTGACGGGGTCGGTCTGGTGTCAGCCTCGCTAGTGACGGTTTCAGTCTGGTGTCAGCCTCTCCTCGTGACGGTGTCAGTCTGGTGTCAGCCTCGCTAGTGACGGTGTCAGTCTGGTGTCAGCCTCGCTAGTGACGGTGTCAGTCTGGTGTCAGCCTCTCCTCGTGACGGTGTCAGTCTGGTGTCAGCCTCGCTAGTGATGGTTTCAGTCTGGTGTCAGCCTCTCCTCGTGACGGTGTCAGTCTGGTGTCAGCCTCTCCTCGTGACGGTGTCAGTCTGGTTTCAGCCTCGCTAGTGACGGGGTCGGTCTGGTGTCAGCCTCTCCTCGTGACGGGGTCGGTCTGGTTTCAGCCTCTCCTCGTGACGGTGTCGGTCTGGTGTCAGCCTCGCTAGTGACGGTTTCAGTCTGGTGTCAGCCTCTCCTCGTGACGGTGTCCGTCTGGTGTCAGCCTCTCCTCGTGACGGTGTCCGTCTGGTGTCAGCCTCTCCTCGTGACGGGGTCCGTCTGGTGTCAGCCTCTCCTCGTGACGGGGTCGGTCTGGTGTCAGCCTCGCTAGTGACGGTTTCAGTCTGGTGTCAGCCTCTCCTCGTGACGGTGTCAGTCTGGTGTCAGCCTCGCTAGTGACGGTGTCAGTCTGGTGTCAGCCTCGCTAGTGACGGTGTCAGTCTGGTGTCAGCCTCTCCTCGTGACGGTGTCAGTCTGGTGTCAGCCTCGCTAGTGACGGTTTCAGTCTGGTGTCAGCCTCTCCTCGTGACGGTGTCAGTCTGGTGTCAGCCTCTCCTCGTGACGGTGTCAGTCTGGTGTCAGCCTCGCTAGTGACGGTTTCAGTCTGGTGTCAGCCTCTCCTCGTGACGGTGTCCGTCTGGTATCAGCCTCGCTAGTGACGGGGTCGGTCTGGTGTCAGCCTCGCTAGTGACGGGGTCGGTCTGGTGTCAGCCTCGCCTCGTGACGGTGTCGGTCTGGTGTCAGCCTCGCCTCGTGACGGTGTCGGTCTGGTGTCATCCTCGCTAGTGACGGTGTCGGTCTGGTGTCATCCTCGCCTCGTGACGGGGTCTGTCTGGTGTCAGCCTCGCTAGTGACGGAGTCGGTCTGGTGTCAGCCTCTCCTCGTGACGGTGTCGGTCTGGTGTCAGCCTCTCCTCGTGACGGTGTCGGTCTGGTGTCAGCCTCTCCTCGTGACATGGTCCGTCTGGTGTCAGCCTCGCTAGTGACGGTTTCGGTCTGGTGTCAGCCTCTCCTCGTGACGGTGTCAGTCTGGTGTCAGCCTCGCTAGTGACGGTTTCAGTCTGGTGTCAGCCTCGCTAGTGACGGTGTCAGTCTGGTGTCAGCCTCTCCTCGTGACGGTGTCAGTCTGGTGTCAGCCTCTCCTCGTGACGGTTTCAGTCTGTTGTCAGCCTCTCCTCGTGACGGTGTCCGTCTGGTGTCAGCCTCTCCTCGTGACGGTGTCAGTCTGGTGTCAGCCTCGCTAGTGACGGGGTCTGTCTGGTGTCAGCCTCTCCTCGTGACGGGGTCGGTCTGGTGTCAGCCTCTCCTCGTGACGGTGTCGGTCTGGTGTCAGCCTCTCCTCGTGACGGGGTCCGTCTGGTGTCAGCCTCTCCTTGTGCGGGGTCGGTCTGGTGTCAGCCTCTCCTCGTGACGGGGTCGGTCTGGTGTCAGCCTCGCCTCGTGACGGTGTCGGTCTGGTGTCATCCTCGCTAGTGACGGTGTCGGTCTGGTGTCATCCTCGCCTCGTGACGGGGTCGGTCTGGTGTCAGCCTCAATAGTGACGGAGTCGGTCTGGTGTCAGCCTCTCCTCGTGACGGTGTCAGTCTGGTGTCAGCCTCTCCTCGTGACGGTGTCGGTCTGGTGTCAGCCTCTCCTTGTGACAGGGTCCGTCTGGTGTCAGCCTCGCTAGTGACGGTTTCGGTCTGGTGTCAGCCTCTCCTCGTGACGGTGTCAGTCTGGTGTCAGCCTCGCTAGTGACGGTGTCAGTCTGGTGTCAGCCTCGCTAGTGACGGTTTCAGTCTGGTGTCAGCCTCTCCTCGTGACGGTGTCAGTCTGGTGTCAGCCTCGCTAGTGACGGTTTCAGTCTGGTGTCAGCCTCTCCTCGTGACGGTGTCGGTCTGGTGTCAGCCTCGCCTCGTGACGGTGTCGGTCTGGTGTCATCCTCGCTAGTGACGGTGTCGGTCTGGTGTCATCCTCGCCTCGTGACGGGGTCTGTCTGGTGTCAGCCTCTCCTCGTGACGGTGTCGGTCTGGTGTCAGCCTCTCCTCGTGACGGTGTCGGTCTGGTGTCAGCCTCTCCTCGTGACAGGGTCCGTCTGGTGTCAGCCTCGCTAGTGACGGTTTCGGTCTGGTGTCAGCCTCTCCTCGTGACGGTGTCAGTCTGGTGTCAGCCTCGCTAGTGACGGTGTCAGTCTGGTGTCAGCCTCGCTAGTGACGGTTTCAGTCTGGTGTCAGCCTCTCCTCGTGACGGTGTCAGTCTGGTGTCAGCCTCTCCTCGTGACGGGGTCCGTCTGGTGTCAGCCTCTCCTCGTGACGGGGTCGGTCTGGTGTCAGCCTCTCCTCGTGACGGGGTCGGTTTGGTGTCAGCCTCGCCTCGTGACGGTGTCGGTCTGGTGTCATCCTCGCTAGTGACGGTGTCGGTCTGGTGTCATCCTCGCCTCGTGACGGGGTCGGTCTGGTGTCAGCCTCGCTAGTGACGGAGTCGGTCTGGTGTCAGCCTCTCCTCGTGACGGTGTCGGTCTGGTGTCAGCCTCTCCTCGTGACGGTGTCGGTCTGGTGTCAGCCTCTCCTCGTGACAGGGTCCGTCTGGTGTCAGCCTCGCTAGTGACGGTTTCGGTCTGGTGTCAGCCTCTCCTCGTGACGGTGTCAGTCTGGTGTCAGCCTCGCTAGTGACGGTGTCAGTCTGGTGTCAGCCTCGCTAGTGACGGTGTCAGTCTGGTGTCAGCCTCTCCTCGTGACGGTGTCAGTCTGGTGTCAGCCTCTCCTCGTGACGGTGTCAGTCTGGTGTCAACCTCGCTAGTGACGGTTTCAGTCTGGTGTCAGCCTCTCCTCGTGATGGTGTCCGTCTGGTGTCAGCCTCTCCTCGTGACGGTGTCAGTCTGGTGTCAGCCTCTCTAGTGACGGGGTCGGTCTGGTGTCAGCCTCTCCTCGTGACGGGGTCGGTCTGGTGTCAGCCTCTCCTCGTGACGGTGTCGGTCTGGTGTCAGCCTCTCCTCGTGACGGGGTCCGTCTGGTGTCAGCCTCTCCTCGTGACGGGGTCGGTCTGGTGTCAGCCTCTCCTCGTGACGGGGTCGGTCTGGTGTCAGCCTCGCTAGTGACGGTTTCAGTCTGGTGTCAGCCTCTCCTCGTGACGGTGTCAGTCTGGTGTCAGCCTCGCTAGTGACGGTGTCAGTCTGGTGTCAGCCTCGCTAGTGACGGTTTCAGTCTGGTGTCAGCCTCTCCTCGTGACGGTGTCAGTCTGGTGTCAGCCTCGCTAGTGATGGTTTCAGTCTGGTGTCAGCCTCTCCTCGTGACGGTGTCAGTCTGGTGTCAGCCTCTCCTCGTGACGGTGTCAGTCTGGTGTCAGCCTCGCTAGTGACGGTTTCAGTCTGGTGTCAGCCTCTCCTCGTGACGGTGTCAGTCTGGTGTCAGCCTCTCCTCGTGACGGTGTCAGTCTGGTGTCAGCCTCGCTAGTGACGGTTTCAGTCTGGTGTCAGCCTCTCCTCGTGACGGTGTCCGTCTGGTGTCAGCCTCTCCTCGTGACGGTGTCAGTCTGGTGTCAGCCTCGCTAGTGACGGGGTCGGTCTGGTGTCAGCCTCTCCTCGTGACGGGGTCGGTCTGGTGTCAGCCTCTCCTCGTGACAGGGTCCGTCTAGTGTCAGCCTCGCTAGTGACGGTTTCGGTCTGGTGTCAGCCTCTCCTCGTGACGGTGTCGGTCTGGTGTCAGCCTCTCCTCGTGACAGGGTCCGTCTGGTGTCAGCCTCGCTAGTGACGTTTTCGGTCTGGTGTCAGCCTCTCCTCGTGACGGTGTCAGTCTGGTTTCAGCCTCGCTAGTGACGGTGTCAGTCTGGTGTCAGCCTCTCTAGTGACGGTTTCAGTCTGGTGTCAGCCTGTCCTCGTGACGGTGTCAGTCTGGTGTCAGCCTCTCCTCGTGACGGTGTCAGTCTGGTGTCAGCCTCGCTAGTGACGGTTTCAGTCTGATGTCAGCCTCTCCTCGTGACGGTGTCCGTCTGGTGTCAGCCTCGCTAGTGACGGGGTCGGTCTGGTGTCAGCCTCGCCTCGTGACGGTGTCGGTCTGGTGTCATCCTCGCTAGTGACGGTGTCGGTCTGGTGTCATCCTCGCCTCGTGACGGGGTCGGTCTGGTGTCAGCCTCGCTAGTGACGGAGTCGGTCTGGTGTCAGCCTCTCCTCGTGACGGTGTCGGTCTGGTGTCAGCCTCTCCTCGTGACGGTGTCGGTCTGGTGTCAGCCTCTCCTCGTGACAGGGTCCGTCTGGTGTCAGCCTCGCTAGTGACGTTTTCGGTCTGGTGTCAGCCTCTCCTCGTGACGGTGTCAGTCTGGTTTCAGCCTCGCTAGTGACGGTGTCAGTCTGGTGTCAGCCTCGCTAGTGACGGGGTCGGTCTGGTGTCAGCCTCTCCTCGTGACGGGGTCGGTCTGGTGTCAGCCTCTCCTCGTGACGGTGTCGGTCTGGTGTCAGCCTCTCCTCGTGACGGGGTCCGTCTGGTGTCAGCCTCTCCTCGTGACGGGGTCGGTCTGGTGTCAGCCTCTCCTCGTGACGGGGTCGGTTTGGTGTCAGCCTCGCTAGTGACGGTTTCAGTCTGGTGTCAGCCTCTCCTCGTGACGGTGTCAGTCTGGTGTCAGCCTCGCTAGTGACGGTGTCAGTCTGGTGTCAGCCTCGCTAGTGACGGTTTCAGTCTGGTGTCAGCCTCTCCTCGTGACGGTGTCAGTCTGGTGTCAGCCTCGCTACTGACGGGGTCGGTCTGGTGTCAGCCTCTCCTCGTGACGGGGTCGGTCTGGTGTCAGCCTCTCCTCGTGACGGTGTCAGTCTGGTGTCAGCCTCGCTAGTGACGGTTTCAGTCTGGTGTCAGCCTCTCCTCGTGACGGTGTCCGTCTGGTGTCAGCCTCGCTAGTGACGGGGTCGGTCTGGTGTCAGCCTCGCTAGTGACGGTGTCGGTCTGGTGTCATCCTCGCCTCGTGACGGGGTCGGTCTGGTGTCAGCCTCGCTAGTGACGGAGTCGGTCTGGTGTCAGCCTCTCCTCGTGACGGTGTCGGTCTGGTGTCAGCCTCTCCTCGTGACGGTGTCGGTCTGGTGTCAGCCTCTCCTCGTGACAGGGTCCGTCTGGTGTCAGCCTCGCTAGTGACGGTTTCGGTCTGGTGTCAGCCTCTCCTCGTGACGGTGTCAGTCTGGTGTCAGCCTCGCTAGTGACGGTGTCAGTCTGGTGTCAGCCTCGCTAGTGACGGTGTCAGTCTGGTGTCAGCCTCTCCTCGTGACGGTGTCAGTCTGGTGTCAGCCTCTCCTCGTGACGGTGTCAGTCTGGTGTCAACCTCGCTAGTGACGGTTTCAGTCTGGTGTCAGCCTCTCCTCGTGATGGTGTCCGTCTGGTGTCAGCCTCTCCTCGTGACGGTGTCAGTCTGGTGTCAGCCTCGCTAGTGACGGGGTCGGTCTGGTGTCAGCCTCTCCTCGTGACGGGGTCGGTCTGGTGTCAGCCTCTCCTCGTGACGGTGTCGGTCTGGTGTCAGCCTCTCCTCGTGACGGGGTCCGTCTGGTGTCAGCCTCTCCTCGTGACGGGGTCGGTCTGGTGTCAGCCTCTCCTCGTGACGGGGTCGGTCTGGTGTCAGCCTCGCTAGTGACGGTTTCAGTCTGGTGTCAGCCTCTCCTCGTGACGGTGTCAGTCTGGTGTCAGCCTCGCTAGTGACGGTGTCAGTCTGGTGTCAGCCTCGCTAGTGACGGTGTCAGTCTGGTGTCAGCCTCTCCTCGTGACGGTGTCAGTCTGGTGTCAGCCTCGCTAGTGATGGTTTCAGTCTGGTGTCAGCCTCTCCTCGTGACGGTGTCAGTCTGGTGTCAGCCTCTCCTCGTGACGGTGTCAGTCTGGTTTCAGCCTCGCTAGTGACGGGGTCGGTCTGGTGTCAGCCTCTCCTCGTGACGGGGTCGGTCTGGTTTCAGCCTCTCCTCGTGACGGTGTCGGTCTGGTGTCAGCCTCGCTAGTGACGGTTTCAGTCTGGTGTCAGCCTCTCCTCGTGACGGTGTCCGTCTGGTGTCAGCCTCTCCTCGTGACGGTGTCCGTCTGGTGTCAGCCTCTCCTCGTGACGGGGTCCGTCTGGTGTCAGCCTCTCCTCGTGACGGGGTCGGTCTGGTGTCAGCCTCGCTAGTGACGGTTTCAGTCTGGTGTCAGCCTCTCCTCGTGACGGTGTCAGTCTGGTGTCAGCCTCGCTAGTGACGGTGTCAGTCTGGTGTCAGCCTCGCTAGTGACGGTGTCAGTCTGGTGTCAGCCTCTCCTCGTGACGGTGTCAGTCTGGTGTCAGCCTCGCTAGTGACGGTTTCAGTCTGGTGTCAGCCTCTCCTCGTGACGGTGTCAGTCTGGTGTCAGCCTCTCCTCGTGACGGTGTCAGTCTGGTGTCAGCCTCGCTAGTGACGGTTTCAGTCTGGTGTCAGCCTCTCCTCGTGACGGTGTCCGTCTGGTATCAGCCTCGCTAGTGACGGGGTCGGTCTGGTGTCAGCCTCGCTAGTGACGGGGTCGGTCTGGTGTCAGCCTCGCCTCGTGACGGTGTCGGTCTGGTGTCAGCCTCGCCTCGTGACGGTGTCGGTCTGGTGTCAGCCTCTCCTCGTGACAGGGTCCGTCTGGTGTCAGCCTCGCTAGTGACGGTTTCGGTCTGGTGTCAGCCTCTCCTCGTGACGGTGTCAGTCTGGTGTCAGCCTCGCTAGTGACGGTTTCAGTCTGGTGTCAGCCTCGCTAGTGACGGTGTCAGTCTGGTGTCAGCCTCTCCTCGTGACGGTGTCAGTCTGGTGTCAGCCTCTCCTCGTGACGGTTTCAGTCTGTTGTCAGCCTCTCCTCGTGACGGTGTCCGTCTGGTGTCAGCCTCTCCTCGTGACGGTGTCAGTCTGGTGTCAGCCTCGCTAGTGACGGGGTCTGTCTGGTGTCAGCCTCTCCTCGTGACGGGGTCGGTCTGGTGTCAGCCTCTCCTCGTGACGGTGTCGGTCTGGTGTCAGCCTCTCCTCGTGACGGGGTCCGTCTGGTGTCAGCCTCTCCTTGTGCGGGGTCGGTCTGGTGTCAGCCTCTCCTCGTGACGGGGTCGGTCTGGTGTCAGCCTCGCCTCGTGACGGTGTCGGTCTGGTGTCATCCTCGCTAGTGACGGTGTCGGTCTGGTGTCATCCTCGCCTCGTGACGGAGTCGGTCTGGTGTCACCCTCAATAGTGACGGAGTCGGTCTGGTGTCAGCCTCTCCTCGTGACGGTGTCAGTCTGGTGTCAGCCTCTCCTCGTGACGGTGTCGGTCTGGTGTCAGCCTCTCCTTGTGACAGGGTCCGTCTGGTGTCAGCCTCGCTAGTGACGGTTTCGGTCTGGTGTCAGCCTCTCCTCGTGACGGTGTCAGTCTGGTGTCAGCCTCGCTAGTGACGGTGTCAGTCTGGTGTCAGCCTCGCTAGTGACGGTTTCAGTCTGGTGTCAGCCTCTCCTCGTGACGGTGTCAGTCTGGTGTCAGCCTCGCTAGTGACGGTTTCAGTCTGGTGTCAGCCTCTCCTCGTGACGGTGTCAGTCTGGTGTCAGCCTCTCCTCGTGACGGTGTCAGTCTGGTGTCAGCCTCGCTAGTGACGGTTTCAGTCTGGTGTCAGCCTCTCCTCGTGACGGTGTCAGTCTGGTGTCAGCCTCTCCTCGTGACGGTGTCAGTCTGGTGTCAGCCTCGCAAGTGACGGTTTCAGTCTGGTGTCAGCCTCTCCTCGTGACGGTGTCCGTCTGGTGTCAGCCTCGCTAGTGACGGGGTCGGTCTGGTGTCAGCCTCGCTAGTGACGGGGTCGGTCTGGTGTCAGCCTCGCCTCGTGACGGTGTCGGTCTGGTGTCAGCCTCGCCTCGTGACGGTGTCGGTCTGGTGTCATCCTCGCTAGTGACGGTGTCGGTCTGGTGTCATCCTCGCCTCGTGACGGGGTCTGTCTGGTGTCAGCCTCTCCTCGTGACGGTGTCGGTCTGGTGTCAGCCTCTCCTCGTGACGGTGTCGGTCTGGTGTCAGCCTCTCCTCGTGACAGGGTCCGTCTGGTGTCAGCCTCGCTAGTGACGGTTTCGGTCTGGTGTCAGCCTCTCCTCGTGACGGTGTCAGTCTGGTGTCAGCCTCGCTAGTGACGGTGTCAGTCTGGTGTCAGCCTCGCTAGTGACGGTGTCAGTCTGGTGTCAGCCTCTCCTCGTGACGGTGTCAGTCTGGTGTCAGCCTCTCCTCGTGACGGTGTCAGTCTGGTGTCAGCCTCTCCTCGTGACGGTGTCAGTCTGGTGTCAGCCTCGCTAGTGACGGTTTCAGTCTGTTGTCAGCCTCTCCTCGTGACGGTGTCCGTCTGGTGTCAGCCTCTCCTCGTGACGGTGTCAGTCTGGTGTCAGCCTCGCTAGTGACGGGGTCGGTCTGGTGTCAGCCTCTCCTCGTGACGGGGTAGGTCTGGTGTCAGCCTCTCCACGTGACGGTGTCGGTCTGGTGTCAGCCTCTCCTCGTGACGGGGTCCGTCTGGTGTCAGCCTCTCCTCGTGACGGGGTCGGTCTGGTGTCAGCCTCTCCTCGTGACGGGGTCGGTCTGGTGTCAGCCTCGCCTCGTGACGGTGTCGGTCTGGTGTCATCCTCGCTAGTGACGGTGTCGGTCTGGTGTCATCCTCGCCTCGTGACGGGGTCGGTCTGGTGTCAGCCTCGCTAGTGACGGAGTCGGTCTGGTGTCAGCCTCTCCTCGTGACGGTGTCGGTCTGGTGTCAGCCTCTCCTCGTGACGGTGTCGGTCTGGTGTCAGCCTCTCCTCGTGACAGGGTCCGTCTGGTGTCAGCCTCGCTAGTGACGGTTTCGGTCTGGTGTCAGCCTCTCCTCGTGACGGTGTCAGTCTGGTGTCAGCCTCGCTAGTGACGGTGTCAGTCTGGTGTCAGCCTCGCTAGTGACGGTGTCAGTCTGGTGTCAGCCTCTCCTCGTGACGGTGTCAGTCTGGTGTCAGCCTCTCCTCGTGACGGTGTCAGTCTGGTGTCAGCCTCGCTAGTGACGGTTTCAGTCTGGTGTCAGCCTCTCCTCGTGAAGGTGTCCGTCTGGTGTCAGCCTCTCCTCGTGACGGTGTCAGTCTGGTGTCAGCCTCGCTAGTGACGGGGTCGGTCTGGTGTCAGCCTCTCCTCATGACGGGGTCGGTCTGGTGTCAGCCTCTCCTCGTGACGGTGTCGGTCTGGTGTCAGCCTCTCCTCGTGACAGGGTCCGTCTGGTGTCAGCCTCTCCTCGTGACGGGGTCGGTCTGGTGTCAGCCTCTCCTCGTGACGGGGTCGGTCTGGTGTCAGCCTCGCTAGTGACGGTTTCAGTCTGGTGTCAGCCTCTCCTCGTGACGGTGTCAGTCTGGTGTCAGCCTCGCTAGTGACGGTGTCAGTCTGGTGTCAGGCTCGCTAGTGACGGTTTCAGTCTGGTGTCAGCCTCTCCTCGTGACGGTGTCCGTCTGGTGTCAGCCTTGCTAGTGACGGGGTCGGTCTGGTGTCAGCCTCGCTAGTGACGGGGTCGGTCTGGTGTCAGCCTCGCCTCGTGACGGTGTCGGTCTGGTGTCAGCCTCGCCTCGTGACGGTGTCGGTCTGGTGTCATCCTCGCTAGTGACGGTGTCGGTCTGGTGTCAGCCTCGCTAGTGACGGTGTCGGTCTGGTGTCAGCCTCTCCTCGTGACGGTGTCGGTCTGGTGTCAGCCTCTCCTCGTGACGGGGTCGGTCTGGTGTCAGCCTCGCTAGTGACGGAGTCGGTCTGGTGTCAGCCTCTCCTCGTGACGGTGTCGGTCTGGTGTCAGCCTCTCCTCGTGACGGTGTCGGTCTGGTGTCAGCCTCTCCTCGTGACAGGGTCCGTCTGGTGTCAGCCTCGCTAGTGACGGTTTCGGTCTGGTGTCAGCCTCTCCTCGTGACGGTGTCAGTCTGGTGTCAGCCTCGCTAGTGACGGTGTCAGTCTGGTGTCAGCCTCGCTAGTGACGGTGTCAGTCTGGTGTCAGCCTCTCCTCGTGACGGTGTCAGTCTGGTGTCAGCCTCTCCTCGTGACGGTGTCAGTCTGGTGTCAGCCTCGCTAGTGACGGTTTCAGTCTGGTGTCAGCCTCTCCTCGTGATGGTGTCAGTCTGGTGTCAGCCTCTCCTCGTGACGGTGTCAGTCTGGTGTCAGCCTCTCTAGTGACGGTTTCAGTCTGGTGTCAGCCTGTCCTCGTGACGGTGTCAGTCTGGTGTCAGCCTCTCCTCGTGACGGTGTCAGTCTGGTGTCAGCCTCGCTAGTGACGGTTTCAGTCTGATGTCAGCCTCTCCTCGTGACGGTGTCCGTCTGGTGTCAGCCTCGCTAGTGACGGGGTCGGTCTGGTGTCAGCCTCGCCTCGTGACGGTGTCGGTCTGGTGTCATCCTCGTTAGTGACGGTGTCGGTCTGGTGTCATCCTCGCCTCGTGACGGGGTCGGTCTGGTGTCAGCCTCGCTAGTGACGGAGTCGGTCTGGTGTCAGCCTCTCCTCGTGACGGTGTCGGTCTGGTGTCAGCCTCTCCTCGTGACGGTGTCGGTCTGGTGTCAGCCTCTCCTCGTGACAGGGTCCGTCTGGTGTCAGCCTCGCTAGTGACGTTTTCGGTCTGGTGTCAGCCTCTCCTCGTGACGGTGTCAGTCTGGTTTCAGCCTCGCTAGTGACGGTGTCAGTCTGGTGTCAGCCTCGCTAGTGACGGGGTCGGTCTGGTGTCAGCCTCTCCTCGTGACGGGGTCGGTCTGGTGTCAGCCTCTCCTCGTGACGGTGTCGGTCTGGTGTCAGCCTCTCCTCGTGACGGGGTCCGTCTGGTGTCAGCCTCTCCTCGTGACGGGGTCGGTCTGGTGTCAGCCTCTCCTCGTGACGGGGTCGGTCTGGTGTCAGCCTCGCTAGTGACGGTTTCAGTCTGGTGTCAGCCTCTCCTCGTGACGGTGTCAGTCTGGTGTCAGCCTCGCTAGTGACGGTGTCAGTCTGGTGTCAGCCTCGCTAGTGACGGTTTCAGTCTGGTGTCAGCCTCTCCTCGTGACGGTGTCAGTCTGGTGTCAGCCTCGCTAGTGATGGTTTCAGTCTGGTGTCAGCCTCTCCTCGTGACGGTGTCAGTCTGGTGTCAGCCTCTCCTCGTGACGGTGTCAGTCTGGTGTCAGCCTCGCTAGTGACGGTTTCAGTCTGGTGTCAGCCTCTCCTCGTGACGGTGTCAGTCTGGTGTCAGCCTCTCCTCGTGACGGTGTCAGTCTGGTGTCAGCCTCGCTAGTGACGGTTTCAGTCTGGTGTCAGCCTCTCCTCGTGACGGTGTCCGTCTGGTGTCAGCCTTGCTAGTGACGGGGTCGGTCTGGTGTCAGCCTCGCTAGTGACGGGGTCGGTCTGGTGTCAGCCTCGCCTCGTGACGGTGTCGGTCTGGTGTCAGCCTCGCCTCGTGACGGTGTCGGTCTGGTGTCATCCTCGCTAGTGACGGTGTCGGTCTGGTGTCAGCCTCGCTAGTGACGGTGTCGGTCTGGTGTCAGCCTCTCCTCGTGACGGTGTCGGTCTGGTGTCAGCCTCTCCTCGTGACGGGGTCGGTCTGGTGTCAGCCTCGCTAGTGACGGAGTCGGTCTGGTGTCAGCCTCTCCTCGTGACGGTGTCGGTCTGGTGTCAGCCTCTCCTCGTGACGGTGTCGGTCTGGTGTCAGCCTTGCTAGTGACGGGGTCGGTCTGGTGTCAGCCTCGCTAGTGACGGGGTCGGTCTGGTGTCAGCCTCGCCTCGTGACGGTGTCGGTCTGGTGTCAGCCTCGCCTCGTGACGGTGTCGGTCTGGTGTCATCCTCGCTAGTGACGGTGTCGGTCTGGTGTCAGCCTCGCTAGTGACGGTGTCGGTCTGGTGTCAGCCTCTCCTCGTGACGGTGTCGGTCTGGTGTCAGCCTCTCCTCGTGACGGGGTCGGTCTGGTGTCAGCCTCGCTAGTGACGGAGTCGGTCTGGTGTCAGCCTCTCCTCGTGACGGTGTCGGTCTGGTGTCAGCCTCTCCTCGTGACGGTGTCGGTCTGGTGTCAGCCTCTCCTCGTGACAGGGTCTGTCTGGTGTCAGCCTCGCTAGTGACGGTTTCGGTCTGGTGTCAGCCTCTCCTCGTGACGGTGTCAGTCTGGTGTCAGCCTCGCTAGTGACGGTGTCAGTCTGGTGTCAGCCTCGCTAGTGACGGTGTCAGTCTGGTGTCAGCCTCTCCTCGTGACGGTGTCAGTCTGGTGTCAGCCTCTCCTCGTGACGGTGTCAGTCTGGTGTCAGCCTCGCTAGTGACGGTTTCAGTCTGGTGTCAGCCTCTCCTCGTGACGGTGTCAGTCTGGTGTCAGCCTCTCCTCGTGACGGTGTCAGTCTGGTGTCAGCCTCTCTAGTGACGGTTTCAGTCTGGTGTCAGCCTGTCCTCGTGACGGTGTCAGTCTGGTGTCAGCCTCTCCTCGTGACGGTGTCAGTCTGGTGTCAGCCTCGCTAGTGACAGTTTCAGTCTGATGTCAGCCTCTCCTCGTGACGGTGTCCGTCTGGTGTCAGCCTCGCTAGTGACGGGGTCGGTCTGGTGTCAGCCTCGCCTCGTGACGGTGTCGGTCTGGTGTCATCCTCGCTAGTGACGGTGTCGGTCTGGTGTCATCCTCGCCTCGTGACGGGGTCGGTCTGGTGTCAGCCTCGCTAGTGACGGAGTCGGTCTGGTGTCAGCCTCTCCTCGTGACGGTGTCGGTCTGGTGTCAGCCTCTCCTCGTGACGGTGTCGGTCTGGTGTCAGCCTCTCCTCGTGACAGGGTCCGTCTGGTGTCAGCCTCGCTAGTGACGTTTTCGGTCTGGTGTCAGCCTCTCCTCGTGACGGTGTCAGTCTGGTTTCAGCCTCGCTAGTGACGGTGTCAGTCTGGTGTCAGCCTCGCTAGTGACGGGGTCGGTCTGGTGTCAGCCTCTCCTCGTGACGGGGTCGGTCTGGTGTCAGCCTCTCCTCGTGACGGTGTCGGTCTGGTGTCAGCCTCTCCTCGTGACGGGGTCCGTCTGGTGTCAGCCTCTCCTCGTGACGGGGTCCGTCTGGTGTCAGCCTCTCCTCGTGACGGGGTCGGTCTGGTGTCAGCCTCTCCTCGTGACGGGGTCGGTCTGGTGTCAGCCTCGCTAGTGACGGTTTCAGTCTGGTGTCAGCCTCTCCTCGTGACGGTGTCAGTCTGGTGTCAGCCTCGCTAGTGACGGTGTCAGTCTGGTGTCAGCCTCGCTAGTGACGGTTTCAGTCTGGTGTCAGCCTCTCCTCGTGACGGTGTCAGTCTGGTGTCAGCCTCGCTAGTGATGGTTTCAGTCTGGTGTCAGCCTCTCCTCGTGACGGTGTCAGTCTGGTGTCAGCCTCTCCTCGTGACGGTGTCAGTCTGGTGTCAGCCTCGCTAGTGACGGTTTCAGTCTGGTGTCAGCCTCTCCTCGTGACGGTGTCAGTCTGGTGTCAGCCTCTCCTCGTGACGGTGTCAGTCTGGTGTCAGCCTCGCTAGTGACGGTTTCAGTCTGGTGTCAGCCTCTCCTCGTGACGGTGTCCGTCTGGTGTCAGCCTCTCCTCGTGACGGTGTCAGTCTGGTGTCAGCCTCGCTAGTGACGGGGTCGGTCTGGTGTCAGCCTCTCCTCGTGACGGGGTCGGTCTGGTGTCAGCCTCTCCTCGTGACGGTGTCGGTCTGGTGTCAGCCTCTCCTCGTGACGTTGTCAGTCTGGTGTCAGCCTCTCCTCGTGACGGTGTCAGTCTGGTGTCAGTATCGCTAGTGACGGTTTCAGTCTGGTGTCAGCCTCTCCTCGTGACGGTGTCAGTCTGGTGTCAGCCTCGCTAGTGACGGTTTCAGTCTGGTGTCAGCCTCTCCTCGTCACGGTGTCCGTCTGGTGTCAGCCTCTCCTCGTGAGGTGTCAGTCTGGTGTCAGCCTCGCTAGTGACGGGGTCGGTCTGGTGTCAGCCTCTCCTCGTGACGGGATAGGTCTGGTGTCAGCCTCTCCTCGTGACGGTGTCGGTCTGGTGTCAGCCTCTCCTCGTGACGGGGTCCGTCTGGTGTCAGCCTCTCCTCGTGACGGGGTCGGTCTGGTGTCAGCCTCTCCTCGTGACGGGGTCGGGTCTGGTGTCAGCCTCGCTAGTGACGGTTTCAGTCTGGTGTCAGCCTCTCCTCGTGACGGTGTCAGTCTGGTGTCAGCCTCGCTAGTGACGGTGTCAGTCTGGTGTCAGCCTCGCTAGTGACGGTTTCAGTCTGGTGTCAGCCTCTCCTCGTGACGGTGTCAGTCTGGTGTCAGCCTCGCTAGTGACGGTTTCAGTCTGGTGTCAGCCTCTCCTCGTGACGGTGTCAGTCTGGTGTCAGCCTCTCCTCGTGACGGTGTCAGTCTGGTGTCAGCATCGCTAGTGACGGTTTCAGTCTGGTGTCAGCCTCTCCTCGTGACGGTGTCAGTCTGGTGTCAGCCTCTCCTCGTGACGGTGTCAGTCTGGTGTCAGCCTTGCTAGTGACGGTTTCAGTCTGGTGTCAGCCTCTCCTCGTGACGGTGTCCGTCTGGTGTCAGCCTCGCTAGTGACGGGGTCGGTCTGGTGTCAGCCTCTCCTCGTGACGGTGTCAGTCTGGTGTCAGCCTCTCCTCGTGACGGTGTCAGTCTGGTGTCAGCCTTGCTAGTGACGGTTTCAGTCTGGTGTCAGCCTCTCCTCGTGACGGTGTCCGTCTGGTGTCAGCCTCGCTAGTGACAGGGTCCGTCTGGTGTCAGCCTCGCTAGTGACGGTTTCGGTCTGGTGTCAGCCTCTCCTCGTGACGGTGTCAGTCTGGTGTCAGCCTCGCTAGTGACGGTGTCAGTCTGGTGTCAGCCTCACTAGTGACGGTGTCGGTCTGGTGTCAGCCTCTCCTCGTGACGGTGTCGGTCTGGTGTCAGCCTCTCCTCGTGACAGGGTCCGTCTGGTGTCAGCCTCGCTAGTGACGGTTTCGGTCTGGTGTCAGCCTCTCCTCGTGACGGTGTCAGTCTGGTGTCAGCCTCGCTAGTGACGGTGTCAGTCTGGTGTCAGCCTCGCTAGTGACGGGGTCAGTCTGGTGTCAGCCTCTCCTCGTGACAGTGTCAGTCTGGTGTCAGCCTCTCCTCGTGACGGTGTCAGTCTGGTGTCAGCCTCGCTAGTGACGGTTTCAGTCTGGTGTCAGCCTCTCCTCGTGACGGTGTCCGTCTGGTGTCAGCCTCTCCTCGTGACGGTGTCAGTCTGGTGTCAGCCTCGCTAGTGACGGGGTCGGTCTGGTGTCAGCCTCTCCTCGTGACGGGGTAGGTCTGGTGTCAGCCTCTCCTCGTGACGGTGTCGGTCTGGTGTCAGCCTCTCCTCGTGACGGGGTCCGTCTGGTGTCAGCCTCTCCTCGTGACGGGGTCGGTCTGGTGTCAGCCTCTCCTCGTGACGGGGTCGGTCTGGTGTCAGCCTCGCTAGTGACGGTGTCGGTCTGGTGTCATCCTCGCCTCGTGACGGGGTCGGTCTGGTGTCAGCCTCGCTAGTGACGGAGTCGGTCTGGTGTCAGCCTCTCCTCGTGACGGTGTCAGTCTGGTGTCAGCCTCGCTAGTGACGGTTTCAGTCTGGTGTCAGCCTCTCCTCGTGACGGTGTCCGTCTGGTGTCAGCCTCTCCTCGTGACGGTGTCAGTCTGGTGTCAGCCTCTCCTCGTGACGGTGTCAGTCTGGTGTCAGCCTCGCTAGTGACGGTTTCAGTCTGGTGTCAGCCTCTCCTCGTGACGGTGTCAGTCTGGTGTCAGCCTCTCCTCGTGACGGTGTCAGTCTGGTGTCAGCCTTGCTAGTGACGGTTTCAGTCTGGTGTCAGCCTCTCCTCGTGACGGTGTCCGTCTGGTGTCAGCCTCGCTAGTGACGGGGTCGGTCTGGTGTCAGCCTCGCTAGTGACGGGGTCGGTCTGGTGTCAGCCTCGCTAGTGACGGGGTCGGTCTGGTGTCAGCCTCGCCTCGTGACGGTGTCGGTCTGGTGTCAGCCTCGCCTCGTGACGGTGTCGGTCTGGTGTCATCCTCGCTAGTGACGGTGTCGGTCTGGTGTCATCCTCGCCTCGTGACGGGGTCGGTCTGGTGTCAGCCTCGCTAGTGACGGAGTCGGTCTGGTGTCAGCCTCTCCTCGTGACGGTGTCGGTCTGGTGTCAGCCTCTCCTCGTGACGGTGTCAGTCTGGTGTCAGCCTCTCCTCGTGACAGGGTCCGTCTGGTGTCAGCCTCGCTAGTGACGGCTTCGGTCTGGTGTCAGCCTCTCCTCGTGACGGTGTCAGTCTGGTGTCAGCCTCGCTAGTGACGGTGTCAGTCTGGTGTCAGCCTCACTAGTGACGGTGTCGGTCTGGTGTCAGCCTCTCCTCGTGACGGTGTCGGTCTGGTGTCAGCCTCTCCTCGTGACAGGGTCCTTCTGGTGTCAGCCTCGCTAGTGACGGTTTCGGTCTGGTGTCAGCCTCTCCTCGTGACGGTGTCAGTCTGGTGTCAGCCTCGCTAGTGACGGTGTCAGTCTGGTGTCAGCCTCGCTAGTGACGGGGTCAGTCTGGTGTCAGCCTCTCCTCGTGACAGTGTCAGTCTGGTGTCAGCCTCTCCTCGTGACGGTGTCAGTCTGGTGTCAGCCTCGCTAGTGACGGTTTCAGTCTGGTGTCAGCCTCTCCTCGTGACGGTGTCCGTCTGGTGTCAGCCTCTCCTCGTGACGGTGTCAGTCTGGTGTCAGCCTCGCTAGTGACGGGGTCGGTCTGGTGTCAGCCTCTCCTCGTGACGGGGTAGGTCTGGTGTCAGCCTCTCCTCGTGACGGTGTCGGTCTGGTGTCAGCCTCTCCTCGTGACGGGGTCCGTCTGGTGTCAGCCTCTCCTTGTGACGGGGTCGGTCTGGTGTCAGCCTCGCTAGTGACGGTGTCGGTCTGGTGTCATCCTCGCCTCGTGACGGGGTCGGTCTGGTGTCAGCCTCGCTAGTGACGGAGTCGGTCTGGTGTCAGCCTCTCCTCGTGACGGTGTCAGTCTGGTGTCAGCCTCGCTAGTGACGGTTTCAGTCTGGTGTCAGCCTCTCCTCGTGACGGTGTCCGTCTGGTGTCAGCCTCTCCTCGTGACGGTGTCCGTCTGGTGTCAGCCTCTCCTCGTGACGGTGTCAGTCTGGTGTCAGCCTCGCTAGTGACGGGGTCGGTCTGGTGTAAGCCTCTCCTCGTGACGGTGTCGGTCTGGTGTCAGCCTCTCCTCGTGACGGTGTCGGTCTGGTGTCAGCCTCTCCTCGTGACGGGGTCCGTCTGGTGTCAGCCTCTCCTCGTGACGGGGTCGGTCTGGTGTCAGCCTCGCTAGTGACGGTTTCAGTCTGGTGTCAGCCTCTCCTCGTGACGGTGTCAGTCTGGTCTCAGCCTCGCTAGTGACGGTGTCAGTCTGGTGTCAGCCTCGCTAGTGACGGTTTCAGTCTGGTGTCAGCCTCTCCTCGTGACGGTGTCAGTCTGGTGTCAGCCTCGCCTCGTGACGGTGTCGGTCTGGTGTCAGCCTCGCCTCGTGACGGTGTCGGTCTGGTGTCATCCTCGCTAGTGACGGTGTCGGTCTGGTGTCAGCCTCGCTAGTGACGTTTTCAGTCTGGTGTCAGCCTCTCCTCGTGACGGGGTCGGTCTGGTGTCAGCCTCTCCTCGTGACGGTGTCGGTCTGGTGTCAGCCTCTCCTCGTGACGGGGTCAGTCTGGTGTCAGCCTCGCTAGTGACGGTTTCAGTCTGGTGTCAGCCTCTCCTCGTGACGGTGTCCGTCTGGTGTCAGCCTCTCCTCGTGACGGTGTCAGTCTGGTGTCAGCCTCGCTAGTGACGGGGTCGGTCTGGTGTCAGCCTCTCCTCGTGACGGGGTCGGTCTGGTGTCAGCCTCTCCTCGTGACGGTGTCGGTCTGGTGTCAGCCTCTCCTCGTGACGGTGTCGGTCTGGTGTCAGCCTCTCCTCGTGACGGGGTCAGTCTGGTGTCAGCCTCTCCTCGTGACGGGGTCGGTCTGGTGTCAGCCTCTCCTCGTGACGGGGTCGGTCTGGTGTCAGCCTCGCTAGTGACGGTTTCAGTCTGGTGTCAGCCTCTCCTCGTGACGGTGTCGGTCTGGTGTCAGCCTCTCCTCGTGACGGTGTCGGTCTGGTGTCAGCCTCTCCTCGTGACAGGGTCCGTCTGGTGTCAGCCTCGCTAGTGACGGTTTCGGTCTGGTGTCAGCCTCTCCTCGTGACGGTGTCAGTCTGGTGTCAGCCTCGCTAGTGACGGTGTCAGTCTGGTGTCAGCCTCGCTAGTGACGGTGTCAGTCTGGTGTCAGCCTCTCCTCGTGACGGTGTCAGTCTGGTGTCAGCCTCTCCTCGTGACGGTGTCAGTCTGGTGTCAGCCTCGCTAGTGACGGTTTCAGTCTGGTGTCAGCCTCTCCTCGTGACAGTGTCAGTCTGGTGTCAGCCTCGCTAGTGACGGGGTCGGTCTGGTGTCAGCCTCTCCTCGTGACGGTGTCGGTCTGGTGTCAGCCTCTCCTCGTGACGGGGTCCGTCTGGTGTCAGCCTCTCCTCGTGACGGGGTCGGTCTGGTGTCAGCCTCTCCTCGTGACGGGGTCGGTCTGGTGTCAGCCTCTCCTCGTGACGGGGTCGGTCTGGTGTCAACCTCTCCTCGTGACGGTGTCAGTCTGGTGTCAGCCTCGCTAGTGACGGTTTCAGTCTGGTGTCAGCCTCTCCTCGTGACGGTGTCAGTCTGGTGTCAGCCTCGCTAGTGACGGTGTCAGTCTGGTGTCAGCCTCGCTAGTGACGGTTTCAGTCTGGTGTCAGCCTCTCCTCGTGACGGTGTCAGTCTGGTGTCAGCCTCGCTAGTGACGGTTTCAGTCTGGTGTCAGCCTCTCCTCGTGACGGTGTCAGTCTGGTGTCAGCCTCTCCTCGTGACGGTGTCAGTCTGGTGTCAGCCTCGCTAGTGACGGTTTCAGTCTGGTGTCAGCCTCTCCTCGTGACGGTGTCAGTCTGGTGTCAGCCTCTCCTCGTGACGGTGTCAGTCTGGTGTCAGCCTCGCTAGTGACGGTTTCAGTCTGGTGTCAGCCTCTCCTCGTGACGGTGTCCCTCTGGTGTCAGCCTCGCTAGTGACGGGGTCGATCTGGTGTCTGCCTCGCCTCGTGACGGTGTCGGTCTGGTGTCAGCCTCGCCTCGTGACGGTGTCGGTCTGGTGTCATCCTCGCTAGTGACGGTGTCGGTCTGGTGTCATCCTCGCCTCGTGACGGGGTCGGTCTGGTGTCAGCCTCGCTAGTGACGGAGTCGGTCTGGTGTCAGCCTCTCCTCGTGACGGTGTCGGTCTGGTGTCAGCCTCTCCTCGTGACGGTGTTGGTCTGGTGTCAGCCTCTCCTCGTGACAGGGTCCGTCTAGTGTCAGCCTCGCTAGTGACGGTTTCGGTCTGGTGTCAGCCTCTCCTCGTGACGGTGTCAGTCTGGTGTCAGCCTCGCTAGTGACGGTGTCAGTCTGGTGTCAGCCTCGCTAGTGACGGTTTCAGTCTGGTGTCAGCCTCTCCTCGTGACGGTGTCAGTCTGGTGTCAGCCTCTCCTCGTGACGGTGTCAGTCTGGTGTCAGCCTCGCTAGTGACGGTTTCAGTCTGGTGTCAGCCTCTCCTCGTGACGGTGTCAGTCTGGTGTCAGCCTCTCCTCGTGACGGGGTCGGTCTGGTGTCAGCCTCTCCTCGTGACGGTGTCAGTCTGGTGTCAGCCTCGCTAGTGACGGTTTCAGTCTGGTGTCAGCCTCTCCTCGTGACGGTGTCCGTCTGGTGTCAGCCTCGCTAGTGACGGGGTCGGTCTGGTGTCAGCCTCGCCTCGTGACGGTGTCGGTCTGGTGTCAGCCTCGCCTCGTGACGGTGTCGGTCTGGTGTCATCCTCGCTAGTGACGGTGTCGGTCTGGTGTCATCCTCGCTAGTGACGGTGTCAGTCTGGTGTCAGCCTCTCCTCGTGACGGTGTCAGTCTGGTGTCAGCCTCTCCTCGTGACGGTGTCAGTCTGGTGTCAGCCTCGCTAGTGACGGTTTCAGTCTGGTGTCAGCCTCTCCTCGTGACGGTGTCAGTCTGGTGTCAGCCTCTCCTCGTGACGGTGTCAGTCTGGTGTCAGCCTCGCTAGTGACGGTTTCAGTCTGGTGTCAGCCTCTCCTCGTGACGGTGTCAGTCTGGTGTCAGCCTCTCCTCGTGACGGGGTCGGTCTGGTGTCAGCCTCTCCTCGTGACGGTGTCAGTCTGGTGTCAGCCTCGCTAGTGACGGTTTCAGTCTGGTGTCAGCCTCTCCTCGTGACGGTGTCCGTCTGGTGTCAGCCTCGCTAGTGACGGGGTCGGTCTGGTGTCAGCCTCGCCTCGTGACGGTGTCGGTCTGGTGTCAGCCTCGCCTCGTGACGGTGTCGGTCTGGTGTCATCCTCGCTAGTGACGGTGTCGGTCTGGTGTCATCCTCGCTAGTGACGGTGTCAGTCTGGTGTCAGCCTCTCCTCGTGACGGTGTCAGTCTGGTGTCAGCCTCTCCTCGTGACGGTGTCAGTCTGGTGTCAGCCTCGCTAGTGACGGTTTCAGTCTGGTGTCAGCCTCTCCTCGTGACGGTGTCAGTCTGGTGTCAGCCTCTCCTCGTGACGGTGTCAGTCTGGTGTCAGCCTCGCTAGTGACGGTTTCAGTCTGGTGTCAGCCTCTCCTCGTGACGGTGTCAGTCTGGTGTCAGCCTCTCCTCGTGACGGGGTCGGTCTGGTGTCAGCCTCTCCTCGTGACGGTGTCAGTCTGGTGTCAGCCTCGCTAGTGACGGTTTCAGTCTGGTGTCAGCCTCTCCTCGTGACGGTGTCCGTCTGGTGTCAGCCTCGCTAGTGACGGGGTCGGTCTGGTGTCAGCCTCGCTAGTGACGGAGTCGGTCTGGTGTCAGCCTCTCCTCGTGACGGTGTCGGTCTGGTGTCAGCCTCTCCTCGTGACAGGGTCCGTCTGGTGTCAGCCTCGCTAGTGACGGTTTCGGTCTGGTGTCAGCCTCTCCTCGTGACGGTGTCAGTCTGGTGTCAGCCTCGCTAGTGACGGTGTCAGTCTGGTGTCAGCCTCGCTAGTGACGGTTTCAGTCTGGTGTCAGCCTCTCCTCGTGGCGGTGTCAGTCTGGTGTCAGCCTCGCTAGTGACGGGGTCGGTCTGGTGTCAGCCTCTCCTCGTGACGGGGTCGGGCTGGTGTCAGCCTCGCTAGTGACGGTTTCAGTCTGGTGTCAGCCTCTCCTCGTGACGGTGTCAGTCTGGTGTCAGCCTCGCTAGTGACGGTGTCAGTCTGGTGTCAGCCTCGCTAGTGACGGTTTCAGTCTGGTGTCAGCCTCTCCTCGTGACGGTGTCAGTCTGGTGTCAGCCTCGCTAGTGACGGTTTCAGTCTGGTGTCAGCCTCTCCTCGTGACGGTGTCAGTCTGGTGTCAGCCTCTCCTCGTGACGGTGTCAGTCTGGTGTCAGCCTCTCCTCGTGACGGTGTCAGTCTGGTGTCAGCCTCGCTAGTGACGGTTTCAGTCTGGTGTCAGCCTCTCCTCGTGACGGTGTCAGTCTGGTGTCAGCCTCTCCTCGTGACGGTGCCAGTCTGGTGTCAGCCTCGCTAGTGACGGTTTCAGTCTGGTGTCAGCCTCTCCTCGTGACGGTGTCCGTCTGGTGTCAGCCTCGCTAGTGACGGGGTCGGTCTGGTGTCAGCCTCGCTAGTGACGGGGTCGGTCTGATGTCAGCCTCGCCTCGTGACGGTGTCGGTCTGGTGTCAGCCTCGCCTCGTGACGGTGTCGGTCTGGTGTCATTCTCGCTAGTGACGGTGTCGGTCTGGTGTCATCCTCGCCTCGTGACGGGGTCGGTCTGGTGTCAGCCTCGCTAGTGACGGAGTCGGTCTGGTGTCAGCCTCTCCTCGTGACGGTGTCGGTCTGGTGTCAGCCTCTCCTCGTGACGGTGTCGGTCTGGTGTCAGCCTCTCCTCGTGACAGGGTCCGTCTGGTGTCAGCCTCGCTAGTGACGGTTTCGGTCTGGTGTCAGCCTCTCCTCGTGACGGTGTCAGTCTGGTGTCAGCCTCGCTAGTGACGGTGTCAGTCTGGTGTCAGCCTCTCCTCGTGACGGTGTCAGTCTGGTGTCAGCCTCGCTAGTGACGGGGTCGGTCTGGTGTCAGCCTCTCCTCGTCACGGTGTCGGTCTGGTGTCAGCCTCTCCTCGTGACGGGGTCCGTCTGGTGTCAGCCTCTCCTCGTGACGGGGTCGGTCTGGTGTCAGCCTCTCCTCGTGACGGGGTCGGTATGGTGTCAGCCTCGCTAGTGACAGTTTCAGTCTGGTGTCAGCCTCTCCTCATGACGGTGTCAGTCTGGTGTCAGCCTCGCTAGTGACGGTGTCAGTCTGGTGTCAGCCTCGCTAGTGACGGTTTCAGTCTGGTGTCAGCCTCTCCTCGTGACGGTGTCAGTCTGGTGTCAGCCTCGCAAGTGACGGGGTCGGTCTGGTGTCAGCCTCTCCTCGTGACGGGGTCGGTCTGGTGTCAGCCTCGCTAGTGACGGTTTCAGTCTGGTGTCAGCCTCTCCTCGTGACGGTGTCCGTCTGGTGTCAGCCTCGCTAGTGACGGGGTCGGTCTGGTGTCAGCCTCGCTAGTGACGGGGTCGGTCTGGTGTCAGCCTCGCTAGTGACGGTGTCGGTCTGGTGTCAGCCTCGCCTCATGACGGTGTCGGTCTGGTGTCATCCTCGCTAGTGACGGTGTCGGTCTGGTGTCATCCTCGCCTCGTGACGGGGTCGGTCTGGTGTCAGCCTCGCTAGTGACGGAGTCGGTCTGGTGTCAGCCTCTCCTCGTGACGGTGTCGGTCTGGTGTCAGCCTCTCCTCGTGACGGTGTCGGTCTGGTGTCAGCCTCTCCTCGTGACAGGGTCCGTCTGGTGTCAGCCTCGCTAGTGACGGTTTCGGTCTGGTGTCAGCCTCTCCTCGTGACGGTGTCAGTCTGGTGTCAGCCTCGCTAGTGACGGTGTCAGTCTGGTGTCAGACTCGCTAGTGACGGTTTCAGTCTGGTGTCAGCCTCTCCTCGTGACGGTGTCAGTCTGGTGTCAGCCTCTCCTCGTGACGGTGTCAGTCTGGTGTCAGCCTCGCTAGTGACGGTTTCAGTCTGGTGTCAGCCTCTCCTCGTGACGGTGTCAGTCTGGTGTCAGCCTCTCCTCGTGACGGTGTCAGTCTGGTGTCAGCCTCGCTAGTGACGGTTTCAGTCTGGTGTCAGCCTCTCCTCGTGACGGTGTCCGTCTGGTGTCAGCCTCGCTAGTGACGGGGTCGGTCTGGTGTCAGCCTCGCTAGTGACGGGGTCGGTCTGGTGTCAGCCTCGCCTCGTGACGGTGTCAGTCTGGTGTCAGCCTCGCTAGTGACGGGGTCGGTCTGGTGTCAGCCTCTCCTCGTCACGGTGTCGGTCTGGTGTCAGCCTCTCCTCGTGACGGGGTCCGTCTGGTGTCAGCCTCTCCTCGTGACGGGGTCGGTCTGGTGTCAGCCTCTCCTCGTGACGGGGTCGGTATGGTGTCAGCCTCGCTAGTGACAGTTTCAGTCTGGTGTCAGCCTCTCCTCATGACGGTGTCAGTCTGGTGTCAGCCTCGCTAGTGACGGTGTCAGTCTGGTGTCAGCCTCGCTAGTGACGGTTTCAGTCTGGTGTCAGCCTCTCCTCGTGACGGTGTCAGTCTGGTGTCAGCCTCGCAAGTGACGGGGTCGGTCTGGTGTCAGCCTCTCCTCGTGACGGGGTCGGTCTGGTGTCAGCCTCGCTAGTGACGGTTTCAGTCTGGTGTCAGCCTCTCCTCGTGACGGTGTCCGTCTGGTGTCAGCCTCGCTAGTGACGGGGTCGGTCTGGTGTCAGCCTCGCTAGTGACGGGGTCGGTCTGGTGTCAGCCTCGCTAGTGACGGTGTCGGTCTGGTGTCAGCCTCGCCTCATGACGGTGTCGGTCTGGTGTCATCCTCGCTAGTGACGGTGTCGGTCTGGTGTCATCCTCGCCTCGTGACGGGGTCGGTCTGGTGTCAGCCTCGCTAGTGACGGAGTCGGTCTGGTGTCAGCCTCTCCTCGTGACGGTGTCGGTCTGGTGTCAGCCTCTCCTCGTGACGGTGTCGGTCTGGTGTCAGCCTCTCCTCGTGACAGGGTCCGTCTGGTGTCAGCCTCGCTAGTGACGGTTTCGGTCTGGTGTCAGCCTCTCCTCGTGACGGTGTCAGTCTGGTGTCAGCCTCGCTAGTGACGGTGTCAGTCTGGTGTCAGACTCGCTAGTGACGGTTTCAGTCTGGTGTCAGCCTCTCCTCGTGACGGTGTCAGTCTGGTGTCAGCCTCTCCTCGTGACGGTGTCAGTCTGGTGTCAGCCTCGCTAGTGACGGTTTCAGTCTGGTGTCAGCCTCTCCTCGTGACGGTGTCAGTCTGGTGTCAGCCTCTCCTCGTGACGGTGTCAGTCTGGTGTCAGCCTCGCTAGTGACGGTTTCAGTCTGGTGTCAGCCTCTCCTCGTGACGGTGTCCGTCTGGTGTCAGCCTCGCTAGTGACGGGGTCGGTCTGGTGTCAGCCTCGCTAGTGACGGGGTCGGTCTGGTGTCAGCCTCGCCTCGTGACGGTGTCGGTCTGGTGTCAGCCTCGCCTCGTGACGGTGTCGGTCTGGTGTCATCCTCGCTAGTGACGGTGTCGGTCTGGTGTCAGCCTCGCTAGTGACGGTGTCGGTCTGGTGTCATCCTCGCCTCGTGACGGGGTCGGTCTGGTGTCAGCCTCGCTAGTGACGGAGTCGGTCTGGTGTCAGCCTCTCCTCGTGACGGTGTCGGTCTGGTGTCAGCCTCTCCTCGTGACGGTGTCGGTCTGGTGTCAGCCTCTCCTCGTGACAGGGTCCGTCTGGTGTCAGCCTCGCTAGTGACGGTTTCGGTCTGGTGTCAGCCTCTCCTCGTGACGGTGTCAGTCTGGTGTCAGCCTCGCTAGTGATGGTGTCAGTCTGGTGTCAGCCTCTCCTCGTGACGGTGTCAGTCTGGTGTCAGCCTCTCCTCGTGACGGTGTCAGTCTGGTGTCAGCCTCGCTAGTGACGGTTTCAGTCTGGTGTCAGCCTCTCCTCGTGACGGTGTCCGTCTGGTGTCAGCCTCTCCTCGTGACGGTGTCAGTCTGGTGTCAGCCTCGCTAGTGACGGGGTCGGTCTGGTGTCATCCTCTCCTCGTGACGGGGTCGGTCTGGTGTCAGCCTCTCCTCGTGACGGTGTCGGTCTGGTGTCAGCCTCGCCTCGTGACGGTGTCGGTCTGGTGTCATCCTCGCTAGTGACGGTGTCGGTCTGGTGTCATCCTCGCCTCGTGACGGGGTCGGTCTGGTGTCAGCCTCGCTAGTGATGGAGTCGGTCTGGTGTCAGCCTCTCCTCGTGACGGTGTCGGTCTGGTGTCAGCCTCTCCTCGTGACGGTGTCGGTCTGGTGTCAGCCTCTCCTCGTGACAGGGTCCGTCTGGTGTCAGCCTCGCTAGTGACGGTTTCGGTCTGGTGTCAGCCTCTCCTCGTGACGGTGTCAGTCTGGTGTCAGCCTCGCTAGTGACGGTGTCAGTCTGGTGTCAGCCTCTCCTCGTGACGGTGTCAGTCTGGTGTCAGCCTCTCCTCGTGACGGTGTCAGTCTGGTGTCAGCCTCGCTAGTGACGGTTTCAGTCTGGTGTCAGCCTCTCCTCGTGACGGTGTCCGTCTGGTGTCAGCCTCTCCTCGTGACGGTGTCAGTCTGGTGTCAGCCTCGCTAGTGACGGGGTCGGTCTGGTGTCAGCCTCTCCTCGTGACGGTGTCGGTCTGGTGTCAGCCTCTCCTCGTGACGGGGTCGGTCTGGTGTCAGCCTCTCCTCGTGACGGGGTCGGTCTGGTGTCAGCCTCTCCTCGTGACGGGGTCGGTCTGGTGTCAGCCTCGCTAGTGGCGGATTCAGTCTGGTGTCAGCCTCTCCTCGTGATGGTGTCAGTCTGGTGTCAGCCTCGCTAGTGACGGTGTCAGTCTGGTGTCAGCCTCGCTAGTGACGGTTTCAGTCTGGTGTCAGCCTCTCCTCGTGACGGTGTCAGTCTGGTGTCAGCCTCGCTAGTGACGGGGTCGGTCTGGTGTCAGCCTCTCCTCGTGACGGGGTCGGTCTGGTGTCAGCCTCTCCTCGTGACGGTGTCAGTCTGGTGTCAGCCTCGCTAGTGACGGTTTCAGTCTGGTGTAAGCCTCTCCTCGTGATGGTGTCCGTCTGGTGTCAGCCTCGCTAGTGACGGGGTCGGTCTGGTGTCAGCCTCGCTAGTGACGGGGTCGGTCTGGTGTCAGCCTCGCCTCGTGACGGTGTCGGTCTGGTGTCAGCCTCGCCTCGTGACGGTGTCGGTCTGGTGTCATCCTCGCTAGTGACGGTGTCGGTCTGGTGTCATCCTCGCCTCGTGACGGGGTCGGTCTGGTGTCAGCCTCGCTAGTGACGGAGTCGGTCTGGTGTCAGCCTCTCCTCGTGACGGTGTCGGTCTGGTGTCAGCCTCTCCTCGTGACAGTGTCGGTCTGGTGTCAGCTTCTCCTCGTGACTGGGTCCGTCTGGTGTCAGCCTCGCTAGTGACGGTTTCGGTCTGGTGTCAGCCTCTCCTCGTGACGGTGTCAGTCTGGTGTCAGCCTCGCTAGTGACGGTGTCAGTCTGGTGTCAGCCTCGCTAGTGACGGTGTCAGTCTGGTGTCAGCCTCTCCTCGTGACGGTGTCAGTCTGGTGTCAGCCTCTCCTCGTGACGGTGTCAGTCTGGTGTCAGCCTCGCTAGTGACGGTTTCAGTCTGGTGTCAGCCTCTCCTCGTGACGGTGTCCGTCTGGTGTCAGCCTCTCCTCGTGACGGTGTCAGTCTGGTGTCAGCCTCGCTAGTGACGGGGTCGGTCTGGTGTCAGCCTCTCCTCGTGACGGGGTCGGTCTGGTGTCAGCCTCTCCTCGTGACGGTGTCGGTCTGGTGTCAGCCTCTCCTCATGACGGGGTCGGTCTGGTGTCAGCCTCTCCTCGTGACGGTGTCGGTCTGGTGTCAGCCTCTCCTCGTGACTGGGTCCGTCTGGTGTCAGCCTCGCTAGTGACGGTTTCAGTCTGGTGTCAGCCTCGCCTCGTGACGGTGTCGGTCTGGTGTCATCCTCGCTAGTGACGGTGTCGGTCTGGTGTCATCCTCGCCTCGTGACGGGGTCGGTCTGGTGTCAGCCTCGCTAGTGACGGAGTCGGTCTGGTGTCAGCCTCTCCTCGTGACGGTGTCGGTCTGGTGTCAGCCTCTCCTCGTGACGGTGTCGGTCTGGTGTCAGCCTCTCCTCGTGACAGGGTCCGTCTGGTGTCAGCCTCGCTAGTGACGGTTTCGGTCTGGTGTCAGCCTCTCCTCGTGACGGTGTCAGTCTGGTGTCAGCCTCGCTAGTGACGGTGTCAGTCTGGTGTCAGCCTCGCTAGTGACGGTGTCAGTCTGGTGTCAGCCTCTCCTCGTGACGGTGTCAGTCTGGTGTCAGCCTCTCCTCGTGACGGTGTCAGTCTGGTGTCAGCCTCGCTAGTGACGGTTTCAGTCTGGTGTCAGCCTCTCCTCGTGACGGTGTCCGTCTGGTGTCAGCCTCTCCTCGTGACGGTGTCAGTCTGGTGTCAGCCTCGCTAGTGACGGGGTCGGTCTGGTGTCAGCCTTTCCTCGTGACGGGGTCGGTCTGGTGTCAGCCTCTCCTCGTGACGGTGTCGGTCTGGTGTCAGCCTCTCCTCGTGACGGGGTCCGTCTGGTGTCAGCCTCTCCTCGTGACGGGGTCGGTCTGGTGTCAGCCTCTCCTCGTGACGGGGTCGGTCTGGTGTCAGCCTCGCTAGTGACGGTTTCAGTCTGGTGTCAGCCTCTCCTCGTGATGGTGTCAGTCTGGTGTCAGCCTCGCTAGTGACGGTGTCAGTCTGGTGTCAGCCTCGCTAGTGACGGTTTCAGTCTGGTGTCAGCCTCTCCTCGTGACGGTGTCAGTCTGGTGTCAGCCTCGCTAGTGACGGGGTCGGTCTGGTGTCAGCCTCTCCTCGTGACGGGGTCGGTCTGGTGTCAGCCTCTCCTCGTGACGGTGTCAGTCTGGTGTCAGCCTCGCTAGTGACGGTTTCAGTCTGGTGTCAGCCTCTCCTCGTGACGGTGTCCGTCTGGTGTCATCCTCGCTAGTGACGGTGTCGGTCTGGTGTCATCCTCGCCTCGTGACGGGGTCGGTCTGGTGTCAGCCTCGCTAGTGACGGAGTCGGTCTGGTGTCAGCCTCTCCTCGTGACGGTGTCGGTCTGGTGTCAGCCTCTCCTCGTGACGGTGTCGGTCTGGTGTCAGCCTCTCCTCGTGACAGGGTCCGTCTGGTGTCAGCCTCGCTAGTGACGGTTTCGGTCTGGTGTCAGCCTCTCCTCGTGACGGTGTCAGTCTGGTGTCAGCCTCGCTAGTGACGGTGTCAGTCTGGTGTCAGCCTCGCTAGTGACGGTGTCAGTCTGGTGTCAGCCTCTCCTCGTGACGGTGTCAGTCTGGTGTCAGCCTCTCCTCGTGACGGTGTCAGTCTGGTGTCAGCCTCGCTAGTGACGGTTTCAGTCTGGTGTCAGCCTCTCCTCGTGACGGTGTCCGTCTGGTGTCAGCCTCTCCTCGTGACGGTGTCAGTCTGGTGTCAGCCTCGCTAGTGACGGGGTCGGTCTGGTGTCAGCCTTTCCTCGTGACGGGGTCGGTCTGGTGTCAGCCTCTCCTCGTGACGGTGTCGGTCTGGTGTCAGCCTCTCCTCGTGACGGGGTCCGTCTGGTGTCAGCCTCTCCTCGTGACGGGGTCGGTCTGGTGTCAGCCTCTCCTCGTGACGGGGTCGGTCTGGTGTCAGCCTCGCTAGTGACGGTTTCAGTCTGGTGTCAGCCTCTCCTCGTGATGGTGTCAGTCTGGTGTCAGCCTCGCTAGTGACGGTGTCAGTCTGGTGTCAGCCTCGCTAGTGACGGTTTCAGTCTGGTGTCAGCCTCTCCTCGTGACGGTGTCAGTCTGGTGTCAGCCTCGCTAGTGACGGGGTCGGTCTGGTGTCAGCCTCTCCTCGTGACGGGGTCGGTCTGGTGTCAGCCTCTCCTCGTGACGGTGTCAGTCTGGTGTCAGCCTCGCTAGTGACGGTTTCAGTCTGGTGTCAGCCTCTCCTCGTGACGGTGTCCGTCTGGTGTCAGCCTCGCTAGTGACGGGGTCGGTCTGGTGTCAGCCTCGCTAGTGACGGGGTCGGTCTGGTGTCAGCCTCTCCTCGTGACGGGGTCGGTCTGGTGTCAGCCCCGCTAGTGACGTTTCAGTCTGGTGTCAGCCTCTCCTCGTGACGGTGTCAGTCTGGTGTCAGCCTCTCCTCGTGACGGTGTCAGTCTGTTGTCAGCCTCGCTAGTGACGGTTTCAGTCTGGTGTCAGCCTCTCCTCGTGACGGTGTCAGTCTGGTGTCAGCCTCTCCTCGTGACGGTGTCAGTCTGGTGTCAGCCTCGCTAGTGACGGTTACAGTCTGGTGTCAGCCTCTCCTCGTGACGTTGTCCGTCTGGTGTCAGTCTCGCTAGTGATGGGGTCGGTCTGGTGTCAGCCTCGCTAGTGACGGGGTCGGTCTGGTGTCAGCCTCGCCTCGTGACGGTGTCGGTCTGGTGTCAGCCTCGCCTCGTGACGGTGTCGGTCTGGTGTCATCCTCGCTAGTGACGGTGTCGGTCTGGTGTCAGCCTCGCTAGTGACGGTTTCAGTCTGGTGTCAGCCTCTCCTCGTGACGGTGTCCGTCTGGTGTCAGCCTCTCCTCGTGACGGTGTCAGTCTGGTGTCAGCTTCGCTAGTGACGGGGTCGGTCTGGTGTCAGCCTCTCCTCGTGACGGGGTCGGTCTGGTGTCAGCCTCTCCTCGTGACGGTGTCGGTCTGGTGTCAGCCTCTCCTCGTGACGGGGTCCGTCTGTTGTCAGCCTCTCCTCGTGACGGGGTCGGTCTGGTGTCAGCCTCTCCTCGTGACGGGGTCGGTCTGGTGTCAGCCTCGCTAGTGACGGTTTCAGTCTGGTGTCAGCCTCTCCTCGTGACGGTGTCAGTCTGGTGTCAGCCTCGCTAGTGACGGTGTCAGTCTGGTGTCAGCCTCGCTAGTGACGGTTTCAGTCTGGTGTCAGCCTCTCCTCGTGACGGTGTCAGTCTGGTGTCAGCCTCTCCTCGTGACGGTGTCAGTCTGGTGTCAGCCTCGCTAGTGACGGTTTCAGTCTGGTGTCAGCCTCTCCTCGTGACGGTGTCAGTCTGGTGTCAGCCTCTCCTCGTGACGGTGTCAGTCTGGTGTCAGCCTCGCTAGTGACGGTTTCAGTCTGGTGTCAGCCTCTCCTCGTGACGGTGTCCGTCTGGTGTCAGCCTCGCTAGTGACTGGGTCGGTCTGGTGTCAGCCTCGCTAGTGACGGGGTCGGTCTGGTGTCAGCCTCGCCTCGTGACGGTGTCGGTCTGGTGTCAGCCTCGCCTCGTGACGGTGTCGGTCTGGTGTCATCCTCGCTAGTGACGGTGTCGGTCTGGTGTCATCCTCGCCTCGTGACGGGGTCGGTCTGGTGTCAGCCTCGCTAGTGACGGAGTCGGTCTGGTGTCAGCCTCTCCTCGTGACGGTGTCAGTCTGGTGTCAGCCTCTCCTCGTGACGGTGTCGGTCTGGTGTCAGCCTCTCCTCGTGACAGGGTCCGTCTGGTGTCAGCCTCGCTAGTGACGGTTTCGGTCTGGTGTCAGCCTCTCCTCGTGACGGTGTCAGTCTGGTGTCAGCCTCGCTAGTGACGGTGTCAGTCTGGTGTCAGCCTCGCTAGTGACGGTGTCAGTCTGGTGTCAGCCTCGCTAGTGAGGGTGTCAGTCTGGTGTCAGCCTCTCCTCGTGACGGTGTCAGTCTGGTGTCAGCCTCTCCTCGTGACGGTGTCAGTCTGGTGTCAGCCTCGCTAGTGACGGTTTCAGTCTGGTGTCAGCCTCTCCTCGTGACGGTGTCCGTCTGGTGTCAGCCTCTCCTCGTGACAGGGTCGGTCTGGTGTCAGCCTCTCCTCGTGACGGTGTCGGTCTGGTGTCAGCCCTCTCCTCGTGACAGGGTCCGTCTGGTGTCAGCCTCGCTAGTGACGGTTTCGGTCTGGTGTCAGCCTCTCCTCGTGATGGTGTCAGTCTGGTGTCAGCCTCGCTAGTGACGGTGTCAGTCTGGTGTCAGCCTCGTTAGTGATGGTGTCAGTCTGGTGTCAGCCTCTCCTCGTGACGGTGTCAGTCTGGTGTCAGCCTCTCCTCGTGACGGTGTCAGTCTGGTGTCAGCCTCGCTAGTGACGGTTTCAGTCTGGTGTCAGCCTCTCCTCGTGACGGTGTCCGTCTGGTGTCAGCCTCTCCTCGTGACGGTGTCAGTCTGGTGTCAGCCTCGCTAGTGACGGGGTCGGTCTGGTGTCAGCCTTTCCTCGTGACGGGGTCGGTCTGGTGTCAGCCTCTCCTCGTGACGGTGTCGGTCTGGTGTCAGCCTCTCCTCGTGACGGGGTCCGTCTGGTGTCAGCCTCTCCTCGTGACGGTGTCCGTCTGGTGTCAGCCTCTCCTCGTGACGGTGTCAGTCTGGTGTCAGCCTCGCTAGTGACGGTTTCAGTCTGGTGTCAGCCTCTCCTCGTGACGGTGTCCGTCTGGTGTCAGCCTCGCTAGTGACGGGGTCGGTCTGGTGTCAGCCTCGCTAGTGACGGGGTCGGTCTGGTGTCAGCCTCGCCTCGTGACGGTGTCGGTCTGGTGTCAGCCTCGCCTCGTGACGGTGTCGGTCTGGTGTCATCCTCGCTAGTGACGGTGTCGGTCTGGTGTCATCCTCGCCTCGTGACGGGGTCGGTCTGGTGTCAGCCTCGCTAGTGACGGAGTCGGTCTGGTGTCAGCCTCTCCTCGTGACGGTGTCGGTCTGGTGTCAGCCTCTCCTCGTGACGGTGTCGGTCTGGTGTCAGCCTCTCCTCGTGACAGGGTCCGTCTGGTGTCAGCCTCGCTAGTGACGGTTTCGGTCTGGTGTCAGCCTCTCCTCGTGACGGTGTCAGTCTGGTGTCAGCCTCACTAGTGACGGTGTCAGTCTGGTGTCAGCCTCGCTAGTGACGGTGTCAGTCTGGTGTCAGCCTCTCCTCGTGACGGTGTCAGTCTGGTGTCAGCCTCTCCTCGTGACGGTGTCAGTCTGGTGTCAGCCTCGCTAGTGACGGTTTCAGTCTGGTGTCAGCCTCTCCTCGTGACGGTGTCCGTCTGGTGTCAGCCTCTCCTCGTGACGGTGTCAGTCTGGTGTCAGCCTCGCTAGTGACGGGGTCGGTCTGGTGTCAGCCTTTCCTCGTGACGGGGTCGGTCTGGTGTCAGCCTCTCCTCGTGACGGTGTCGGTCTGGTGTCAGCCTCTCCTCGTGACGGGGTCCGTCTGGTGTCAGCCTCGCTAGTGACGGTTTCAGTCTGGTGTCAGCCTCTCCTCGTGACGGTGTCAGTCTGGTGTCAGCCTCGCTAGTGACGGTGTCAGTCTGGTGTCAGCCTCGCTAGTGACGGTTTCAGTCTGGTGTCAGCCTCTCCTCGTGACGGTGTCAGTCTGGTGTCAGCCTCTCCTCGTGACGGTGTCAGTCTGGTGTCAGCCTCGCTAGTGACGGTTTCAGTCTGGTGTCAGCCTCTCCTCGTGACGGTGTCCGTCTGGTGTCAGCCTCGCTAGTGACGGGGTCGGTCTGGTGTCAGCCTCGCTAGTGACGGGGTCGGTATGGTGTCAGCCTCGCCTCGTGACGGTGTCGGTCTGGTGTCAGCCTCGCCTCGTGACGGTGTCGGTCTGGTGTCATCCTCGCTAGTGACGGTGTCGGTCTGGTGTCATCCTCGCCTCGTGACGGGGTCGGTCTGGTGTCAGCCTCGCTATTGACGGAGTCGGTGTGGTGTCAGCCTCTCCTAGTGACGGTGTCGGTCAGGTGTCAGCCTCTCCTCGTGACGGTGTCGGTCTGGTGTCAGCCTCTCCTCGTGACAGGGTCCGTCTGGTGTCAGCCTCGCTAGTGACGGTTTCGGTCTGGTGTCAGCCTCTCCTCGTGACGGTGTCAGTCTGGTGTCAGCCTCGCTAGTGACGGTGTCAGTCTGGTGTCAGCCTCGCTAGTGACGATGTCAGTCTGGTGTCAGCCTCTCCTCGTGACGGTGTCAGTCTGGTGTCAGCCTCTCCTCGTGACGGTGTCAGTCTGGTGTCAGCCTCGCTAGTGACGGTTTCAGTCTGGTGTCAGCCTCTCCTCGTGACGGTGTCCGTCTGGTGTCAGCCTCTCCTCGTGACGGTGTCAGTCTGGTGTCAGCCTCGCTAGTGACGGGGTCGGTCTGGTGTCAGCCTCTCCTCGTGACGGGGTCGGTCTGGTGTCAGACTCTCCTCGTGACGGTGTCGGTCTGGTGTCAGCCTCTCCTCGTGACGGGGTCCGTCTGGTGTCAGCCTCTCCTCGTGACGGGGTCGGTCTGGTGTCAGCCTCTCCTCGTGACGGGGTCGGTCTGGTGTCAGCCTCTCCTCGTGACGGTGTCGGTCTGGTGTCAGCCTCTCCTCGTGACGGGGTCCGTCTGGTGTCAGCCTCTCCTCGTGACGGGGTCGGTCTGGTGTCAGCCTCTCCTCGTGACGGGGTCCGTCTGGTGTCAGCCTCTCCTCGTGACGGTGTCGGTCTGGTGTCAGCCTCTCCTCGTGACGGGGTCCGTCTGGTGTCAGCCTCTCCTCGTGACGGGGTCGGTCTGGTGTCAGCCTCGCTAGTGACGGTTTCAGTCTGGTGTCAGCCTCTCCTCGTGACGGTGTCAGTCTGGTGTCAGCCTCGCTAGTGACGGTGTCAGTCTGGTGTCAGCCTCGCTAGTGACGGTTTCAGTCTGGTGTCAGCCTCTCCTCGTGACGGTGTCAGTCTGGTGTCAGCCTCTCCTCGTGACGGTGTCCGTCTGGTGTCAGCCTCGCTAGTGACGGTGTCAGTCTGGTGTCAGCCTCGCTAGTGACGGTGTCAGTCTGGTGTCAGCCTCGCTAGTGACGGTGTCAGTCTGGTGTCAGCCTCTCCTCGTGACGGTGTCAGTCTGGTGTCAGCCTTGCTAGTGACGGTTTCGGTCTGGTGTCAGCCTCTCCTCGTGACGGTGTCAGTCTGGTGTCAGCCTCGCTAGTGACGGTGTCAGTCTGGTGTCAGCCTCGCTAGTGACGGTGTCAGTCTGGTGTCAGCCTCTCCTCGTGACGGTGTCAGTCTGGTGTCAGCCTCTCCTCGTGACGGTGTCAGTCTGGTGTCAGCCTCGCTAGTGACGGTTTCAGTCTGGTGTCAGCCTCTCCTCGTGACGGTGTCCGTCTGGTGTCAGCCTCTCCTCGTGACGGTGTCAGTCTGGTGTCAGCCTCGCTAGTGACGGGGTCGGTCTGGTGTCAGCCTCTCCTCGTGACGGGGTCGGTCTGGTGTCAGCCTCTCCTCGTGACGGTGTCGGTCTGGTGTCAGCCTCTCCTCGTGACGGTTTCAGTCTGGTGTCAGCCTCTCCTCGTGACGGTGTCAGTCTGGTGTCAGCCTCTCCTCGTGACGGTGTCAATCTGGTGTCAGCCTCGCTAGTGACGGTTTCAGTCTGGTGTCAGCCTCTCCTCGTGACGGTGTCAGTCTGGTGTCAGCCTCTCCTCGTGACGGTGTCAGTCTGGTGTCAGCCTCGCTAGTGACGGTTTCAGTCTGGTGTCAGCCTCTCCTCGTGACGGTGTCGGTCTGGTGTCATTCTCGCTAGTGACGGTGTCGGTCTGGTGTCATCCTCGCCTCGTGAAGGGGTCGGTCTGGTGTCAGCCTCGCTAGTGACGGAGTCGGTCTGGTGTCATCCTCGCCTCGTGACGGGGTCGGTCTGGTGTCAGCCTCGCTAGTGACGGTTTCAGTCTGGTGTCAGCCTCGCCTCGTGACGGTGTCGGTCTGGTGTCATCCTCGCTAGTGACGGTGTCGGTCTGGTGTCATCCTCGCCTCGTGACGGGTTCGGTCTGGTGTCAGCCTCGCTAGTGACGGAGTCGGTCTGGTGTCAGCCTCTCCTCGTGACGGTGTCGGTCTGGTGTCAGCCTCTCCTCGTGACGGTGTCGGTCTGGTGTCAGCCTCTCCTCGTGACAGGGTCCGTCTGGTGTCAGCCTCGCTAGTGACGGTTTCGGTCTGGTGTCAGCCTCTCCTCGTGACGGTGTCAGTCTGGTGTCAGCCTCGCTAGTGACGGTGTCAGTCTGGTGTCAGCCTCGTTAGTGATGGTGTCAGTCTGGTGTCAGCCTCTCCTCGTGACGGTGTCAGTCTGGTGTCAGCCTCTCCTCGTGACGGTGTCAGTCTGGTGTCAGCCTCGCTAGTGACGGTTTCAGTCTGGTGTCAGCCTCTCCTCGTGACGGTGTCCGTCTGGTGTCAGCCTCTCCTCGTGACGGTGTCAGTCTGGTGTCAGCCTCGCTAGTGACGGGGTCGGTCTGGTGTCAGCCTTTCCTCGTGACGGGGTCGGTCTGGTGTCAGCCTCTCCTCGTGACGGTGTCGGTCTGGTGTCAGCCTCTCCTCGTGACGGGGTCCGTCTGGTGTCAGCCTCTCCTCGTGACGGTGTCCGTCTGGTGTCAGCCTCTCCTCGTGACGGTGTCAGTCTGGTGTCAGCCTCGCTAGTGACGGTTTCAGTCTGGTGTCAGCCTCTCCTCGTGACGGTGTCCGTCTGGTGTCAGCCTCGCTAGTGACGGGGTCGGTCTGGTGTCAGCCTTGCTAGTGACGGTGTCGGTCTGGTGTCAGCCTCGCCTCGTGACGGTGTCGGTCTGGTGTCAGCCTCGCCTCGTGACGGTGTCGGTCTGGTGTCATCCTCGCTAGTGACGGTGTCGGTCTGGTGTCATCCTCGCCTCGTGACGGGGTCGGTCTGGTGTCAGCCTCGCTAGTGACGGAGTCGGTCTGGTGTCAGCCTCTCCTCGTGACGGTGTCGGTCTGGTGTCAGCCTCTCCTCGTGACGGTGTCGGTCTGGTGTCAGCCTCTCCTCGTGACAGGGTCCGTCTGGTGTCAGCCTCGCTAATGACGGTTTCGGTCTGGTGTCAGCCTCTCCTCGTGACGGTGTCAGTCTGGTGTCAGCCTCGCTAGTGACGGTGTCAGTCTGGTGTCAGCCTCGCTAGTGACGGTGTCAGTCTGGTGTCAGCCTCTCCTCGTGACGGTGTCAGTCTGGTGTCAGCCTCGCTAGTGACGGTTTCAGTCTGGTGTCAGCCTCTCCTCGTGACGGTGTCCGTCTGGTGTCAGCCTCTCCTCGTGACGGGGTCGGTCTGGTGTCAGCCTCTCCTCGTGACGGGGTCGGTCTGGTGTCAGCCTCTCCTCGTGACGGTGTCGGTCTGGTGTCAGCCTCTCCTCGTGACGGGGTCCGTCTGGTGTCAGCCTCTCCTCGTGACGGGGTCGGTCTGGTGTCAGCCTCGCTAGTGACGGTGTCAGTCTGGTGTCAGCCTCGCTAGTGACGGTGTCAGTCTGGTGTCAGCCTCGCTAGTGACGGTTTCAGTCTGGTGTCAGCCTCTCCTCGTGACGGTGTCAGTCTGGTGTCAGCCTCTCCTCGTGACGGTGTCCGTCTGGTGTCAGCCTCGCTAGTGACGGTGTCAGTCTGGTGTCAGCCTCGCTAGTGACGGTGTCAGTCTGGTGTCAGCCTCGCTAGTGACGGTGTCAGTCTGGTGTCAGCCTCTCCTCGTGACGGTGTCAGTCTGGTGTCAGCCTTGCTAGTGACGGTTTCGGTCTGGTGTCAGCCTCTCCTCGTGACGGTGTCGGTCTGGTGTCAGCCTCTCCTCGTGACGGTGTCGGTCTGGTGTCAGCCTCTCCTCGTGACAGGGTCCGTCTGGTGTCAGCCTCGCTAATGACGGTTTCGGTCTGGTGTCAGCCTCTCCTCGTGACGGTGTCAGTCTGGTGTCAGCCTCGCTAGTGACGGTGTCAGTCTGGTGTCAGCCTCGCTAGTGACGGTGTCAGTCTGGTGTCAGCCTCTCCTCGTGACGGTGTCAGTCTGGTGTCAGCCTCGCTAGTGACGGTTTCAGTCTGGTGTCAGCCTCTCCTCGTGACGGTGTCAGTCTGGTGTCAGCCTCTCCTCGTGACAGTGTCAGTCTGGTGTCAGCCTCGCTAGTGACGGTGTCAGTCTGGTGTCAGCCTCTCCTCGTGACGGTGTCAGTCTGGTGTCAGCCTCTCCTCGTGACGGTGTCAGTCTGGTGTCAGCCTCGCTAGTGACGGTTTCAGTCTGGTGTCAGCCTCTCCTCGTGACGGTGTCCGTCTGGTGTCAGCCTCTCCTCGTGACGGTGTCAGTCTGGTGTCAGCCTCGCTAGTGACGGGGTCGGTCTGGTGTCAGCCTCTCCTCGTGACGGGGTCGGTCTGGTGTCAGCCTCTCCTCGTGACGGTGTCGGTCTGGTGTCAGCCTCTCCTCGTGACGGGGTCCGTCTGGTGTCAGCCTCTCCTCGTGACGGGGTCGGTCTGGTGTCAGCCTCTCCTCGTGACGGGGTCGGTCTGGTGTCAGCCTCTCCTCGAGACGGTGTCGGTCTGGTGTCAGCCTCTCCTCGTGACGGGGTCCGTCTGGTGTCAGCCTCTCCTCGTGACGGGGTCGGTCTGGTGTCAGCCTCTCCTCGTGACGGGGTCGGTCTGGTGTCAGCCTCTCCTCGTGACGGTGTCGGTCTGGTGTCAGCCTCTCCTCGTGACGGGGTCCGTCTGGTGTCAGCCTCTCCTCGTGACGGGGTCGGTCTGGTGTCAGCCTCGCTAGTGACGGTGTCAGTCTGGTGTCAGCCTCGCTAGTGACGGTGTCAGTCTGGTGTCAGCCTCGCTAGTGACGGTTTCAGTCTGGTGTCAGCCTCTCCTTGTGACGGTGTCAGTCTGGTGTCAGCCTCTCCTCGTGACGGTGTCCGTCTGGTGTCAGCCTCGCTAGTGACGGTGTCAGTCTGGTGTCAGCCTCGCTAGTGACGGTGTCAGTCTGGTGTCAGCCTCGCTAGTGACGGTGTCAGTCTGGTGTCAGCCTCTCCTCGTGACGGTGTCAGTCTGGTGTCAGCCTTGCTAGTGACGGTTTCGGTCTGGTGTCAGCCTCTCCTCGTGACGGTGTCAGTCTGGTGTCAGCCTCGCTAGTGACGGTGTCAGTCTGGTGTCAGCCTCGCTAGTGACGGTGTCAGTCTGGTGTCAGCCTCGCTAGTGACGGTGTCAGTCTGGTGTCAGCCTCTCCTCGTGACGGTGTCAGTCTGGTGTCAGCCTCTCCTCGTGACGGTGTCAGTCTGGTGTCAGCCTCGCTAGTGACGGTTTCAGTCTGGTGTCAGCCTCTCCTCGTGACGGTGTCGGTCTGGTGTCATTCTCGCTAGTGACGGTGTCGGTCTGGTGTCATCCTCGCCTCGTGACGGGGTCGGTCTGGTGTCAGCCTCGCTAGTGACGGAGTCGGTCTGGTGTCATCCTCGCCTCGTGACGGGGTCGGTCTGGTGTCAGCCTCGCTAGTGACGGTTTCAGTCTGGTGTCAGCCTCGCCTCGTGACGGTGTCGGTCTGGTGTCATCCTCGCTAGTGACGGTGTCGGTCTGGTGTCATCCTCGCCTCGTGACGGGGTCGGTCTGGTGTCAGCCTCGCTAGTGACGGAGTCGGTCTGGTGTCAGCCTCTCCTCGTGACGGTGTCGGTCTGGTGTCAGCCTCTCCTCGTGACAGGGTCCGTCTGGTGTCAGCCTCGCTAGTGACGGTTTCGGTCTGGTGTCAGCCTCTCCTCGTGACGGTGTCAGTCTGGTGTCAGCCTCGCTAGTGACGGTGTCAGTCTGGTGTCAGCCTCGCTAGTGACGGTGTCAGTCTGGTGTCAGCCTCTCCTCGTGACGGTGTCAGTCTGGTGTCAGCCTCTCCTCGTGACGGTGTCAGTCTGGTGTCAGCCTCGCTAGTGACGGTTTCAGTCTGGTGTCAGCCTCTCCTCGTGACGGTGTCCGTCTGGTGTCAGCCTCTCCTCGTGACGGTGTCAGTCTGGTGTCAGCCTCGCTAGTGACGGGGTCGGTCTGGTGTCAGCCTTTCCTCGTGACGGGGTCGGTCTGGTGTCAGCCTCTCCTCGTGACGGTGTCGGTCTGGTGTCAGCCTCTCCTCGTGACGGGGTCCGTCTGGTGTCAGCCTCTCCTCGTGACGGTGTCCGTCTGGTGTCAGCCTCTCCTCGTGACGGTGTCAGTCTGGTGTCAGCCTCGCTAGTGACGGTTTAAGTCTGGTGTCAGCCTCTCCTCGTGACGGTGTCCGTCTGGTGTCAGCCTCGCTAGTGACGGGGTCGGTCTGGTGTCAGCCTCGCTAGTGACGGGGTCGGTCTGGTGTCAGCCTCGCCTCGTGACGGTGTCGGTCTGGTGTCAGCCTCGCCTCGTGACGGTGTCGGTCTGGTGTCATCCTCGCTAGTGACGGTGTCGGTCTGGTGTCATCCTCGCCTCGTGACGGGGTCGGTCTGGTGTCAGCCTCGCTAGTGACGGAGTCGGTCTGGTGTCAGCCTCTCCTAGTGACGGTGTCGGTCTGGTGTCAGCCTCTCCTCGTGACGGTGTCGGTCTGGTGTCAGCCTCTCTTCGTGACAGGGTCCGTCTGGTGTCAGCCTCTCCTCGTGACGGTGTCGGTCTGGTGTCAGCCTCTCCTCGTGACGGTGTCAGTCTGGTGTCAGCCTCGCTAGTGACGGTGTCAGTCTGGTGTCAGCCTCGCTAGTGACGGTGTCAGTCTGGTGTCAGCCTCTCCTCGTGACGGTGTCAGTCTGGTGTCAGCCTCTCCTCGTGACGGTGTCAGTCTGGTGTCAGCCTCGCTAGTGACGGTTTCAGTCTGGTGTCAGCCTCTCCTCGTGACGGTGTCCGTCTGGTGTCAGCCTCGCTAGTGACGGGGTCGGTCTGGTGTCAGCCTCGCCTCGTGACGGTGTCGGTCTGGTGTCAGCCTCGCCTCGTGACGGTGTCGGTCTGGTGTCATCCTCGCTAGTGACGGTGTCGGTCTGGTGTCATCCTCGCCTCGTGACGGGGTCGGTCTGGTGTCAGCCTCGCTAGTGACGGAGTCGGTCTGGTGTCAGCCTCTCCTCGTGACGGTGTCAGTCTGGTGTCAGCCTCTCCTCGTGACGGTGTCGGTCTGGTGTCAGCCTCTCCTCGTGACAGGTTCCGTCTGGTGTCAGCCTCGCTAGTGACGGTTTCGGTCTGGTGTCAGCCTCTCCTCGTGACGGTGTCGGTCTGGTGTCAGCCTCTCCTCGTGACGGGGTCGGTCTGGTGTCAGCCTCTCCTCGTGACGGGGTCCGTCTGGTGTCAGCCTCTCCTCGTGACGGGGTCGGTCTGGTGTCAGCCTCTCCTCGTGACGGGGTCGGTCTGGTGTCAGCCTCGCTAGTGACGGGGTCGGTCTGGTGTCAGCCTCTCCTCGTGACGGTGTCAGTCTGGTGTCAGCCTCGCTAGTGACGGTGTCAGTCTGGTGTCAGCCTCGCGAGTGACGGTTTCAGTCTGGTGTCAGCCTCTCCTCGTGACGGTGTCAGTCTGGTGTCAGCCTCGCTAGTGACGGTTTCAGTCTGGTGTCAGCCTCTCCTCGCGACGGATTCCGTCTGGTGTCAGCCTCGCTAGTGACGGGGTCGGTCTGGTGTCAGCCTCGCTAGTGACGGGGTCGGTCTGGTGTCAGCCTCGCCTCGTGACGGTGTCGGTCTGCTGTCAGCCTCGCCTCGTGACGGTGTCGGTCTGGTGTCATCCTCGCTAGTGACGGTGTCGGTCTGGTGTCATCCTCGCCTCGTGACGGGGTCGGTCTGGTGTCAGCCTCGCTAGTGACGGAGTCGGTCTGGTGTCAGCCTCTCCTCGTGACGGTGTCGGTCTGGTGTCAGCCTCTCCTCGTGACGGTGTCGGTCTGGTGTCAGCCTCTCCTCGTGACAGGGTCCGTCTGGTGTCAGCCTCGCTAGTGACGGTTTCGGTCTGGTGTCAGCCTCTCCTCGTGACGGTGTCAGTCTGGTGTCAGCCTCACTAGTGACGGTGTCAGTCTGGTGTCAGCCTCGCTAGTGACGGTGTCAGTCTGGTGTCAGCCTCTCCTCGTGACGGTGTCAGTCTGGTGTCAGCCTCTCCTCGTGACGGTGTCAGTCTGGTGTCAGCCTCGCTAGTGACGGTTTCAGTCTGGTGTCAGCCTCTCCTCGTGACGGTGTCGGTCTGGTGTCAGCCTCTCCTCGTGACGGTGTCAGTCTGGTGTCAGCCTCGCTAGTGACGGGGTCGGTCTGGTGTCAGCCTTTCCTCGTGACGGGGTCGGTCTGGTGTCAGCCTCTCCTCGTGACGGTGTCGGTCTGGTGTCAGCCTCTCCTCGTGACGGGGTCCGTCTGGTGTCAGCCTCGCTAGTGACGGTTTCAGTCTGGTGTCAGCCTCTCCTCTTGACGGTGTCAGTCTGGTGTCAGCCTCGCTAGTGACGGTGTCAGTCTGGTGTCAGCCTCGCTAGTGACGGTTTCAGTCTGGTGTCAGCCTCTCCTCGTGACGGTGTCAGTCTGGTGTCAGCCTCTCCTCGTGACGGTGTCAGTCTGGTGTCAGCCTCGCTAGTGACGGTTTCAGTCTGGTGTCAGCCTCTCCTCGTGACGGTGTCCGTCTGGTGTCAGCCTCGCTAGTGACGGGGTCGGTCTGGTGTCAGCCTCGCTAGTGACGGGGTCGGTCTGTTGTCAGCCTCTCCTCGTGACGGTGTCGGTCTGGTGTCAGCCTCGCCTCGTGACGGTGTCGGTCTGGTGTCATCCTCGCTAGTGACGGTGTCGGTCTGGTGTCATCCTCGCCTCGTGACGGGGTCGGTCTGGTGTCAGCCTCGCTAGTGACGGAGTCGGTCTGGTGTCAGCCTCTCCTAGTGACGGTGTCGGTCTGGTGTCAGCCTCTCCTCGTGACGGTGTCGGTCTGGTGTCAGCCTCTCCTCGTGACAGGGTCCGTCTGGTGTCAGCCTCGCTAGTGACGGTTTCGGTCTGGTGTCAGCCTCTCCTCGTGACGGTGTCAGTCTGGTGTCAGCCTCGCTAGTGACGGTGTCAGTCTGGTGTCAGCCTCGCTAGTGACGGTGTCAGTCTGGTGTCAGCCTCTCCTCGTGACGGTGTCAGTCTGGTGTCAGCCTCTCCTCGTGACGGTGTCAGTCTGGTGTCAGCCTCGCTAGTGACGGTTTCAGTCTGGTGTCAGCCTCTCCTCGTGACGGTGTCCGTCTGGTGTCAGCCTCTCCTCGTGACGGTGTCAGTCTGGTGTCAGCCTCGCTAGTGACGGGGTCGGTCTGGTGTCAGCCTCTCCTCGTGACGGGGTCGGTCTGGTGTCAGCCTCTCCTCGTGACGGTGTCGGTCTGGTGTCAGCCTCTCCTCGTGACGGGGTCCGTCTGGTGTCAGCCTCTCCTCGTGACGGTGTCAATCTGGTGTCAGCCTCGCTAGTGACGGTTTCAGTCTGGTGTCAGCCTCTCCTCGTGACGGTGTCAGTCTGGTGTCAGCCTCTCCTCGTGACGGTGTCAGTCTGGTGTCAGCCTCGCTAGTGACGGTTTCAGTCTGGTGTCAGCCTCTCCTCGTGACGGTGTCCGTCTGGTGTCAGCCTCGCCTCGTGACGGTGTCGGTCTGGTGTCATTCTCGCTAGTGACGGTGTCGGTCTGGTGTCATCCTCGCCTCGTGACGGGGTCGGTCTGGTGTCAGCCTCGCTAGTGACGGAGTCGGTCTGGTGTCAGCCTCTCCTCGTGACGGTGTCGGTCTGGTGTCAGCCTCTCCTCGTGACGGTGTCGGTCTGGTGTCAGCCTCTCCTCGTGACAGGGTCCGTCTGGTGTCAGCCTCGCTAGTGACGGTTTCGGTCTGGTGTCAGCCTCTCCTCGTGACGGTGTCCGTCTGGTGTCAGCCTCGCTAGTGACGGTGTCAGTCTGGTGTCAGCCTCGCTAGTGACGGTGTCGGTCTGGTGTCAGCCTCTCCTCGTGACGGTGTCAGTCTGGTGTCAGCCTCTCCTCGTGACGGTGTCAGTCTGGTGTCAGCCTCGCTAGTGACGGTTTTAGTCTGGTGTCAGCCTCTCCTCGTGACGGTGTCCGTCTGGTGTCAGCCTCTCCTCGTGACGGTGTCAGTCTGGTGTCAGCCTCGCTAGTGACGGGGTCGGTCTGGTGTCAGCCTCTCCTCGTGACGGGGTCGGTCTGGTGTCAGCCTCTCCTCGTGACGGTGTCGGTCTGGTGTCAGCCTCTCCTCGTGACGGGGTCCGTCTGGTGTCAGCCTCTCCTCGTGACGGGGTCGGTCTGGTGTCAGCCTCTCCTCGTGACGGGGTCGGTCTGGTGTCAGTCTCTCCTCGTGACGGTGTCGGTCTGGTGTCAGCCTCTCCTCGTGACGGGGTCCGTCTGGTGTCAGCCTCTCCTCGTGACGGGGTCGGTCTGGTGTCAGCCTCGCTAGTGACGGTTTCAGTCTGGTGTCAGCCTCTCCTCGTGACGGTGTCAGTCTGGTGTCAGCCTCGCTAGTGACGGTGTCAGTCTGGTGTCAGCCTCGCTAGTGACGGTTTCAGTCTGGTGTCAGCCTCTCCTCGTGACGGTGTCAGTCTGGTGTCAGCCTCTCCTCGTGACGGTGTCAGTCTGGTGTCAGCCTCGCTAGTGACGGTTTCAGTCTGGTGTCAGCCTCTCCTCGTGACGGTGTCCGTCTGGTGTCAGCCTCGCTAGTGACGGGTCCGGTCTGGTGTCAGCCTCGCTAGTGACGGGGTCGGTCTGGTGTCAGCCTCTCCTCGTGACGGGGTCGGTCTGGTGTCAGCCTCTCCTCGTGACGGTGTCGGTCTGGTGTCAGCCTCTCCTCGTGACGGGGTCCGTCTGGTGTCAGCCTCTCCTCGTGACGGGGTCGGTCTGGTGTCAGCCTCGCTAGTGACGGTTTCAGTCTGGTGTCAGCCTCTCCTCGTGACGGTGTCCGTCTGGTGTCAGCCTCGCTAGTGACGGGTCCGGTCTGGTGTCATCCTCGCTAGTGACGGTTTCGGTCTGGTGTCAGCCTCTCCTCGTGACGGTGTCAGTCTGGTGTCAGCCTCGCTAGTGACGGTGTCAGTCTGGTGTCAGCCTCGCTAGTGACGGTGTCAGTCTGGTGTCAGCCTCTCCTCGTGACGGTGTCAGTCTGGTGTCAGCCTCTCCTCGTGACGGTGTCAGTCTGGTGTCAGCCTCGCTAGTGACGGTTTCAGTCTGGTGTCAGCCTCTCCTCGTGACGGTGTCCGTCTGGTGTCAGCCTCTCCTCGTGACGGTGTCAGTCTGGTGTCAGCCTCGCTAGTGACGGGGTCGGTCTGGTGTCAGCCTCTCCTCGTGACGGGGTCGGTCTGGTGTCAGCCTCTCCTCGTGACGGTGTCGGTCTGGTGTCAGCCTCTCCTCGTGACGGGGTCGGTCTGGTGTCAGCCTCGCTAGTGACGGTTTCAGTCTGGTGTCAGCCTCTCCTCGTGACGGTGTCAGTCTGGTGTCAGCCTCGCTAGTGACGGTGTCAGTCTGGTGTCAGCCTCGCTAGTGACGGTTTCAGTCTGGTGTCAGCCTCTCCTCGTGACGGTGTCAGTCTGGTGTCAGCCTCTCCTCGTGACGGTGTCAGTCTGGTGTCAGCCTCTCCTCGTGACGGGGTCTGTCTGGTGTCAGCCTCTCCTCGTGACGGGGTCCGTCTGGTGTCAGCCTCTCCTCGTGACGGGGTCGGTCTGGTGTCAGCCTCTCCTCGTAACGGTGTCGGTCTGGTGTCAGCCTCTCCTCGTGACGGGGTCGGTCTGGTGTCAGCCTCGCTAGTGACGGTTTCAGTCTGGTGTCAGCCTCTCCTCGTGACGGTGTCAGTCTGGTGTCAGCCTCGCTAGTGACGGTGTCAGTCTGGTGTCAGCCTCGCTAGTGACGGTTTCAGTCTGGTGTCAGCCTCTCCTCGTGACGGTGTCAGTCTGGTGTCAGCCTCTCCTCGTGACGGTGTCCGTCTGGTGTCAGCCTCGCTAGTGACGGTGTCAGTCTGGTGTCAGCCTCGCTAGTGACGGTGTCAGTCTGGTGTCAGCCTCTCCTCGTGACGGTGTCAGTCTGGTGTCAGCCTCTCCTCGTGACGGTGTCAGTCTGGTGTCAGCCTCGCTAGTGACGGTTTCAGTCTGGTGTCAGCCTCTCCTCGTGACGGTGTCCGTCTGGTGTCAGCCTCTCCTCGTGACGGTGTCAGTCTGGTGTCAGCCTCGCTAGTGACGGGGTCGGTCTGGTGTCAGCCTCTCCTCGTGACGGGGTCGGTCTGGTGTCAGCCTCTCCTCGTGACGGTGTCGGTCTGGTGTCAGCCTCTCCTCGTGACGGGGTCCGTCTGGTGTCAGCCTCTCCTCGTGACGGGGTCGGTCTGGTGTCAGCCTCTCCTCGTGACGGGGTCGGTCTGGTGTCAGCCTCGCTAGTGACGGTTTCAGTCTGGTGTCAGCCTCTCCTCGTGACGGTGTCAGTCTGGTGTCAGCCTCGCTAGTGACGGTGTCAGTCTGGTGTCAGCCTCGCTAGTGACGGTTTCAGTCTGGTGTCAGCCTCTCCTCGTGACGGTGTCAGTCTGGTGTCAGCCTCGCTAGTGACGGGGTCGGTCTGGTGTCAGCCTCTCCTCGTGACGGGGTCGGTCTGGTGTCAGCCTCGCTAGTGACGGTTTCAGTCTGGTGTCAGCCTCTCCTCGTGACGGTGTCAGTCTGGTGTCAGCCTCTCCTCGTGACGGTGTCAGTCTGGTGTCAGCCTCGCTAGTGACGGTTTCAGTCTGGTGTCAGCCTCTCCTCGTGACGGTGTCCGTCTGGTGTCAGCCTCGCTAGTGACGGGGTCGGTCTGGTGTCAGCCTCGCTAGTGACGGGGTCGGTCTGGTGTCAGCCTCGCCTCGTGACGGTGTCGGTCTGGTGTCAGCCTCGCCTCATGACGGTGTCGGTCTGGTGTCATCCTCGCTAGTGACGGTGTCGGTCTGGTGTCATCCTCGCCTCGTGACGGGGTCGGTCTGGTGTCAGCCTCGCTAGTGACGGAGTCGGTCTGGTGTCAGCCTCGCTAGTGACGGTGTCAGTCTGGTGTCAGCCTCTCCTCGTGACGGTGTCAGTCTGGTGTCAGCCTCTCCTCGTGACGGTGTCAGTCTGGTGTCAGCCTCGCTAGTGACGGATTCAGTCTGGTGTCAGCCTCTCCTCGTGACGGTGTCCGTCTGGTGTCAGCCTCTCCTCGTGACGGTGTCAGTCTGGTGTCAGCCTCGCTAGTGACGGGGTCGGTCTGGTGTCAGCCACTCCTCGTGACGGGGTCGGTCTGGTGTCAGCCTCTCCTCGTGACGGTGTCGGTCTGGTGTCATCCTCTCCTCGTGACGGTTTCAGTCTGGTGTCAGCCTCTCCTCGTGACGGTGTCAGTCTGGTGTCAGCCTCTCCTCGTGACGGTGTCAATCTGGTGTCAGCCTCGCTAGTGACGGTTTCAGTCTGGTGTCAGCCTCTCCTTGTGACGGTGTCAGTCTGGTGTCAGCCTCTCCTCGTGACGGTGTCAGTCTGGTGTCAGCCTCGCTAGTGACGGTTTCAGTCTGGTGTCAGCCTCTCCTCGTGACGGTGTCCGTCTGGTGTCAGCCTCGCCTCGTGACGGTGTCGGTCTGGTGTCATTCTCGCTAGTGACGGTGTCGGTCTGGTGTCATCCTCGCCTCGTGACGGGGTCGGTCTGGTGTCAGCCTCGCTAGTGACGGAGTCGGTCTGGTGTCAGCCTCTCCTCGTGACGGTGTCGGTCTGGTGTCAGCCTCTCCTCGTGACGGTGTCCGTCTGGTGTCAGCCTCGCTAGTGACGGTGTCAGTCTGGTGTCAGCCTCGCTAGTGACGGTGTCGGTCTGGTGTCAGCCTCTCCTCGTGACGGTGTCAGTCTGGTGTCAGCCTCTCCTCGTGACGGTGTCAGTCTGGTGTCAGCCTCGCTAGTGACGGTTTCAGTCTGGTGTCAGCCTCTCCTCGTGACGGTGTCCGTCTGGTGTCAGCCTCTCCTCGTGACGGTGTCAGTCTGGTGTCAGCCTCGCTAGTGACGGGGTCGGTCTGGTGTCAGCCTCTCCTCGTGATGGGGTCGGTCTGGTGTCAGCCTCTCCTCGTGACGGTGTCGGTCTGGTGTCAGCCTCTCCTCGTGACGGGGTCCGTCTGGTGTCAGCCTCTCCTCGTGACGGGGTCCGTCTGGTGTCAGCCTCTCCTCGTGACGGGGTCCGTCTGGTGTCAGCCTCTCCTCGTGACGGGGTCGGTCTGGTGTCAGCCTCTCCTCGTGACGGGGTCGGTCTGGTGTCAGCCTCGCTAGTGACGGGGTCGGTCTGGTGTCAGCCTCTCCTCGTGACGGTGTCGGTCTGGTGTCAGCCTCTCCTCGTGACGGGGTCCGTCTGGTGTCAGCCTCTCCTCGTGACGGGGTCGGTCTGGTGTCAGCCTCTCCTCGTGACGGGGTCGGTCTGGTGTCAGCCTCGCTAGTGGCGGATTCAGTCTGGTGTCAGCCTCTCCTCGTGATGGTGTCAGTCTGGTGTCAGCCTCGCTAGTGACGGTGTCAGTCTGGTGTCAGCCTCGCTAGTGACGGTGTCAGTCTGGTGTCAGCCTCGCTAGTGACGGTTTCAGTCTGGTGTCAGCCTCTCCTCGTGACGGTGTCAGTCTGGTGTCAGCCTCGCTAGTGACGGGGTCGGTCTGGTGTCAGCCTCTCCTCGTGACGGGGTCGGTCTGGTGTCAGCCTCTCCTCGTGACGGTGTCAGTCTGGTGTCAGCCTCGCTAGTGACGGTTTCAGTCTGGTGTCAGCCTCTCCTCGTGATGGTGTCCGTCTGGTGTCAGCCTCGCTAGTGACGGGGTCGGTCTGGTGTCAGCCTCGCTAGTGACGGGGTCGGTCTGGTGTCAGCCTCGCCTCGTGACGGTGTCGGTCTGGTGTCAGCCTCGCCTCGTGACGGTGTCGGTCTGGTGTCATCCTCGCTAGTGACGGTGTCGGTCTGGTGTCATCCTCGCCTCGTGACGGGGTCGGTCTGGTGTCAGCCTCGCTAGTGACGGAGTCGGTCTGGTGTCAGCCTCGCTAGTGACTGGGTCCGTCTGGTGTCAGCCTCGCTAGTGACGGTTTCGGTCTGGTGTCAGCCTCTCCTCGTGACGGTGTCAGTCTGGTGTCAGCCTCGCTAGTGACGGTGTCGGTCTGGTGTCAGCCTCTCCTCGTGACTGGGTCCGTCTGGTGTCAGCCTCGCTAGTGACGGTTTCGGTCTGGTGTCAGCCTCTCCTCGTGACGGTGTCAGTCTGGTGTCAGCCTCGCTAGTGACGGTGTCAGTCTGGTGTCAGCCTCGCTAGTGACGGTGTCAGTCTGGTGTCAGCCTCTCCTCGTGACGGTGTCAGTCTGGTGTCAGCCTCTCCTTATGACGGTGTCAGTCTGGTGTCAGCCTCGCTAGTGACGGTTTCAGTCTGGTGTCAGCCTCTCCTCGTGACGGTGTCCGTCTGGTGTCAGCCTCTCCTCGTGACTGTGTCAGTCTGGTGTCAGCCTCGCTAGTGACGGGGTCGGTCTGGTGTCAGCCTCTGCTCGTGACGGGGTCGGTCTGGTGTCAGCCTCTCCTCGTGACGGTGTCGGTCTGGTGTCAGCCTCTCCTCATGACGGGGTTCGGTCTGGTGTCAGCCTCTCCTCGTGACGGTGTCGGTCTGGTGTCAGCCTCTCCTCGTGACTGGGTCCGTCTGGTGTCAGCCTCGCTAGTGACGGTTTCGGTCTGGTGTCAGCCTCTCCTCGTGACGGTGTCAGTCTGGTGTCAGCCTCTCCTCGTGACGGTGTCCGTCTGGTGTCAGCCTCTCCTCGTGACGGTGTCAGTCTGGTGTCAGCCTCGCTAGTGACGGGGTCGGTCTGGTGTCAGCCTCTCCTCGTGACGGGGTCGGTCTGGTGTCAGCCTCGCTAGTGACGGTTTCAGTCTGGTGTCAGCCTCGCCTCGTCACGGTGTCGGTCTGGTGTCATCCTCGCTAGTGACGGTGTCGGTCTGGTGTCATCCTCGCCTCGTGACGGGGTCGGTCTGGTGTCAGCCTCGCTAGTGACGGAGTCGGTCTGGTGTCAGCCTCTCCTCGTGACGGTGTCGGTCTGGTGTCAGCCTCTCCTCGTGACGGTGTCGGTCTGGTGTCAGCCTCTCCTCGTGACAGGGTCCGTCTGGTGTCAGCCTCGCTAGTGACGGTTTCGGTCTGGTGTCAGCCTCTCCTCGTGACGGTGTCAGTCTGGTGTCAGCCTCGCTAGTGACGGTGTCAGTCTGGTGTCAGCCTCTCCTCGTGACGGTGTCAGTCTGGTGTCAGCCTCGCTAGTGACGGTTTCAGTCTGGTGTCAGCCTCTCCTCGTGACGGTGTCCGTCTGGTGTCAGCCTCGCTAGTGACGGGGTCGGTCTGGTGTCAGCCTCGCTAGTGACGGGGTCGGTCTGGTGTCAGCCTCGCCTCGTGACGGTGTCGGTCTGGTGTCAGCCTCGCCTCGTGACGGTGTCGGTCTGGTGTCATCCTCGCTAGTGACGGTGTCGGTCTGGTGTCAGCCTCTCCTCGTGACGGTGTCGGTCTGGTGTCAGCCTCTCCTCGTGACGGTGTCGGTCTGGTGTCAGCCTCTCCTCGTGACAGGGTCCGTCTGGTGTCAGCCTCGCTAGTGACGGTTTCGGTCTGGTGTCAGCCTCTCCTCGTGACGGTGTCAGTCTGGTGTCAGCCTCGCTAGTGACGGTGTCAGTCTGGTGTCAGCCTCGCTAGTGACGGTGTCAGTGTGGTGTCAGCCTCTCCTCGTGACGGTGTCAGTCTGGTGTCAGCCTCTCCTCGTGACGGTGTCCGTCTGGTGTCAGCCTCTCCTCGTGACGGTGTCAGTCTGGTGTCAGCCTAGCTAGTGACGGGGTCGGTCTGGTGTCAGCCTCTCCTCGTGACGGGGTCGGTCTGGTGTCAGCCTCTCCTTGTGACGGTGTCGGTCTGGTGTCAGCCTCTCCTCGTGACGGGGTCCGTCTGGTGTCAGCCTCTCCTCGTGACGGGGTCGGTCTGGTGTCAGCCTCTCCTCGTGACGGGGTCGGTCTGGTGTCAGCCTCGCTAGTGACGGTTTCAGTCTGGTGTCAGCCTCTCCTCGTGACGGTGTCAGTCTGGTGTCAGCCTCGCTAGTGACGGTGTCAGTCTGGTGTCAGCCTCGCTAGTGACGGTGTCAGTCTGGTGTCAGCCTCGCTAGTGACGGGGTCCGTCTGGTGTCAGCCTCTCCTCGTGACGGGGTCGGTCTGGTGTCAGCCTCTCCTCGTGACGGGGTCGGTCTGGTGTCAGCCTCGCTAGTGACGGTTTCAGTCTGGTGTCAGCCTCTCCTCGTGACGGTGTCAGTCTGGTGTCAGCCTCGCTAGTGACGGTGTCAGTCTGGTGTCAGCCTCGCTAGTGACGGTGTCGGTCTGGTGTCAGCCTCTCCTCGTGACGGTGTCAGTCTGGTGTCAGCCTCTCCTCGTGACGGTGTCAGTCTGGTGTCAGCCTCGCTAGTGACGGTTTCAGTCTGGTGTCAGCCTCTCCTCGTGACGGTGTCAGTCTGGTGTCAGCCTCTCCTCGTGACGGTGTCAGTCTGGTGTCAGCCTCGCTAGTGACGGTTTCAGTCTGGTGTCAGCCTCTCCTCGTGACGGTGTCCGTCTGGTGTCAGCCTCGCTAGTGACGGGGTCTGTCTGGTGTCAGCCTCGCTAGTGACGGGGTCGGTCTGGTGTCAGCCTCGCCTCGTGACGGTGTCGGTCTGGTGTCAGCCTCGCCTCGTGATGGTGTCGGTCTGGTGTCATCCTCGCTAGTGACGGTGTCGGTTTGGTGTCAGCCTCTCCTCGTGACGTTGTCGGTCTGGTGTCAGCCTCTCCTCGTGACGGTGTCAGTCTGGTGTCAGCCTCTCCTCGTGACGGTGTCAGTCTGGTGTCAGCCTCGCTAGTGACGGTTTCAGTCTGGTGTCAGCCTCTCCTCGTGACGGTGTCCGTCTGGTGTCAGCCTCTCCTCGTGACGGTGTCAGTCTGGTGTCAGCCTCGCTAGTGACGGGGTCGGTCTGGTGTCAGCCTCTCCTCGTGACGGGGTCGGTCTGGTGTCAGCCTCTCCTCTTGACGGTGTCGGTCTGGTGTCAGCCTCTCCTCGTGACGGGGTCCGTCTGGTGTCAGCCTCTCCTCGTGACGGGGTCGGTCTGGTGTCAGCCTCTCCTCGTGACGGGGTCGGTCTGGTGTCAGCCTCGCTAGTGACGGTTTCAGTCTGGTGTCAGCCTCTCCTCGTGACGGTGTCAGTCTGGTGTCAGCCTCGCTAGTGACGGTGTCAGTCTGGTGTCAGCCTCGCTAGTGACGGTTTCAGTCTGGTGTCAGCCTCTCCTCGTGACGGTGTCAGTCTGGTGTCAGCCTCGCTAGTGACGGTTTCAGTCTGGTGTCAGCCTCTCCTCGTGACGGTGTCAGTCTGGTGTCAGCCTCTCCTCGTAACGGTGTCAGTCTGGTGTCAGCCTCGCTAGTGACGGTTTCAGTCTGGTGTCAGCCTCTCCTCGTGACGGTGTCAGTCTGGTGTCAGCCTCTCCTCGTGACGGTGTCAGTCTGGTGTCAGCCTCGCTAGTGACGGTGTCGGTCTGGTGTCAGCCTCGCCTCGTGACGGTGTCGGTCTGGTGTCATCCTCGCTAGTGACGGTGTCGGTCTGGTGTCATCCTCGCCTCGTGACGGGGTCGGTCTGGTGTCAGCCTCGCTAGTGACGGTTTCGGTCTGGTGTCAGCCTCTCCTCGTGACGGTGTCAGTCTGGTGTCAGCCTCGCTAGTGACGGTGTCAGTCTGGTGTCAGCCTCGCTAGTGACGGTTTCAGTCTGGTGTCAGCCTCTCCTAGTGACGGTGTCAGTCTGGTGTCAGCCTCGCTAGTGACGGTGTCAGTCTGGTGTCAGCCTCGCTAGTGACGGTTTCAGTCTGGTGTCAGCCTCTCCTAGTGACGGTGTCAGTCTGGTGTCAGCCTCTCCTCGTGACGGTGTCAGTCTGGTGTCAGCCTCGCTAGTGACGGTTTCAGTCTGGTGTCAGCCTCTCCTCGTGACGGTGTCAGTCTGGTGTCAGCCTCTCCTCGTGACGGTGTCAGTCTGGTGTCAGCCTCGCTAGTGACGGTTTCAGTCTGGTGTCAGCCTCTCCTCGTGACGGTGTCAGTCTGGTGTCAGCCTCTCCTCGTGACGGGGTCGGTCTATTGTCAGCCTCTCCTCGTGACGGTGTCAGTCTGGTGTCAGCCTCTCCTCGTGACGGTGTCGGTCTGGTGTCATCCTCGCTAGTGACGGTGTCGGTCTGGTGTCAGCCTCTCCTCGTGACGGTGTCGGTCTGGTGTCATCCTCGCTAGTGACGGTTTCAGTCTGGTGTCAGCCTCTCCTCGTGACGGTGTCGGTCTGGTGTCATCCTCGCTAGTGACGGTGTCGGTCTGGTGTCAGCCTCTCCTCGTGACAGGGTCCGTCTGGTGTCAGCCTCGCTAGTGACGGTTTTGGTCTGGTGTCAGCCTCTCCTCGTGACGGTGTCCGTCTGGTGTCAGCCTCTCCTCGTGACAGGGTCCGTCTGGTGTCAGCCTCGCTAGTGACGGTTTCAGTCTGGTGTCAGCCTCTCCTCGTGACGGTGTCCGTCTGGTGTCAGCCTCTCCTCGTGACGGTGTCAGTCTGGTGTCAGCCTCGCTAGTGACGGGGTCGGTCTGGTGTCAGCCTCTCCTCGTGACGGGGTCGGTCTGGTGTCAGCCTCTCCTCGTGACGGTGTCGGTCTGGTGTCAGCCTCTCCTCGTGACGGGGTCCGTCTGGTGTCAGCCTCTCCTCGTGACGGGGTCGGTCTGGTGTCAGCCTCTCCTCGTGACGGGGTCGGTCTGGTGTCAGCCTCGCTAGTGACGGTTTCAGTCTGGTGTCAGCCTCTCCTCGTGACGGTGTCAGTCTGGTGTCAGCCTCGCTAGTGACGGTTTCAGTCTGGTGTCAGCCTCTCCTCGTGACGGGGTCAGTCTGGTGTCAGCCTCTCCTCGTGACGGTGTCAGTCTGGTGTCAGCCTCGCTAGTGACGGTTTCAGTCTGGTGTCAGCCTCTCCTCGTGACGGTGTCCGTCTGGTGTCAGCCTCGCTAGTGACGGGGTCGGTCTGGTGTCAGCCTCGCTAGGGACGGGGTCGGTCTGGTGTCAGCCTCGCCTCGTGACGGTGTCGGTCTGGTGTCAGCCTCGCCTCGTGACGGTGTCGGTCTGGTGTCATCCTCGCTAGTGACGGTGTCGGTCTGGTGTCATCCTCGCCTCGTGACGGTGTCGGTCTGGTGTCAGCCTCGCTAGTGACGGAGTCGGTCTGGTGTCAGCCTCTCCTCGTGACGGGGTCCGTCTGGTGTCAGCCTCTCCTCGTGACGGGGTCGGTCTGGTGTCAGCCTCGCTAGTGACGGTTTCAGTCTGGTGTCAGCCTCTCCTCGTGACGGTGTCAGTCTGGTGTCAGCCTCGCTAGTGACGGTGTCAGTCTGGTGTCAGCCTCGCTAGTGACGGTTTCAGTCTGGTGTCAGCCTCTCCTCGTGACGGTGTCAGTCTGGTGTCAGCCTCGCTAGTGACGGTTTCAGTCTGGTGTCAGCCTCTACTCGTGACGGTGTCAGTCTGGTGTCAGCCTCTCCTCTTGACAGTGTCAGTCTGGTGTCAGCCTCGCTAGTGACGGTTTCAGTCTGGTGTCAGCCTCTCCTCGTGACGGTGTCAGTCTGGTGTCAGCCTCTCCTCGTGACGGTGTCAGTCTGGTGTCAGCCTCTCCTCGTGACGGTGTCAGTCTGGTGTCAGCCTCTCTAGTGACGGTTTCAGTCTGGTGTCAGCCTCTCCTCGTGACGGTGTCCGTCTGGTGTCAGCCTCGCTAGTGACGGGGTCGGTCTGGTGTCAGCCTCGCCTCGTGACGGTGTCGGTCTGGTGTCAGCCTCGCCTCGTGACGGTGTCGGTCTGGTGTCATCCTCGCTAGTGACGGTGTCGGTCTGGTGTCATCCTCGCCTCGTGACGGGGTCGGTCTGGTGTCAGCCTCTCCTCGTGACGGGGTCGGTCTGGTGTCAGCCTCTCCTCGTGACGGTGTCGGTCTGGTGTCAGCCTCTGCTCGTGACGGGGTCCGTCTGGTGTCAGCCTCTCCTCGTGACGGGGTCGGTCTGGTGTCAGCCTCTCCTCGTGACGGGGTCGGTCTGGTGTCAGCCTCTCCTCGTGACGGGGTCGGTCTGGTGTCAGCCTCGCTAGTGACGGTTTCAGTCTGGTGTCAGCCTCTCCTCGTGACGGTGTCAGTCTGGTGTCAGCCTCGCTAGTGACGGTGTCAGTCTGGTGTCAGCCTCGCTAGTGACGGTTTCAGTCTGGTGTCAGCCTCTCCTCGTGACGGTGTCAGTCTGGTGTCAGCCTCGCTAGTGACGGGGTCGGTCTGGTGTCAGCCTCTCCTCGTGACGGTGTCAGTCTGGTGTCAGCCTCTCCTCGTGACGGTGTCAGTCTGGTGTCAGCCTCGCTAGTGACGGTTTCAGTCTGGTGTCAGCCTCTCCTCGTGACGGTGTCCAACTGGTGTCAGCCTCGCTAGTGACGGGTCGGTCTGGTGTCAGCCTCGCTAGTGACGGGGTCGGTCTGGTGTCAGCCTCGCCTCGTGACGGTGTCGGTCTGGTGTCAGCCTCGCCTCGTGACGGTGTCGGTCTGGTGTCATCCTCGCTAGTGACGGTGTCAGTCTGGTGTCAGCCTCTCCTCGTGACGGTGTCAGTCTGGTGTCAGCCTCTCCTCGTGACGGTGTCAGTCTGGTGTCAGCCTCTCCTCGTGACGGTGTCAGTCTGGTGTCAGCCTCGCTAGTGACGGGGTCGGTCTGGTGTCAGCCTTTCCTCGTGACGGGGTCGGTCTGGTGTCAGCCTCTCCTCGTGACGGTGTCGGTCTGGTGTCAGCCTCTCCTCGTGACGGGGTCCGTCTGGTGTCAGCCTCGCTAGTGACGGTTTCAGTCTGGTGTCAGCCTCTCCTCTTGACGGTGTCAGTCTGGTGTCAGCCTCGCTAGTGACGGTGTCAGTCTGGTGTCAGCCTCGCTAGTGACGGTTTCAGTCTGGTGTCAGCCTCTCCTCGTGACGGTGTCAGTCTGGTGTCAGCCTCTCCTCGTGACGGTGTCAGTCTGGTGTCAGCCTCGCTAGTGACGGTTTCAGTCTGGTGTCAGCCTCTCCTCGTGACGGTGTCCGTCTGGTGTCAGACTCGCTAGTGACGGGGTCGGTCTGGTGTCAGCCTCGCTAGTGACGGGGTCGGTCTGTTGTCAGCCTCTCCTCGTGACGGTGTCGGTCTGGTGTCAGCCTCGCCTCGTGACGGTGTCGGTCTGGTGTCATCCTCGCTAGTGACGGTGTCGGTCTGGTGTCATCCTCGCCTCGTGACGGGGTCGGTCTGGTGTCAGCCTCGCTAGTGACGGAGTCGGTCTGGTGTCAGCCTCTCCTAGTGACGGTGTCGGTCTGGTGTCAGCCTCTCCTCGTGACGGTGTCGGTCTGGTGTCAGCCTCTCCTCGTGACAGGGTCCGTCTGGTGTCAGCCTCGCTAGTGACGGTTTCGGTCTGGTGTCAGCCTCTCCTCGTGACGGTGTCAGTCTGGTGTCAGCCTCGCTAGTGACGGTGTCAGTCTGGTGTCAGCCTCGCTAGTGACGGTGTCAGTCTGGTGTCAGCCTCTCCTCGTGACGGTGTCAGTCTGGTGTCAGCCTCTCCTCGTGACGGTGTCAGTCTGGTGTCAGCCTCGCTAGTGACGGTTTCAGTCTGGTGTCAGCCTCTCCTCGTGACGGTGTCCGTCTGGTGTCAGCCTCTCCTCGTGACGGTGTCAGTCTGGTGTCAGCCTCGCTAGTGACGGGGTCGGTCTGGTGTCAGCCTCTCCTCGTGACGGGGTCGGTCTGGTGTCAGCCTCTCCTCGTGACGGTGTCGGTCTGGTGTCAGCCTCTCCTCGTGACAGGGTCCGTCTGGTGTCAGCCTCTCCTCGTGACGGGGTCGGTCTGGTGTCAGCCTCTCCTCGTGACGGGGTCGGTCTGGTGTCAGCCTCTCCTCGTGACGGTGTCGGTCTGGTGTCAGCCTCTCCTCGTGACGGGGTCCGTCTGGTGTCAGCCTCTCCTCGTGACGGGGTCGGTCTGGTGTCAGCCTCTCCTCGTGACGGGGTCGGTCTGGTGTCAGCCTCTCCTCGTGACGGTGTCGGTCTGGTGTCAGCCTCTCCTCGTGACGGGGTCCGTCTGGTGTCAGCCTCTCCTCGTGACGGGGTCGGTCTGGTGTCAGCCTCGCTAGTGACGGTTTCAGTCTGGTGTCAGCCTCTCCTCGTGACGGTGTCAGTCTGGTGTCAGCCTCGCTAGTGACGGTTTCAGTCTGGTGTCAGCCTCTCCTCGTGACGGTGTCAGTCTGGTGTCAGCCTCTCCTCGTGACGGTGTCCGTCTGGTGTCAGCCTCTCCTCGTGACGGTGTCAGTCTGGTGTCAGCCTCGCTAGTGACGGGGTCGGTCTGGTGTCAGCCTCTCCTCGTGACGGGGTCGGTCTGGTGTCAGCCTCTCCTCGTGACGGTGTCAGTCTGGTGTCAGCCTCTCCTCGTGACGGTGTCAATCTGGTGTCAGCCTCGCTAGTGACGGTTTCAGTCTGGTGTCAGCCTCTCCTCGTGACGGTGTCAGTCTGGTGTCAGCCTCTCCTCGTGACGGTGTCAGTCTGGTGTCAGCCTCGCTAGTGACGGTTTCAGTCTGGTGTCAGCCTCTCCTCGTGACGGTGTCCGTCTGGTGTCAGCCTCGCCTCGTGACGGTGTCGGTCTGGTGTCATTCTCGCTAGTGACGGTGTCGGTCTGGTGTCATCCTCGCCTCGTGACGGGGTCGGTCTGGTGTCAGCCTCGCTAGTGACGGAGTCGGTCTGGTGTCAGCCTCTCCTCGTGACAGTGTCGGTCTGGTGTCAGCCTCTCCTCGTGACGGTGTCGGTCTGGTGTCAGCCTCTCCTCGTGACAGGGTCCGTCTGGTGTCAGCCTCGCTAGTGACGGTTTCGGTCTGGTGTCAGCCTCTCCTCGTGACGGTGTCCGTCTGGTGTCAGCCTCGCTAGTGACGGTGTCAGTCTGGTGTCAGCCTCGCTAGTGACGGTGTCGGTCTGGTGTCAGCCTCTCCTCGTGACGGTGTCAGTCTGGTGTCAGCCTCTCCTCGTGACGGTGTCAGTCTGGTGTCAGCCTCGCTAGTGACGGTTTTAGTCTGGTGTCAGCCTCTCCTCGTGACGGTGTCCGTCTGGTGTCAGCCTCTCCTCGTGACGGTGTCAGTCTGGTGTCAGCCTCGCTAGTGACGGGGTCGGTCTGGTGTCAGCCTCTCCTCGTGACGGGGTCGGTCTGGTGTCAGCCTCTCCTCGTGACGGTGTCGGTCTGGTGTCAGCCTCTCCTCGTGACGGGGTCCGTCTGGTGTCAGCCTCTCCTCGTGACGGGGTCGGTCTGGTGTCAGCCTCTCCTCGTGACGGGGTCGGTCTGGTGTCAGTCTCTCCTCGTGACGGTGTCGGTCTGGTGTCAGCCTCTCCTCGTGACGGGGTCCGTCTGGTGTCAGCCTCTCCTCGTGACGGGGTCGGTCTGGTGTCAGCCTCGCTAGTGACGGTTTCAGTCTGGTGTCAGCCTCTCCTCGTGACGGTGTCAGTCTGGTGTCAGCCTCGCTAGTGACGGTGTCAGTCTGGTGTCAGCCTCGCTAGTGACGGTTTCAGTCTGGTGTCAGCCTCTCCTCGTGACGGTGTCAGTCTGGTGTCAGCCTCTCCTCGTGACGGTGTCAGTCTGGTGTCAGCCTCGCTAGTGACGGTTTCAGTCTGGTGTCAGCCTCTCCTCGTGACGGTGTCCGTCTGGTGTCAGCCTCGCTAGTGACGGGTCCGGTCTGGTGTCAGCCTCGCTAGTGACGGGGTCGGTCTGGTGTCAGCCTCTCCTCGTGACGGGGTCGGTCTGGTGTCAGCCTCTCCTCGTGACGGGGTCGGTCTGGTGTCAGCCTCGCTAGTGACGGTTTCAGTCTGGTGTCAGCCTCTCCTCGTGACGGTGTCCGTCTGGTGTCAGCCTCGCTAGTGACGGGTCCGGTCTGGTGTCATCCTCGCTAGTGACGGTTTCGGTCTGGTGTCAGCCTCGCTAGTGACGGTTTCAGTCTGGTGTCAGCCTCTCCTCGTGACGGTGTCCGTCTGGTGTCAGCCTCTCCTCGTGACGGTGTCAGTCTGGTGTCAGCCTCGCTAGTGACGGGGTCGGTCTGGTGTCAGCCTCTCCTCGTGACGGGGTCGGTCTGGTGTCAGCCTCTCCTCGTGACGGTGTCAGTCTGGTGTCAGCCTCTCCTCGTGACGGGGTCTGTCTGGTGTCAGCCTCTCCTCGTGACGGGGTCCGTCTGGTGTCAGCCTCTCCTCGTGACGGGGTCGGTCTGGTGTCAGCCTCTCCTCGTAACGGTGTCGGTCTGGTGTCAGCCTCTCCTCGTGACGGGGTCCGTCTGGTGTCAGCCTCTCCTCGTGACGGGGTCGGTCTGGTGTCAGCCTCGCTAGTGACGGTTTCAGTCTGGTGTCAGCCTCTCCTCGTGACGGTGTCAGTCTGGTGTCAGCCTCGCTAGTGACGGTGTCAGTCTGGTGTCAGCCTCGCTAGTGACGGTTTCAGTCTGGTGTCAGCCTCTCCTCGTGACGGTGTCAGTCTGGTGTCAGCCTCTCCTCGTGACGGTGTCCGTCTGGTGTCAGCCTCGCTAGTGACGGTGTCAGTCTGGTGTCAGCCTCGCTAGTGACGGTGTCAGTCTGGTGTCAGCCTCTCCTCGTGACGGTGTCAGTCTGGTGTCAGCCTCTCCTCGTGACGGTGTCAGTCTGGTGTCAGCCTCGCTAGTGACGGTTTCAGTCTGGTGTCAGCCTCTCCTCGTGACGGTGTCCGTCTGGTGTCAGCCTCTCCTCGTGACGGTGTCAGTCTGGTGTCAGCCTCGCTAGTGACGGGGTCGGTCTGGTGTCAGCCTCTCCTCGTGACGGGGTCGGTCTGGTGTCAGCCTCTCCTCGTGACGGTGTCCGTCTGGTGTCAGCCTCTCCTCGTGACGGTGTCAGTCTGGTGTCAGCCTCGCTAGTGACGGGGTCGGTCTGGTGTCAGCCTCTCCTCGTGACGGGGTCGGTCTGGTGTCAGCCTCTCCTCGTGACGGTGTCGGTCTGGTGTCAGCCTCTCCTCGTGACGGGGTCCGTCTGGTGTCAGCCTCTCCTCGTGACGGGGTCGGTCTGGTGTCAGCCTCTCCTCGTGACGGGGTCGGTCTGGTGTCAGCCTCGCTAGTGACGGTTTCAGTCTGGTGTCAGCCTCTCCTCGTGACGGTGTCAGTCTGGTGTCAGCCTCGCTAGTGACGGTGTCAGTCTGGTGTCAGCCTCGCTAGTGACGGTTTCAGTCTGGTGTCAGCCTCTCCTCGTGACGGTGTCAGTCTGGTGTCAGCCTCGCTAGTGACGGGGTCGGTCTGGTGTCAGCCTCTCCTCGTGACGGGGTCGGTCTGGTGTCAGCCTCGCTAGTGACGGTTTCAGTCTGGTGTCAGCCTCTCCTCGTGACGGTGTCAGTCTGGTGTCAGCCTCTCCTCGTGACGGTGTCAGTCTGGTGTCAGCCTCGCTAGTGACGGTTTCAGTCTGGTGTCAGCCTCTCCTCGTGACGGTGTCCGTCTGGTGTCAGCCTCGCTAGTGACGGGGTCGGTCTGGTGTCAGCCTCGCTAGTGACGGGGTCGGTCTGGTGTCAGCCTCGCCTCGTGACGGTGTCGGTCTGGTGTCAGCCTCGCCTCATGACGGTGTCGGTCTGGTGTCATCCTCGCTAGTGACGGTGTCGGTCTGGTGTCATCCTCGCCTCGTGACGGGGTCGGTCTGGTGTCAGCCTCGCTAGTGACGGAGTCGGTCTGGTGTCAGCCTCGCTAGTGACGGTGTCAGTCTGGTGTCAGCCTCTCCTCGTGACGGTGTCAGTCTGGTGTCAGCCTCTCCTCGTGACGGTGTCAGTCTGGTGTCAGCCTCGCTAGTGACGGATTCAGTCTGGTGTCAGCCTCTCCTCGTGACGGTGTCCGTCTGGTGTCAGCCTCTCCTCGTGACGGTGTCAGTCTGGTGTCAGCCTCGCTAGTGACGGGGTCGGTCTGGTGTCAGCCACTCCTCGTGACGGGGTCGGTCTGGTGTCAGCCTCTCCTCGTGACGGTGTCAGTCTGGTGTCAGCCTCGCTAGTGACGGTTTCAGTCTGGTGTCAGCCTCTCCTCGTGACGGTGTCCGTCTGGTGTCAGCCTCGCCTCGTGACGGTGTCGGTCTGGTGTCATTCTCGCTAGTGACGGTGTCGGTCTGGTGTCATCCTCGCCTCGTGACGGGGTCGGTCTGGTGTCAGCCTCGCTAGTGACGGAGTCGGTCTGGTGTCAGCCTCTCCTCGTGACGGTGTCGGTCTGGTGTCAGCCTCTCCTCGTGACGGTGTCCGTCTGGTGTCAGCCTCGCTAGTGACGGTGTCAGTCTGGTGTCAGCCTCGCTAGTGACGGTGTCGGTCTGGTGTCAGCCTCTCCTCGTGACGGTGTCAGTCTGGTGTCAGCCTCTCCTCGTGACGGTGTCAGTCTGGTGTCAGCCTCGCTAGTGACGGTTTCAGTCTGGTGTCAGCCTCTCCTCGTGACGGTGTCCGTCTGGTTTCAGCCTCTCCTCGTGACGGTGTCAGTCTGGTGTCAGCCTCGCTAGTGACGGGGTCGGTCTGGTGTCAGCCTCTCCTCGTGATGGGGTCGGTCTGGTGTCAGCCTCTCCTCGTGACGGTGTCGGTCTGGTGTCAGCCTCTCCTCGTGACGGGGTCCGTCTGGTGTCAGCCTCTCCTCGTGACGGGGTCCGTCTGGTGTCAGCCTCTCCTCGTGACGGGGTCCGTCTGGTGTCAGCCTCTCCTCGTGACGGGGTCGGTCTGGTGTCAGCCTCTCCTCGTGACGGGGTCGGTCTGGTGTCAGCCTCGCTAGTGACGGGGTCGGTCTGGTGTCAGCCTCTCCTCGTGACGGTGTCGGTCTGGTGTCAGCCTCTCCTCGTGACGGGGTCCGTCTGGTGTCAGCCTCTCCTCGTGACGGGGTCGGTCTGGTGTCAGCCTCTCCTCGTGACGGGGTCGGTCTGGTGTCAGCCTCGCTAGTGGCGGATTCAGTCTGGTGTCAGCCTCTCCTCGTGATGGTGTCAGTCTGGTGTCAGCCTCGCTAGTGACGGTGTCAGTCTGGTGTCAGCCTCGCTAGTGACGGTTTCAGTCTGGTGTCAGCCTCTCCTCGTGACGGTGTCAGTCTGGTGTCAGCCTCGCTAGTGACGGGGTCGGTCTGGTGTCAGCCTCTCCTCGTGACGGGGTCGGTCTGGTGTCAGCCTCTCCTCGTGACGGTGTCAGTCTGGTGTCAGCCTCGCTAGTGACGGTTTCAGTCTGGTGTCAGCCTCTCCTCGTGATGGTGTCCGTCTGGTGTCAGCCTCGCTAGTGACGGGGTCGGTCTGGTGTCAGCCTCGCTAGTGACGGGGTCGGTCTGGTGTCAGCCTCGCCTCGTGACGGTGTCGGTCTGGTGTCAGCCTCGCCTCGTGACGGTGTCGGTCTGGTGTCATCCTCGCTAGTGACGGTGTCGGTCTGGTGTCATCCTCGCCTCGTGACGGGGTCGGTCTGGTGTCAGCCTCGCTAGTGACGGAGTCGGTCTGGTGTCAGCCTCGCTAGTGACTGGGTCCGTCTGGTGTCAGCCTCGCTAGTGACGGTTTCGGTCTGGTGTCAGCCTCTCCTCGTGACGGTGTCAGTCTGGTGTCAGCCTCGCTAGTGACGGTGTCGGTCTGGTGTCAGCCTCTCCTCGTGACTGGGTCCGTCTGGTGTCAGCCTCGCTAGTGACGGTTTCGGTCTGGTGTCAGCCTCTCCTCGTGACGGTGTCAGTCTGGTGTCAGCCTCGCTAGTGACGGTGTCAGTCTGGTGTCAGCCTCTCCTCGTGACGGTGTCAGTCTGGTGTCAGCCTCTCCTTATGACGGTGTCAGTCTGGTGTCAGCCTCGCTAGTGACGGTTTCAGTCTGGTGTCAGCCTCTCCTCGTGACGGTGTCCGTCTGGTGTCAGCCTCTCCTCGTGACTGTGTCAGTCTGGTGTCAGCCTCGCTAGTGACGGGGTCGGTCTGGTGTCAGCCTCTGCTCGTGACGGGGTCGGTCTGGTGTCAGCCTCTCCTCGTGACGGTGTCGGTCTGGTGTCAGCCTCTCCTCATGACGGGGTCGGTCTGGTGTCAGCCTCTCCTCGTGACGGTGTCGGTCTGGTGTCAGCCTCTCCTCGTGACTGGGTCCGTCTGGTGTCAGCCTCGCTAGTGACGGTTTCGGTCTGGTGTCAGCCTCTCCTCGTGACGGTGTCAGTCTGGTGTCAGCCTCGCTAGTGACGGTGTCAGTCTGGTGTCAGCCTCGCTAGTGACGGTGTCAGTCTGGTGTCAGCCTCTCCTCGTGACGGTGTCAGTCTGGTGTCAGCCTCTCCTCATGACGGTGTCAGTCTGGTGTCAGCCTCGCTAGTGACGGTTTCAGTCTGGTGTCAGCCTCTCCTCGTGACGGTGTCCGTCTGGTGTCAGCCTCTCCTCGTGACGGTGTCAGTCTGGTGTCAGCCTCGCTAGTGACGGGGTCGGTCTGGTGTCAGCCTCGCCTCGTGACGGGGTCGGTCTGGTGTCAGCCTCGCTAGTGACGGTTTCAGTCTGGTGTCAGCCTCGCCTCGTGACGGTGTCAGTCTGGTGTCAGCCTCTCCTCGTGACGGTGTCCGTCTGGTGTCAGCCTCGCTAGTGACGGTGTCAGTCTGGTGTCAGCCTCGCTAGTGACGGTGTCGGTCTGGTGTCATCCTCGCCTCGTGACGGGGTCGGTCTGGTGTCAGCCTCGCTAGTGACGGAGTCGGTCTGGTGTCAGCCTCTCCTCGTGACGGTGTCGGTCTGGTGTCAGCCTCTCCTCGTGACGGTGTCCGTCTGGTGTCAGCCTCGCTAGTGACGGTGTCAGTCTGGTGTCAGCCTCGCTAGTGACGGTGTCGGTCTGGTGTCAGCCTCTCCTCGTGACGGTGTCAGTCTGGTGTCAGCCTCTCCTCGTGACGGTGTCAGTCTGGTGTCAGCCTCGCTAGTGACGGTTTCAGTCTGGTGTCAGCCTCTCCTCGTGACGGTGTCCGTCTGGTGTCAGCCTCTCCTCGTGACGGTGTCAGTCTGGTGTCAGCCTCGCTAGTGACGGGGTCGGTCTGGTGTCAGCCTCTCCTCGTGATGGGGTCGGTCTGGTGTCAGCCTCTCCTCGTGACGGTGTCGGTCTGGTGTCAGCCTCTCCTCGTGACGGGGTCCGTCTGGTGTCAGCCTCTCCTCGTGACGGGGTCCGTCTGGTGTCAGCCTCTCCTCGTGACGGGGTCCGTCTGGTGTCAGCCTCTCCTCGTGACGGGGTCGGTCTGGTGTCAGCCTCTCCTCGTGACGGGGTCGGTCTGGTGTCAGCCTCGCTAGTGACGGGGTCGGTCTGGTGTCAGCCTCTCCTCGTGACGGTGTCGGTCTGGTGTCAGCCTCTCCTCGTGACGGGGTCCGTCTGGTGTCAGCCTCTCCTCGTGACGGGGTCGGTCTGGTGTCAGCCTCTCCTCGTGACGGGGTCGGTCTGGTGTCAGCCTCGCTAGTGGCGGATTCAGTCTGGTGTCAGCCTCTCCTCGTGATGGTGTCAGTCTGGTGTCAGCCTCGCTAGTGACGGTGTCAGTCTGGTGTCAGCCTCGCTAGTGACGGTTTCAGTCTGGTGTCAGCCTCTCCTCGTGACGGTGTCAGTCTGGTGTCAGCCTCGCTAGTGACGGTTTCAGTCTGGTGTCAGCCTCTCCTCGTGATGGTGTCCGTCTGGTGTCAGCCTCGCTAGTGACGGGGTCGGTCTGGTGTCAGCCTCGCTAGTGACGGGGTCGGTCTGGTGTCAGCCTCGCCTCGTGACGGTGTCGGTCTGGTGTCAGCCTCGCCTCGTGACGGTGTCGGTCTGGTGTCATCCTCGCTAGTGACGGTGTCGGTCTGGTGTCATCCTCGCCTCGTGACGGGGTCGGTCTGGTGTCAGCCTCGCTAGTGACGGAGTCGGTCTGGTGTCAGCCTCGCTAGTGACTGGGTCCGTCTGGTGTCAGCCTCGCTAGTGACGGTTTCGGTCTGGTGTCAGCCTCTCCTCGTGACGGTGTCAGTCTGGTGTCAGCCTCGCTAGTGACGGTGTCGGTCTGGTGTCAGCCTCTCCTCGTGACTGGGTCCGTCTGGTGTCAGCCTCGCTAGTGACGGTTTCGGTCTGGTGTCAGCCTCTCCTCGTGACGGTGTCAGTCTGGTGTCAGCCTCGCTAGTGACGGTGTCAGTCTGGTGTCAGCCTCGCTAGTGACGGTGTCAGTCTGGTGTCAGCCTCTCCTCGTGACGGTGTCAGTCTGGTGTCAGCCTCTCCTTATGACGGTGTCAGTCTGGTGTCAGCCTCGCTAGTGACGGTTTCAGTCTGGTGTCAGCCTCTCCTCGTGACGGTGTCCGTCTGGTGTCAGCCTCTCCTCGTGACTGTGTCAGTCTGGTGTCAGCCTCGCTAGTGACGGGGTCGGTCTGGTGTCAGCCTCTGCTCGTGACGGGGTCGGTCTGGTGTCAGCCTCTCCTCGTGACGGTGTCGGTCTGGTGTCAGCCTCTCCTCATGACGGGGTCGGTCTGGTGTCAGCCTCTCCTCGTGACGGTGTCGGTCTGGTGTCAGCCTCTCCTCGTGACTGGGTCCGTCTGGTGTCAGCCTCGCTAGTGACGGTTTCGGTCTGGTGTCAGCCTCTCCTCGTGACGGTGTCAGTCTGGTGTCAGCCTCGCTAGTGACGGTGTCAGTCTGGTGTCAGCCTCGCTAGTGACGGTGTCAGTCTGGTGTCAGCCTCTCCTCGTGACGGTGTCAGTCTGGTGTCAGCCTCTCCTCATGACGGTGTCAGTCTGGTGTCAGCCTCGCTAGTGACGGTTTCAGTCTGGTGTCAGCCTCTCCTCGTGACGGTGTCCGTCTGGTGTCAGCCTCTCCTCGTGACGGTGTCAGTCTGGTGTCAGCCTCGCTAGTGACGGGGTCGGTCTGGTGTCAGCCTCTCCTCGTGACGGGGTCGGTCTGGTGTCAGCCTCGCTAGTGACGGTTTCAGTCTGGTGTCAGCCTCGCCTCGTGACGGTGTCGGTCTGGTGTCAGCCTCTCCTCGTGACGGTGTCCGTCTGGTGTCAGCCTCACTAGTGACGGTGTCAGTCTGGTGTCAGCCTCGCTAGTGACGGTGTCGGTCTGGTGTCATCCTCGCCTCGTGACGGGGTCGGTCTGGTGTCAGCCTCGCTAGTGACGGAGTCGGTCTGGTGTCAGCCTCTCCTCGTGACGGTGTCGGTCTGGTGTCAGCCTCTCCTCGTGACGGTGTCCGTCTGGTGTCAGCCTCGCTAGTGACGGTGTCAGTCTGGTGTCAGCCTCGCTAGTGACGGTGTCGGTCTGGTGTCAGCCTCTCCTCGTGACGGTGTCAGTCTGGTGTCAGCCTCTCCTCGTGACGGTGTCAGTCTGGTGTCAGCCTCGCTAGTGACGGTTTCAGTCTGGTGTCAGCCTCTCCTCGTGACGGTGTCCGTCTGGTGTCAGCCTCTCCTCGTGACGGTGTCAGTCTGGTGTCAGCCTCGCTAGTGACGGGGTCGGTCTGGTGTCAGCCTCTCCTCGTGATGGGGTCGGTCTGGTGTCAGCCTCTCCTCGTGACGGTGTCGGTCTGGTGTCAGCCTCTCCTCGTGACGGGGTCCGTCTGGTGTCAGCCTCTCCTCGTGACGGGGTCCGTCTGGTGTCAGCCTCTCCTCGTGACGGGGTCCGTCTGGTGTCAGCCTCTCCTCGTGACGGGGTCGGTCTGGTGTCAGCCTCTCCTCGTGACGGGGTCGGTCTGGTGTCAGCCTCGCTAGTGACGGGGTCGGTCTGGTGTCAGCCTCTCCTCGTGACGGTGTCGGTCTGGTGTCAGCCTCTCCTCGTGACGGGGTCCGTCTGGTGTCAGCCTCTCCTCGTGACGGGGTCGGTCTGGTGTCAGCCTCTCCTCGTGACGGGGTCGGTCTGGTGTCAGCCTCGCTAGTGGCGGATTCAGTCTGGTGTCAGCCTCTCCTCGTGATGGTGTCAGTCTGGTGTCAGCCTCGCTAGTGACGGTGTCAGTCTGGTGTCAGCCTCGCTAGTGACGGTTTCAGTCTGGTGTCAGCCTCTCCTCGTGACGGTGTCAGTCTGGTGTCAGCCTCGCTAGTGACGGTGTCAGTCTGGTGTCAGCCTCGCTAGTGACGGTGTCAGTCTGGTGTCAGCCTCTCCTCGTGACGGTGTCAGTCTGGTGTCAGCCTCTCCTCGTGACGGTGTCAGTCTGGTGTCAGCCTCGCTAGTGACGGTTTCAGTCTGGTGTCAGCCTCTCCTCGTGACGGTGTCCGTCTGGTGTCAGCCTCTCCTCGTGACGGTGTCAGTCTGGTGTCAGCCTCGCTAGTGACGGGGTCGGTCTGGTGTCAGCCTCTCCTCGTGACGGGGTCGGTCTGGTGTCAGCCTCTCCTCGTGACGGTGTCGGTCTGGTGTCAGCCTCTCCTCGTGACGGGGTCCGTCTGGTGTCAGCCTCTCCTCGTGACGGGGTCGGTCTGGTGTCAGCCTCTCCTCGTGACGGGGTCGGTCTGGTGTCAGCCTCGCTAGTGACGGTTTCAGTCTGGTGTCAGCCTCTCCTCGTGACGGTGTCAGTCTGGTGTCAGCCTCGCTAGTGACGGTGTCAGTCTGGTGTCAGCCTCGCTAGTGACGGTTTCAGTCTGGTGTCAGCCTCTCCTCGTGACGGTGTCAGTCTGGTGTCAGCCTCGCTAGTGACGGGGTCGGTCTGGTGTCAGCCTCTCCTCGTGACGGGGTCGGTCTGGTGTCAGCCTCGCTAGTGACGGTTTCAGTCTGGTGTCAGCCTCTCCTCGTGACGGTGTCAGTCTGGTGTCAGCCTCTCCTCGTGACGGTGTCAGTCTGGTGTCAGCCTCGCTAGTGACGGTTTCAGTCTGGTGTCAGCCTCTCCTCGTGACGGTGTCCGTCTGGTGTCAGCCTCGCTAGTGACGGGGTCGGTCTGGTGTCAGCCTCGCTAGTGACGGGGTCGGTCTGGTGTCAGCCTCGCCTCGTGACGGTGTCGGTCTGGTGTCAGCCTCGCCTCATGACGGTGTCGGTCTGGTGTCATCCTCGCTAGTGACGGTGTCGGTCTGGTGTCATCCTCGCCTCGTGACGGGGTCGGTCTGGTGTCAGCCTCGCTAGTGACGGAGTCGGTCTGGTGTCAGCCTCGCTAGTGACGGTGTCAGTCTGGTGTCAGCCTCTCCTCGTGACGGTGTCAGTCTGGTGTCAGCCTCTCCTCGTGACGGTGTCAGTCTGGTGTCAGCCTCGCTAGTGACGGATTCAGTCTGGTGTCAGCCTCTCCTCGTGACGGTGTCCGTCTGGTGTCAGCCTCTCCTCGTGACGGTGTCAGTCTGGTGTCAGCCTCGCTAGTGACGGGGTCGGTCTGGTGTCAGCCACTCCTCGTGACGGGGTCGGTCTGGTGTCAGCCTCTCCTCGTGACGGTGTCAGTCTGGTGTCAGCCTCGCTAGTGACGGTTTCAGTCTGGTGTCAGCCTCTCCTCGTGACGGTGTCCGTCTGGTGTCAGCCTCGCCTCGTGACGGTGTCGGTCTGGTGTCATTCTCGCTAGTGACGGTGTCGGTCTGGTGTCATCCTCGCCTCGTGACGGGGTCGGTCTGGTGTCAGCCTCGCTAGTGACGGAGTCGGTCTGGTGTCAGCCTCTCCTCGTGACGGTGTCGGTCTGGTGTCAGCCTCTCCTCGTGACGGTGTCCGTCTGGTGTCAGCCTCGCTAGTGACGGTGTCAGTCTGGTGTCAGCCTCGCTAGTGACGGTGTCGGTCTGGTGTCAGCCTCTCCTCGTGACGGTGTCAGTCTGGTGTCAGCCTCTCCTCGTGACGGTGTCAGTCTGGTGTCAGCCTCGCTAGTGACGGTTTCAGTCTGGTGTCAGCCTCTCCTCGTGACGGTGTCCGTCTGGTGTCAGCCTCTCCTCGTGACGGTGTCAGTCTGGTGTCAGCCTCGCTAGTGACGGGGTCGGTCTGGTGTCAGCCTCTCCTCGTGATGGGGTCGGTCTGGTGTCAGCCTCTCCTCGTGACGGTGTCGGTCTGGTGTCAGCCTCTCCTCGTGACGGGGTCCGTCTGGTGTCAGCCTCTCCTCGTGACGGGGTCCGTCTGGTGTCAGCCTCTCCTCGTGACGGGGTCCGTCTGGTGTCAGCCTCTCCTCGTGACGGGGTCGGTCTGGTGTCAGCCTCTCCTCGTGACGGGGTCGGTCTGGTGTCAGCCTCGCTAGTGACGGGGTCGGTCTGGTGTCAGCCTCTCCTCGTGACGGTGTCGGTCTGGTGTCAGCCTCTCCTCGTGACGGGGTCCGTCTGGTGTCAGCCTCTCCTCGTGACGGGGTCGGTCTGGTGTCAGCCTCTCCTCGTGACGGGGTCGGTCTGGTGTCAGCCTCGCTAGTGGCGGATTCAGTCTGGTGTCAGCCTCTCCTCGTGATGGTGTCAGTCTGGTGTCAGCCTCGCTAGTGACGGTGTCAGTCTGGTGTCAGCCTCGCTAGTGACGGTTTCAGTCTGGTGTCAGCCTCTCCTCGTGACGGTGTCAGTCTGGTGTCAGCCTCGCTAGTGACGGGGTCGGTCTGGTGTCAGCCTCTCCTCGTGACGGGGTCGGTCTGGTGTCAGCCTCTCCTCGTGACGGTGTCAGTCTGGTGTCAGCCTCGCTAGTGACGGTTTCAGTCTGGTGTCAGCCTCTCCTCGTGATGGTGTCCGTCTGGTGTCAGCCTCGCTAGTGACGGGGTCGGTCTGGTGTCAGCCTCGCTAGTGACGGGGTCGGTCTGGTGTCAGCCTCGCCTCGTGACGGTGTCGGTCTGGTGTCAGCCTCGCCTCGTGACGGTGTCGGTCTGGTGTCATCCTCGCTAGTGACGGTGTCGGTCTGGTGTCATCCTCGCCTCGTGACGGGGTCGGTCTGGTGTCAGCCTCGCTAGTGACGGAGTCGGTCTGGTGTCAGCCTCGCTAGTGACTGGGTCCGTCTGGTGTCAGCCTCGCTAGTGACGGTTTCGGTCTGGTGTCAGCCTCTCCTCGTGACGGTGTCAGTCTGGTGTCAGCCTCGCTAGTGACGGTGTCGGTCTGGTGTCAGCCTCTCCTCGTGACTGGGTCCGTCTGGTGTCAGCCTCGCTAGTGACGGTTTCGGTCTGGTGTCAGCCTCTCCTCGTGACGGTGTCAGTCTGGTGTCAGCCTCGCTAGTGACGGTGTCAGTCTGGTGTCAGCCTCGCTAGTGACGGTGTCAGTCTGGTGTCAGCCTCTCCTCGTGACGGTGTCAGTCTGGTGTCAGCCTCTCCTTATGACGGTGTCAGTCTGGTGTCAGCCTCGCTAGTGACGGTTTCAGTCTGGTGTCAGCCTCTCCTCGTGACGGTGTCCGTCTGGTGTCAGCCTCTCCTCGTGACTGTGTCAGTCTGGTGTCAGCCTCGCTAGTGACGGGGTCGGTCTGGTGTCAGCCTCTGCTCGTGACGGGGTCGGTCTGGTGTCAGCCTCTCCTCGTGACGGTGTCGGTCTGGTGTCAGCCTCTCCTCATGACGGGGTCGGTCTGGTGTCAGCCTCTCCTCGTGACGGTGTCGGTCTGGTGTCAGCCTCTCCTCGTGACTGGGTCCGTCTGGTGTCAGCCTCGCTAGTGACGGTTTCGGTCTGGTGTCAGCCTCTCCTCGTGACGGTGTCAGTCTGGTGTCAGCCTCGCTAGTGACGGTGTCAGTCTGGTGTCAGCCTCGCTAGTGACGGTGTCAGTCTGGTGTCAGCCTCTCCTCGTGACGGTGTCAGTCTGGTGTCAGCCTCTCCTCATGACGGTGTCAGTCTGGTGTCAGCCTCGCTAGTGACGGTTTCAGTCTGGTGTCAGCCTCTCCTCGTGACGGTGTCCGTCTGGTGTCAGCCTCTCCTCGTGACGGTGTCAGTCTGGTGTCAGCCTCGCTAGTGACGGGGTCGGTCTGGTGTCAGCCTCTCCTCGTGACGGGGTCGGTCTGGTGTCAGCCTCGCTAGTGACGGTTTCAGTCTGGTGTCAGCCTCGCCTCGTGACGGTGTCGGTCTGGTGTCAGCCTCTCCTCGTGACGGTGTCCGTCTGGTGTCAGCCTCGCTAGTGACGGTGTCAGTCTGGTGTCAGCCTCGCTAGTGACGGTGTCGGTCTGGTGTCATCCTCGCCTCGTGACGGGGTCGGTCTGGTGTCAGCCTCGCTAGTGACGGAGTCGGTCTGGTGTCAGCCTCTCCTCGTGACGGTGTCGGTCTGGTGTCAGCCTCTCCTCGTGACGGTGTCCGTCTGGTGTCAGCCTCGCTAGTGACGGTGTCAGTCTGGTGTCAGCCTCGCTAGTGACGGTGTCGGTCTGGTGTCAGCCTCTCCTCGTGACGGTGTCAGTCTGGTGTCAGCCTCTCCTCGTGACGGTGTCAGTCTGGTGTCAGCCTCGCTAGTGACGGTTTCAGTCTGGTGTCAGCCTCTCCTCGTGACGGTGTCCGTCTGGTGTCAGCCTCTCCTCGTGACGGTGTCAGTCTGGTGTCAGCCTCGCTAGTGACGGGGTCGGTCTGGTGTCAGCCTCTCCTCGTGATGGGGTCGGTCTGGTGTCAGCCTCTCCTCGTGACGGTGTCGGTCTGGTGTCAGCCTCTCCTCGTGACGGGGTCCGTCTGGTGTCAGCCTCTCCTCGTGACGGGGTCCGTCTGGTGTCAGCCTCTCCTCGTGACGGGGTCCGTCTGGTGTCAGCCTCTCCTCGTGACGGGGTCGGTCTGGTGTCAGCCTCTCCTCGTGACGGGGTCGGTCTGGTGTCAGCCTCGCTAGTGACGGGGTCGGTCTGGTGTCAGCCTCTCCTCGTGACGGTGTCGGTCTGGTGTCAGCCTCTCCTCGTGACGGGGTCCGTCTGGTGTCAGCCTCTCCTCGTGACGGGGTCGGTCTGGTGTCAGCCTCTCCTCGTGACGGGGTCGGTCTGGTGTCAGCCTCGCTAGTGGCGGATTCAGTCTGGTGTCAGCCTCTCCTCGTGATGGTGTCAGTCTGGTGTCAGCCTCGCTAGTGACGGTGTCAGTCTGGTGTCAGCCTCGCTAGTGACGGTTTCAGTCTGGTGTCAGCCTCTCCTCGTGACGGTGTCAGTCTGGTGTCAGCCTCGCTAGTGACGGGGTCGGTCTGGTGTCAGCCTCTCCTCGTGACGGGGTCGGTCTGGTGTCAGCCTCTCCTCGTGACGGTGTCAGTCTGGTGTCAGCCTCGCTAGTGACGGTTTCAGTCTGGTGTCAGCCTCTCCTCGTGATGGTGTCCGTCTGGTGTCAGCCTCGCTAGTGACGGGGTCGGTCTGGTGTCAGCCTCGCTAGTGACGGGGTCGGTCTGGTGTCAGCCTCGCCTCGTGACGGTGTCGGTCTGGTGTCAGCCTCGCCTCGTGACGGTGTCGGTCTGGTGTCATCCTCGCTAGTGACGGTGTCGGTCTGGTGTCATCCTCGCCTCGTGACGGGGTCGGTCTGGTGTCAGCCTCGCTAGTGACGGAGTCGGTCTGGTGTCAGCCTCGCTAGTGACTGGGTCCGTCTGGTGTCAGCCTCGCTAGTGACGGTTTCGGTCTGGTGTCAGCCTCTCCTCGTGACGGTGTCAGTCTGGTGTCAGCCTCGCTAGTGACGGTGTCGGTCTGGTGTCAGCCTCTCCTCGTGACTGGGTCCGTCTGGTGTCAGCCTCGCTAGTGACGGTTTCGGTCTGGTGTCAGCCTCTCCTCGTGACGGTGTCAGTCTGGTGTCAGCCTCGCTAGTGACGGTGTCAGTCTGGTGTCAGCCTCGCTAGTGACGGTGTCAGTCTGGTGTCAGCCTCTCCTCGTGACGGTGTCAGTCTGGTGTCAGCCTCTCCTTATGACGGTGTCAGTCTGGTGTCAGCCTCGCTAGTGACGGTTTCAGTCTGGTGTCAGCCTCTCCTCGTGACGGTGTCCGTCTGGTGTCAGCCTCTCCTCGTGACTGTGTCAGTCTGGTGTCAGCCTCGCTAGTGACGGGGTCGGTCTGGTGTCAGCCTCTGCTCGTGACGGGGTCGGTCTGGTGTCAGCCTCTCCTCGTGACGGTGTCGGTCTGGTGTCAGCCTCTCCTCATGACGGGGTCGGTCTGGTGTCAGCCTCTCCTCGTGACGGTGTCGGTCTGGTGTCAGCCTCTCCTCGTGACTGGGTCCGTCTGGTGTCAGCCTCGCTAGTGACGGTTTCGGTCTGGTGTCAGCCTCTCCTCGTGACGGTGTCAGTCTGGTGTCAGCCTCGCTAGTGACGGTGTCAGTCTGGTGTCAGCCTCGCTAGTGACGGTGTCAGTCTGGTGTCAGCCTCTCCTCGTGACGGTGTCAGTCTGGTGTCAGCCTCTCCTCATGACGGTGTCAGTCTGGTGTCAGCCTCGCTAGTGACGGTTTCAGTCTGGTGTCAGCCTCTCCTCGTGACGGTGTCCGTCTGGTGTCAGCCTCTCCTCGTGACGGTGTCAGTCTGGTGTCAGCCTCGCTAGTGACGGGGTCGGTCTGGTGTCAGCCTCTCCTCGTGACGGGGTCGGTCTGGTGTCAGCCTCGCTAGTGACGGTTTCAGTCTGGTGTCAGCCTCGCCTCGTCACGGTGTCGGTCTGGTGTCATCCTCGCTAGTGACGGTGTCGGTCTGGTGTCATCCTCGCCTCGTGACGGGGTCGGTCTGGTGTCAGCCTCGCTAGTGACGGAGTCGGTCTGGTGTCAGCCTCTCCTCGTGACGGTGTCGGTCTGGTGTCAGCCTCTCCTCGTGACGGTGTCGGTCTGGTGTCAGCCTCTCCTCGTGACAGGGTCCGTCTGGTGTCAGCCTCGCTAGTGACGGTTTCGGTCTGGTGTCAGCCTCTCCTCGTGACGGTGTCAGTCTGGTGTCAGCCTCGCTAGTGACGGTGTCAGTCTGGTGTCAGCCTCTCCTCGTGACGGTGTCAGTCTGGTGTCAGCCTCGCTAGTGACGGTTTCAGTCTGGTGTCAGCCTCTCCTCGTGACGGTGTCCGTCTGGTGTCAGCCTCGCTAGTGACGGGGTCGGTCTGGTGTCAGCCTCGCTAGTGACGGGGTCGGTCTGGTGTCAGCCTCGCCTCGTGACGGTGTCGGTCTGGTGTCAGCCTCGCCTCGTGACGGTGTCGGTCTGGTGTCATCCTCGCTAGTGACGGTGTCGGTCTGGTGTCATCCTCGCCTCGTGACGGGGTCGGTCTGGTGTCATCCTCGCTAGTGACGGTGTCGGTCTGGTGTCATCCTCGCCTCGTGACGGGGTCGGTCTGGTGTCAGCCTCGCTAGTGACGGTGTCAGTCTGGTGTCAGCCTCGCTAGTGACGGTGTCAGTCTGGTGTCAACCTCGCTAGTGAGGTGTCGGTCTGGTGTCATCCTCGCCTCGTGACGGGGTCGGTCTGGTGTCAGCCTCGCTAGTGACGGTGTCAGTCTGGTGTCAGCCTCGCTAGTAACGGTGTCAGTCTGGTGTCAGCCTTGCTAGTGACGGTGTCAGTCTGGTGTCAGCCTCTCCTCGTGACGGTGTCAGTCTGGTGTCAGCCTCGCTAGTTACGGTTTCAGTCTGGTGTCAGCCTCTCCTCGTGACGGTGTCCGTCTGGTGTCAGCCTCTCCTCGTGACGGTGTCCGTCTGGTGTCAGCCTCTCCTCGTGACGGTGTCAGTCTGGTGTCAGCCTCTCCTCGTGACGGGGTCGGTCTGGTGTCAGCCTCTCCTCGTGACGGTGTCGGTCTGGTGTCAGCCTCTCCTCGTGACGGGGTCCGTCTGGTGTCAGCCTCTCCTCGTGACGGGGTCCGTCTGGTGTCAGCCTCTCCTCGTGACGGGGTCGGTCTGGTGTCTGCCTTGCTAGTGACGGTTTCAGTCTGGTGTCAGCCTCTCCTCGTGACGGTGTCAGTCTGGTGTCAGCCTCGCTAGTGACGGTTTCAGTCTGGTGTCAGCCTCTCCTCGTGACGGTGTCAGTCTGGTGTCAGCCTCGCTAGTGACGGTGTCAGTCTGGTGTCAGCCTCGCTAGTGACGGTTTCAGTCTGGTGTCAGCCTCTCCTCGTGACGGTGTCAGTCTGGTGTCAGCCTCGCTAGTGACGGTTTCAGTCTGGTGTCAGCCTCTCCTCGTGACGGTGTCAGTCTGGTGTCAGCCTCGCTAGTGACGGGGTCGGTCTGGTGTCATCCTCGCCTCGTGACGGGGTCGGTCTGGTGTCAGCCTCGCTAGTGACGGAGTCGGTCTGGTGTCAGCCTCTCCTCGTGACGGTGTCGGTCTGGTGTCAGCCTCTCCTCGTGACGGTGTCGGTCTGGTGTCAGCCTCTCCTCGTGACAGGGTCCGTCTGGTGTCAGCCTCGCTAGTGACGGTTTCGGTCTGGTGTCAGCCTCTCCTCGTGACGGTGTCAGTCTGGTGTCAGCCTCGCTAGTGACGGTGTCAGTCTGGTGTCAGCCTCTCCTCGTGACGGTGTCAGTCTGGTGTCAGCCTCTCCTCGTGACGGTGTCAGTCTGGTATCAGCCTCGCTAGTGACGGGGTCGGTCTCGTGTCAGCCTCTCCTCGTGACGGGGTCGGTCTGGTGTCAGCCTCTCCTCGTGACGGTGTCGGTCTGGTGTCAGCCTCTCCTCGTGACGGGGTCCGTCTGGTGTCAGCCTCTCCTCGTGACGTGGTCGGTCTGGTGTCAGCCTCTCCTCGTGACGGGGTCGGTCTGGTGTCAGCCTCGCTAGTGACGGTTTCAGTCTGGTGTCAGCCTCTCCTCGTGACGGTGTCAGTCTGGTGTCAGCCTCGCTAGTGACGGTTTCAGTCTGGTGTCAGCCTCTCCTCGTGACGGTGTCCGTCTGGTGTCAGCCTCTCCTCGTGACGGTGTCAGTCTGGTGTCAGCCTCGCTAGTGACGGTGTCAGTCTGGTGTCAGCCTCGCTAGTGACGGTTTCAGTCTGGTGTCAGCCTCTCCTCGTGACGGTGTCAGTCTGGTGTCAGCCTCGCTAGTGACGGTTTCAGTCTGGTGTCAGCCTCTCCTCGTGACGGTGTCAGTCTGGTGTCAGCCTCTCCTCGTGACGGTGTCAGTCTGGTGTCAGCCTCTCCTCGTGACGGTGTCGGTCTGGTGTCATCCTCGCTAGTGACGGTGTCGGTCTGGTGTCAGCCTGTCCTCGTGACGGTGTCGGTCTGGTGTCATCCTCGCTAGTGACGGTTTCAGTCTGGTGTCAGCCTCTCCTCGTGACGGTGTCGGTCTGGTGTCATCCTCGCTAGTGACGGTGTCGGTCTGGTGTCAGCCTCGCCTCGTGACGGTGTCGGTCTGGTGTCATCCTCGCTAGTGACGGTGTCGGTCTGGTGTCATCCTCGCCTCGTGACGGGGTCGGTCTGGTGTCAGCCTCGCTAGTGACGGAGTCGGTCTGGTGTCAGCCTCTCCTCGTGACGGTGTCGGTCTGGTGTCAGCCTCTCCTCGTGACGGTGTCGGTCTGGTGTCAGCCTCTCCTCGTGACAGGGTCCGTCTGGTGTCAGCCTCGCTAGTGACGGTTTCGGTCTGGTGTCAGCCTCTCCTCGTGACGGTGTCAGTCTGGTGTCAGCCTCGCTAGTGACGGTGTCAGTCTGGTGTCAGCATCGCTAGTGACGGTGTCAGTCTGGTGTCAGCCTCTCCTCGTGACGGTGTCAGTCTGGTGTCAGCCTCTCCTCGTGACGGTGTCCGTCTGGTGTCAGCCTCTCCTCGTGACGGGGGTCCGTCTGGTGTCAGCCTCTCCTCGTGACGGGGTCGGTCTGGTGTCAGCCTCTCCTTGTGACGGTGTCGGTCTGGTGTCAGCCTCTCCTCGTGACGGGGTCCGTCTGGTGTCAGCCTCTCCTCGTGACGGGGTCGGTCTGGTGTCAGCCTCGCTAGTGACGGTTTCAGTCTGGTGTCAGCCTCTCCTCGTGACGGTGTCAGTCTGGTGTCAGCCTCGCTAGTGACGGTGTCAGTCTGGTGTCAGCCTCGCTAGTGACGGTTTCAGTCTGGTGTCAGCCTCTCCTCGTGACGGTGTCAGTCTGGTGTCAGCCTCGCTAGTGACGGGGTCGGTCTGGTGTCAGCCTCTCCTCGTGACGGGGTCGGTCTGGTGTCAGCCTCTCCTCGTGACGGTGTCAGTCTGGTGTCAGCCTCGCTAGTGACGGTTTCAGTCTGGTGTCAGCCTCTCCTCGTGACGGTGTCCGTCTGGTGTCAGCCTCGCTAGTGACGGGGTCGGTCTGGTGTCAGCCTCGCTAGTGACGGGGTCGGTCTGGTGTCAGCCTCGCCTCGTGACGGTGTCGGTCTGGTGTCAGCCTCGCCTCGTGACGGTGTCGGTCTGGTGTCATCCTCGCTAGTGACGGTGTCGGTCTGGTGTCAGCCTCTCCTCGTGACGGTGTCGGTCTGGTGTCAGCCTCTCCTCGTGACGGTGTCGGTCTGGTGTCAGCCTCTCCTCGTGACAGGGTCCGTCTGGTGTCAGCCTCGCTAGTGACGGTTTTGGTCTGGTGTCAGCCTCTCCTCGTGACGGTGTCAGTCTGGTGTCAGCCTCGCTAGTGACGGTGTCAGTCTGGTGTCAGCCTCGCTAGTGACGGTGTCAGTGTGGTGTCAGCCTCTCCTCGTGACGGTGTCAGTCTGGTGTCAGCCTCTCCTCGTGACGGTGTCCGTCTGGTGTCAGCCTCTCCTCGTGACGGTGTCAGTCTGGTGTCAGCCTAGCTAGTGACGGGGTCGGTCTGGTGTCAGCCTCTCCTCGTGACGGGGTCGGTCTGGTGTCAGCCTCTCCTTGTGACGGTGTCGGTCTGGTGTCAGCCTCTCCTCGTGACGGGGTCCGTCTGGTGTCAGCCTCTCCTCGTGACGGGGTCGGTCTGGTGTCAGCCTCTCCTCGTGACGGGGTCGGTCTGGTGTCAGCCTCGCTAGTGACGGTTTCAGTATGGTGTCAGCCTCTCCTCGTGACGGTGTCAGTCTGGTGTCAGCCTCGCTAGTGACGGTGTCAGTCTGGTGTCAGCCTCGCTAGTGACGGTGTCAGTCTGGTGTCAGCCTCGCTAGTGACGGGGTCCGTCTGGTGTCAGCCTCTCCTCGTGACGGGGTCGGTCTGGTGTCAGCCTCTCCTCGTGACGGGGTCGGTCTGGTGTCAGCCACGCTAGTGACGGTTTCAGTCTGGTGTCAGCCTCTCCTCGTGACGGTGTCAGTCTGGTGTCAGCCTCTCCTCGTGACGGTGTCAGTCTGGTGTCAGCCTCGCTAGTGACGGTTTCAGTCTGGTGTCAGCCTCTCCTCGTGACGGTGTCCGTCTGGTGTCAGCCTCGCTAGTGACGGGGTCTGTCTGGTGTCAGCCTCGCTAGTGACGGGGTCGGTCTGGTGTCAGCCTCGCCTCGTGACGGTGTCGGTCTGGTGTCAGCCTCGCCTCGTGATGGTGTCGGTCTGGTGTCATCCTCGCTAGTGACGGTGTCGGTTTGGTGTCAGCCTCTCCTCGTGACGTTGTCGGTCTGGTGTCAGCCTCTCCTCGTGACGGTGTCAGTCTGGTGTCAGCCTCTCCTCGTGACGGTGTCAGTCTGGTGTCAGCCTCGCTAGTGACGGTTTCAGTCTGGTGTCAGCCTCTCCTCGTGACGGTGTCCGTCTGGTGTCAGCCTCTCCTCGTGACGGTGTCAGTCTGGTGTCAGCCTCGCTAGTGACGGGGTCGGTCTGGTGTCAGCCTCTCCTCGTGACGGGGTCGGTCTGGTGTCAGCCTCTCCTCTTGACGGTGTCGGTCTGGTGTCAGCCTCTCCTCGTGACGGGGTCCGTCTGGTGTCAGCCTCTCCTCGTGACGGGGTCGGTCTGGTGTCAGCCTCTCCTCGTGACGGGGTCGGTCTGGTGTCAGCCTCGCTAGTGACGGTTTCAGTCTGGTGTCAGCCTCTCCTCGTGACGGTGTCAGTCTGGTGTCAGCCTCGCTAGTGACGGTGTCAGTCTGGTGTCAGCCTCGCTAGTGACGGTTTCAGTCTGGTGTCAGCCTCTCCTCGTGACGGTGTCAGTCTGGTGTCAGCCTCGCTAGTGACGGTTTCAGTCTGGTGTCAGCCTCTCCTCGTAACGGTGTCAGTCTGGTGTCAGCCTCGCTAGTGACGGTTTCAGTCTGGTGTCAGCCTCTCCTCGTGACGGTGTCAGTCTGGTGTCAGCCTCTCCTCGTGACGGTGTCAGTCTGGTGTCATCCTCGCTAGTGACGGTGTCGGTCTGGTGTCATCCTCGCCTCGTGACGGGGTCGGTCTGGTGTCAGCCTCGCTAGTGACGGTTTCGGTCTGGTGTCAGCCTCTCCTCGTGACGGTGTCAGTCTGGTGTCAGCCTCGCTAGTGACGGTGTCAGTCTGGTGTCAGCCTCGCTAGTGACGGTTTCAGTCTGGTGTCAGCCTCTCCTAGTGACGGTGTCAGTCTGGTGTCAGCCTCGCTAGTGACGGTGTCAGTCTGGTGTCAGCCTCGCTAGTGACGGTTTCAGTCTGGTGTCAGCCTCTCCTAGTGACGGTGTCAGTCTGGTGTCAGCCTCTCCTCGTGACGGTGTCAGTCTGGTGTCAGCCTCGCTAGTGACGGTTTCAGTCTGGTGTCAGCCTCTCCTCGTGACGGTGTCAGTCTGGTGTCAGCCTCTCCTCGTGACGGTGTCAGTCTGGTGTCAGCCTCGCTAGTGACGGTTTCAGTCTGGTGTCAGCCTCTCCTCGTGACGGTGTCCGTCTGGTGTCAGCCTCGCTAGTGACGGGGTCGGTCTGGTGTCAGCCTCGCCTCGTGACGGTGTCGGTCTGGTGTCAGCCTCGCCTCGTGACGGTGTCGGTCTGGTGTCATCCTCGCTAGTGACGGTGTCGGTCTGGTGTCATCCTCGCCTCGTGACGGTGTCGGTCTGGTGTCAGCCTCGCTAGTGACGGAGTCGGTCTGGTGTCAGCCTCTCCTCGTGACGGGGTCCGTCTGGTGTCAGCCTCTCCTCGTGACGGGGTCGGTCTGGTGTCAGCCTCGCTAGTGACGGTTTCAGTCTGGTGTCAGCCTCTCCTCGTGACGGTGTCAGTCTGGTGTCAGCCTCTACTCGTGACGGTGTCAGTCTGGTGTCAGCCTCTCCTCTTGACAGTGTCAGTCTGGTGTCAGCCTCGCTAGTGACGGTTTCAGTCTGGTGTCAGCCTCTCCTCGTGACGGTGTCAGTCTGGTGTCAGCCTCTCCTCGTGACGGTGTCAGTCTGGTGTCAGCCTCTCTAGTGACGGTTTCAGTCTGGTGTCAGCCTCTCCTCGTGACGGTGTCCGTCTGGTGTCAGCCTCGCTAGTGACGGGGTCGGTCTGGTGTCAGCCTCGCCTCGTGACCATGTCGGTCTGGTGTCAGCCTCGCCTCGTGACGGTGTCGGTCTGGTGTCATCCTCGCTAGTGACGGTGTCGGTCTGGTGTCATCCTCGCCTCGTGACGGGGTCGGTCTGGTGTCAGCCTCTCCTCGTGACGGGGTCGGTCTGGTGTCAGCCTCTCCTCGTGACGGTGTCGGTCTGGTGTCAGCCTCTCCTCGTGACGGGGTCCGTCTGGTGTCAGCCTCTCCTCGTGACGGGGTCGGTCTGGTGTCAGCCTCTCCTCGTGACGGGGTCGGTCTGGTGTCAGCCTCTCCTCGTGACGGGGTCGGTCTGGTGTCAGCCTCGCTAGTGACGGTTTCAGTCTGGTGTCAGCCTCTCCTCGTGACGGTGTCAGTCTGGTGTCAGCCTCGCTAGTGACGGTGTCAGTCTGGTGTCAGCCTCGCTAGTGACGGTTTCAGTCTGGTGTCAGCCTCTCCTCGTGACGGTGTCAGTCTGGTGTCAGCCTCGCTAGTGACGGGGTCGGTCTGGTGTCAGCCTCTCCTCGTGACGGTGTCAGTCTGGTGTCAGCCTCTCCTCGTGACGGTGTCAGTCTGGTGTCAGCCTCGCTAGTGACGGTTTCAGTCTGGTGTCAGCCTCTCCTCGTGACGGTGTCCGTCTGGTGTCAGCCTCGCTAGTGACGGGTCGGTCTGGTGTCAGCCTCGCTAGTGACGGGGTCGGTCTGGTGTCAGCCTCGCCTCGTGACGGTGTCGGTCTGGTGTCAGCCTCGCCTCGTGACGGTGTCGGTCTGGTGTCATCCTCGCTAGTGACGGTGTAGGTCTGGTGTCATCCTCGCCTCGTGACGGGGTCGGTCTGGTGTCAGCCTCGCTAGTGACGGAGTCGGTCTGGTGTCAGCCTCTCCTCGTGATGGTGTCGGTCTGGTGTCAGCCTCTCCTCGTGACGGTGTCGGTCTGGTGTCAGCCTCTCCTCGTGACAGGGTCCGTCTGGTGTCAGCCTCGCTAGTGACGGTTTCGGTCTGGTGTCAGCCTCTCCTCGTGACGGTGTCAGTCTGGTGTCAGCCTCGCTAGTGACGGTGTCAGTCTGGTGTCAGCCTCGCTAGTGACGGTGTCAGTCTGGTGTCAGCCTCTCCTCGTGACGGTGTCAGTCTGGTGTCAGCCTCTCCTCGTGACGGTGTCAGTCTGGTGTCAGCCTCGCTAGTGACGGTTTCAGTCTGGTGTCAGCCTCTCCTCGTGACGGTGTCCGTCTGGTGTCAGCCTCTCCTCGTGACGGTGTCCGTCTGGTGTCAGCCTCGCTAGTGACGGGGTCGGTCTGGTGTCAGCCTCGCTAGTGACGGGGTCGGTCTGGTGTCAGCCTCGCCTCGTGACGGTGTCGGTCTGGTGTCAGCCTCGCCTCGTGACGGTGTCGGTCTGGTGTCATCCTCGCTAGTGACGGTGTCGGTCTGGTGTCATCCTCGCCTCGTGACGGGGTCGGTCTGGTGTCAGCCTCGCTAGTGACGGAGTCGGTCTGGTGTCAGCCTCTCCTCGTGACGGTGTCGGTCTGGTGTCAGCCTCTCCTCGTGACGGTGTCGGTCTGGTGTCAGCCTCTCCTCGTGACAGGGTCCGTCTGGTGTCAGCCTCGCTAGTGACGGTTTCGGTCTGGTGTCAGCCTCTCCTCGTGACGGTGTCAGTCTGGTGTCAGCCTCGCTAGTGACGGTGTCAGTCTGGTGTCAGCCTCGCTAGTGACGGTGTCAGTCTGGTGTCAGCCTCTCCTCGTGACGGTGTCAGTCTGGTGTCAGCCTCGCTAGTGACGGTTTCAGTCTGGTGTCAGCCTCTCCTCGTGACGGTGTCCGTCTGGTGTCAGCCTCTCCTCGTGACGGTGTCAGTCTGGTGTCAGCCTCGCTAGTGACGGGGTCGGTCTGGTGTCAGCCTCTCCTCGTGACGGGGTCCGTCTGGTGTCAGCCTCTCCTCGTGACGGTGTCGGTCTGGTGTCAGCCTCTCCTCGTGACGGGGTCCGTCTGGTGTCAGCCTCTCCTCGTGACGTGGTCGGTCTGGTGTCAGCCTCTCCTCGTGACGGGGTCCGTCTGGTGTCAGCCTCGCTAGTGACGGTTTCAGTCTGGTGTCAGCCTCTCCTCGTGACGGTGTCAGTCTGGTGTCAGCCTTTCTAGTGACGGTGTCAGTCTGGTGTCAGCCTCGCTAGTGACGGTTTCAGTCTGGTGTCAGCCTCTCCTCGTGACGGTGTCAGTCTGGTGTCAGCCTCGCTAGTGACGGTTTCAGTCTGGTGTCAGCCTCTCCTCGTGACGGTGTCGGTCTGGTGTCATCCTCGCTAGTGACGGTGTCGGTCTGGTGTCATCCTCGCCTCGTGACGGGGTCGGTCTGGTGTCAGCCACGCTAGTGACGGGGTCGGTCTGGTGTCAGCCTCTCCTCGTGACGGTGTCGGTCTGGTGTCAGCCTCTCCTCGTGACGGGGTCCGTCTGGTGTCAGCCTCTCCTCGTGATGGGGTCGGTCTGGTGTCAGCCTCTCCTCGTGACGGGGTCGGTCTGGTGTCAGCCTCGCCTCGTGACGGTGTCGGTCTGGTGTCAGCCTCGCTAGTGACGGTGTCGGTCTGGTGTCAGCCTCTCCTCGTGACGGGGTCGGTCTGGTGTCAGCCTCTCCTCGTGACGGGGGTCGGTCTGGTGTCATCCTCGCTAGTGACGGTGTCGGTCTGGTGTCATCCTCGCCTCGTGACGGTGTCGGTCTGGTGTCATCCTCGCTAGTGACGGTGTCGGTCTGGTGTCAGCCTCTCCTCGTGACGGGGTCGGTTTGGTGTCAGCCTCTCCTCGAGACGGGGGTCGGTCTTGTGTCAGCCTCGCTAGTGACGGTTTCGGTCTGGTGTCAGCCTCTCCTCGTGACGGTGTCGGTCTGGTGTCATCCTCGCTAGTGAAGGTGTCGGTCTGGGGTCATCCTCGCCTCGTGACGGGGTCGGTCTGGTGTCAGCCTCGCCTCGTGACGGTGTCGGTCTGGTGTCAGCCTCGCCTCGTGACGGTGTCGGTCTGGTGTCAGCCTCGCTAGTGACGGTTTCAGTCTGGTGTCAGCCTCGCCTCGTGACGGTGTCGGTCTGGTGTTATGCTCGCTAGTGACGGTGTCGGTCTGTTGTCATCCTCGCCTCGTGACGGGGTCGGTCTGGTGTCAGCCTCTCCTCGTGACGGTGTCGGTCTGGTGTCAGCCTCTCCTCGTGACGGGGTCGGTCTGGTGTCAGCCTCTCCTCGTGACGGGGGTCGGTCTGGTTTCAGCCTCGCTAGTTACGGTTTCGGTCTGGTTTCAGCCTCTCCTCGTGACGGTGTCGGTCTGGTGTCAGCCTCGCTAGTGACGGTGTCAGTCTGGTGTCAGCCTCGCTAGTGACGGTTTCAGTCTGGTGTCAGCCTCTCCTCGTGACGGTGTCGGTCTTGTGTCAGCCTCTCCTCGTGACGGTGTCAGTCTGGTGTCAGCCTCGCTAGTGACGGTTTCAGTCTGGTGTCAGCCTCTCCTCGTGACGGTGTCGGTCTGGTGTCATCCTCGCCTCGTGACGGGGTCGGTCTGGTGTCAGCCACGCTAGTGACGGGGTCGGTCTGGTGTCAGCCTCTCCTCGTGACGGTGTCGGTCTGGTGTCAGCCTCTCCTCGTGACGGGGTCGGTCTGGTGTCAGCCTCTCCTCGTGACGGGGTCGGTCTGGTGTCAGCCTCGCTAGTGACGGTTTCAGTCTGGTGTCAGCCTCTCCTCGTGACGGTGTCAGTCTGGTGTCTGCCTCGCTAGTGACGGGGTCGGTCTGGTGTCAGCCTCTCCTCGTGACGGTGTTGGTCTGGTGTCAGCCTCTCCTCGTGACGGTGTCGGTCTGGTGTCAGCCTCTCCTCGTGACGGGGTCCGTCTGGTGTCAGCCTCTCCTCGTGACGGGGTCCGTCTGGTGTCAGCCTCTCCTCGTGACGGGGTCGGTCTGGTGTCAGCCTCTCCTCGTGACGGGGTCGGTCTGGTGTCAGCCTCTCCTCGTGACGGGGTCGGTCTGGTGTCAGCCTCGCTAGTGACGGTTTCAGTCTGGTGTCAGCCTCTCCTCGTGACGGTGTCAGTCTGGTGTCAGCCTCGCTAGTGACGGTTTCAGTCTGGTGTCAGCCTCTCCTCGTGACGGGGTCAGTCTGGTGTCAGCCTCTCCTCGTGACGGTGTCAGTCTGGTGTCAGCCTCGCTAGTGACGGTTTCAGTCTGGTGTCAGCCTCTCCTCGTGACGGTGTCCGTCTGGTGTCAGCCTCGCTAGTGACGGGGTCGGTCTGGTGTCAGCCTCGCTAGGGACGGGGTCGGTCTGGTGTCAGCCTCGCCTCGTGACGGTGTCGGTCTGGTGTCAGCCTCGCCTCGTGACGGTGTCGGTCTGGTGTCATCCTCGCTAGTGACGGTGTCGGTCTGGTGTCATCCTCGCCTCGTGACGGTGTCGGTCTGGTGTCAGCCTCGCTAGTGACGGAGTCGGTCTGGTGTCAGCCTCTCCTCGTGACGGGGTCCGTCTGGTGTCAGCCTCTCCTCGTGACGGGGTCGGTCTGGTGTCAGCCTCGCTAGTGACGGTTTCAGTCTGGTGTCAGCCTCTCCTCGTGACGGTGTCAGTCTGGTGTCAGCCTCGCTAGTGACGGTGTCAGTCTGGTGTCAGCCTCGCTAGTGACGGTTTCAGTCTGGTGTCAGCCTCTCCTCGTGACGGTGTCAGTCTGGTGTCAGCCTCGCTAGTGACGGTTTCAGTCTGGTGTCAGCCTCTACTCGTGACGGTGTCAGTCTGGTGTCAGCCTCTCCTCTTGACAGTGTCAGTCTGGTGTCAGCCTCGCTAGTGACGGTTTCAGTCTGGTGTCAGCCTCTCCTCGTGACGGTGTCAGTCTGGTGTCAGCCTCTCCTCGTGACGGTGTCAGTCTGGTGTCAGCCTCTCTAGTGACGGTTTCAGTCTGGTGTCAGCCTCTCCTCGTGACGGTGTCCGTCTGGTGTCAGCCTCGCTAGTGACGGGGTCGGTCTGGTGTCAGCCTCGCCTCGTGACGGTGTCGGTCTGGTGTCAGCCTCGCCTCGTGACGGTGTCGGTCTGGTGTCATCCTCGCTAGTGACGGTGTCGGTCTGGTGTCATCCTCGCCTTGTGACGGGGTCGGTCTGGTGTCAGCCTCTCCTCGTGACGGTGTCGGTCTGGTGTCAGCCTCTCCTCGTGACGGTGTCAGTCTGGTGTCAGCCTCGCTAGTGACGGGGTCGGTCTGGTGTCAGCCTCTCCTCGTGACGGGGTCGGTCTGGTGTCAGCCTCTCCTCGTGACGGTGTCGGTCTGGTGTCAGCCTCTCCTCGTGACGGGGTCCGTCTGGTGTCAGCCTCTCCTCGTGACGGGGTCGGTCTGGTGTCAGCCTCTCCTCGTGACGGGGTCGGTCTGGTGTCAGCCTCTCCTTGTGACGGGGTCGGTCTGGTGTCAGCCTCGCTAGTGACGGTTTCAGTCTGGTGTCAGCCTCTCCTCGTGACGGTGTCAGTCTGGTGTCAGCCTCGCTAGTGACGGTGTCAGTCTGGTGTCAGCCTCGCTAGTGACGGTTTCAGTCTGGTGTCAGCCTCTCCTCGTGACGGTGTCAGTCTGGTGTCAGCCTCGCTAGTGACGGGGTCGGTCTGGTGTCAGCCTCTCCTCGTGACGGTGTCAGTCTGGTGTCAGCCTCTCCTCGTGACGGTGTCAGTCTGGTGTCAGCCTCGCTAGTGACGGTTTCAGTCTGGTGTCAGCCTCTCCTCGTGACGGTGTCCGTCTGGTGTCAGCCTCGCTAGTGACGGGTCGGTCTGGTGTCAGCCTCGCTAGTGACGGGGTCGGTCTGGTGTCAGCCTCGCCTCGTGACGGTGTCGGTCTGGTGTCAGCCTCGCCTCGTGACGGTGTCGGTCTGGTGTCATCCTCGCTAGTGACGGTGTAGGTCTGGTGTCATCCTCGCCTCGTGACGGGGTCGGTCTGGTGTCAGCCTCGCTAGTGACGGAGTCGGTCTGGTGTCAGCCTCTCCTCGTGATGGTGTCGGTCTGGTGTCAGCCTCTCCTCGTGACGGTGTCGGTCTGGTGTCAGCCTCTCCTCGTGACAGGGTCCGTCTGGTGTCAGCCTCGCTAGTGACGGTTTCGGTCTGGTGTCAGCCTCTCCTCGTGACGGTGTCAGTCTGGTGTCAGCCTCGCAAGTGACGGTGTCAGTCTGGTGTCAGCCTCGCTAGTGACGGTGTCAGTCTGGTGTCAGCCTCTCCTCGTGACGGTGTCAGTCTGGTGTCAGCCTCTCCTCGTGACGGTGTCAGTCTGGTGTCAGCCTCGCTAGTGACGGTTTCAGTCTGGTGTCAGCCTCTCCTCGTGACGGTGTCCGTCTGGTGTCAGCCTCTCCTCGTGACGGTGTCCGTCTGGTGTCAGCCTCGCTAGTGACGGGGTCGGTCTGGTGTCAGCCTCGCTAGTGACGGGGTCGGTCTGGTGTCAGCCTCGCCTCGTGACGGTGTCGGTCTGGTGTCAGCCTCGCCTCGTGACGGTGTCGGTCTGGTGTCATCCTCGCTAGTGACGGTGTCGGTCTGGTGTCATCCTCGCCTCGTGACGGGGTCGGTCTGGTGTCAGCCTCGCTAGTGACGGAGTCGGTCTGGTGTCAGCCTCTCCTCGTGACGGTGTCGGTCTGGTGTCAGCCTCTCCTCGTGACGGTGTCGGTCTGGTGTCAGCCTCTCCTCGTGACAGGGTCCGTCTGGTGTCAGCCTCGCTAGTGACGGTTTCGGTCTGGTGTCAGCCTCTCCTCGTGACGGTGTCAGTCTGGTGTCAGCCTCGCTAGTGACGGTGTCAGTCTGGTGTCAGCCTCGCTAGTGACGGTGTCAGTCTGGTGTCAGCCTCTCCTCGTGACGGTGTCAGTCTGGTGTCAGCCTCGCTAGTGACGGTTTCAGTCTGGTGTCAGCCTCTCCTCGTGACGGTGTCCGTCTGGTGTCAGCCTCTCCTCGTGACGGTGTCAGTCTAGTGTCAGCCTCGCTAGTGACGGGGTCGGTCTGGTGTCAGCCTCTCCTCGTGACGGGGTCGGTCTGGTGTCAGCCTCTCCTCGTGACGGTGTCGGTCTGGTGTCAGCCTCTCCTCGTGACGGGGTCCGTCTGGTGTCAGCCTCTCCTCGTGACGGGGTCGGTCTGGTGTCAGCCTCTCCTCGTGACGTGGTCCGTCTGGTGTCAGCCTCTCCTCGTGACGGGGTCCGTCTGGTGTCAGCCTCGCTAGTGACGGTTTCAGTCTGGTGTCAGCCTCTCCTCGTGACGGTGTCAGTCTGGTGTCAGCCTTTCTAGTGACGGTGTCAGTCTGGTGTCAGCCTCGCTAGTGACGGTTTCAGTCTGGTGTCAGCCTCTCCTCGTGACGGTGTCAGTCTGGTGTCAGCCTCGCTAGTGACGGTTTCAGTCTGGTGTCAGCCTCTCCTCGTGACGGTGTCGGTCTGGTGTCATCCTCGCTAGTGACGGTGTCGGTCTGGTGTCATCCTCGCCTCGTGACGGGGTCGGTCTGGTGTCAGCCACGCTAGTGACGGGGTCGGTCTGGTGTCAGCCTCTCCTCGTGACGGTGTCGGTCTGGTGTCAGCCTCTCCTCGTGACGGGGTCCGTCTGGTGTCAGCCTCTCCTCGTGATGGGGTCGGTCTGGTGTCAGCCTCTCCTCGTGACGGGGTCGGTCTGGTGTCAGCCTCGCCTCGTGACGGTGTCGGTCTGGTGTCAGCCTCGCTAGTGACGGTGTCGGTCTGGTGTCAGCCTCTCCTCGTGACGGGGTCGGTCTGGTGTCAGCCTCTCCTCGTGACGGGGGTCGGTCTGGTGTCATCCTCGCTAGTGACGGTGTCGGTCTGGTGTCATCCTCGCCTCGTGACGGTGTCGGTCTGGTGTCATCCTCGCTAGTGACGGTGTCGGTCTGGTGTCAGCCTCTCCTCGTGACGGGGTCGGTTTGGTGTCAGCCTCTCCTCGAGACGGGGGTCGGTCTTGTGTCAGCCTCGCTAGTGACGGTTTCGGTCTGGTGTCAGCCTCGCCTCGTGACGGTGTCGGTCTGGTGTCAGCCTCGCCTCGTGACGGTGTCGGTCTGGTGTCAGCCTCGCCTCGTGACGGTGTCGGTCTGGTGTCAGCCTCGCTAGTGACGGTTTCAGTCTGGTGTCAGCCTCGCCTCGTGACGGTGTCGGTCTGGTGTTATGCTCGCTAGTGACGGTGTCGGTCTGTTGTCATCCTCGCCTCGTGACGGGGTCGGTCTGGTGTCAGCCTCTCCTCGTGACGGTGTCGGTCTGGTGTCAGCCTCTCCTCGTGACGGGGTCGGTCTGGTGTCAGCCTCTCCTCGTGACGGGGGTCGGTCTGGTTTCAGCCTCGCTAGTTACGGTTTCGGTCTGGTTTCAGCCTCTCCTCGTGACGGTGTCGGTCTGGTGTCAGCCTCGCTAGTGACGGTGTCAGTCTGGTGTCAGCCTCGCTAGTGACGGTTTCAGTCTGGTGTCAGCCTCTCCTCGTGACGGTGTCGGTCTGGTGTCAGCCTCTCCTCGTGACGGGGTCCGTCTGGTGTCAGCCTCTCCTCGTGACGGGGTCCGTCTGGTGTCAGCCTCTCCTCGTGACGGGGTCGGTCTGGTGTCAGCCTCTCCTCGTGACGGGGTCGGTCTGGTGTCAGCCTCGCTAGTGACGGTTTCAGTCTGGTGTCAGCCTCTCCTCGTGACGGTGTCAGTCTGGTGTCAGCCTCGCTAGTGACGGTGTCAGTCTGGTGTCAGCCTCGCTAGTGACGGTTTCAGTCTGGTGTCAGCCTCTCCTCGTGACGGTGTCAGTCTGGTGTCAGCCTCGCTAGTGACGGTGTCAGTCTGGTGTCAGCCTCGCTAGTGACGGTGTCAGTCTGGTGTCAGCCTCTCCTCGTGACGGTGTCAGTCTGGTGTCAGCCTCTCCTCGTGACGGTGTCAGTCTGGTGTCAGCCTCGCTAGTGACGGTTTCAGTCTGGTGTCAGCCTCTCCTCGTGACGGGGTCGGTCTGGTGTCAGCCTCTCCTCGTGACGGGGTTGGTCTGGTGTCAGCCTCGCTAGTGACGGTTTCAGTCTGGTGTCAGCCTCTCCTTGTGACGGTGTCAGTCTGGTGTCAGCCTCGCTAGTGACGTTGTCAGTCTGGTGTCAGCCTCGCTAGTGACGGTTTCAGTCTGGTGTCAGCCTCTCCTCGTGACGGTGTCAGTCTGGTGTCATCCTCGCTAGTGACGGTTTCAGTCTGGTGTCAGCCTCTCCTCGTGACGGTGTCAGTCTGGTGTCAGCCTCGCTAGTGACGGTGTCAGTCTGGTGTCAGCCTCTCCTCGTGACGGTGTCAGTCTGGTGTCAGCCTCTCCTCGTGACGGTGTCAGTCTGGTGTCAGCCTCGCTAGTGACGGTTTCAGTCTGGTGTCAGCCTCTCCTCGTGACGGTGTCAGTCTGGTGTCAGCCTCTCCTCGTGACGGTGTCAGTCTGGTGTCAGCCTCGCTAGTGACGGTTTCAGTCTGGTGTCAGCCTCTCCTCGTGACGGTGTCCGTCTGGTGTCAGCCTCGCTAGTGACTGGGTCGGTCTGGTGTCAGCCTCGCTAGTGACGGGGTCTGTCTGGTGTCATCCTCGCTAGTGACGGTGTCGGTCTGGTGTCATCCTCGCCTCGTGACGGGGTCAGTCTGGTGTCAGCCTCTCCTCGTGACGGTGTCGGTCTGGTGTCAGCCTCTCCTCGTGACGGTGTCGGTCTGGTGTCAGCCTCGCTAGTGACGGTGTCAGTCTGGTGTCAGCCTCGCTAGTGACGGTGTCAGTCTGGTGTCAGCCTCTCCTCGTGACGGTGTCAGTCTGGTGTCAGCCTCTCCTCGTGACGGTGTCAGTCTGGTGTCAGCCTCGCTAGTGACGGTTTCAGTCTGGTGTCAGCCTCTCCTCGTGACGGTGTCCGTCTGGTGTCAGCCTCTCCTCGTGACGGTGTCAGTCTGGTGTCAGCCTCGCTAGTGACGGGGTCGGTCTGGTGTCAGCCTTTCCTCGTGACGGGGTCGGTCTGGTGTCAGCCTCTCCTCGTGACGGTGTCGGTCTGGTGTCAGCCTCTCCTCGTGAAGGGGTTCGTCTGGTGTCAGCCTCTCCTCGTGACGGGGTCGGTCTGGTGTCAGCCTCTCCTCGTGACGGGGTCGGTCTGGTGTCAGCCTCGCTAGTGACGGTTTCAGTCTGGTGTCAGCCTCTCCTCGTGACGGTGTCCGTCTGGTGTCAGCCTCGCTAGTGACGGGGTCGGTCTGGTGTCAGCCTCGCTAGTGACGGGGTCGGTCTGGTGTCAGCCTCGCCTCGTGACGGTGTCGGTCTGGTGTCAGCCTCGCCTCGTGACGGTGTCGGTCTGGTGTCATCCTCGCTAGTGACGGTGTCGGTCTGGTGTCATCCTCGCCTCGTGACGGGGTCGGTCTGGTGTCAGCCTCTCCTCTTGACGGTGTCGGTCTGGTGTCAGCCTCTCCTCGTGACAGGGTCCGTCTGGTGTCAGCCTCGCTAGTGACGGTTTCAGTCTGGTGTCAGCCTCTCCTCGTGACGGTGTCAGTCTGGTGTCAGCCTCTCCTCGTAACGGTGTCAGTCTGGTGTCAGCCTCGCTAGTGACGGTTTCAGTCTGGTGTCAGCCTCTCCTCGTGACGGTGTCCGTCTGGTGTCAGCCTCGCTAGTGACGGGGTCTGTCTGGTGTCAGCCTCGCTAGTGACGGGGTCGGTCTGGTGTCAGCCTCGCCTCGTGACGGTGTCGGTCTGGTGTCAGCCTCGCCTCGTGACGGTGCCGGTCTGGTGTCATCCTCGCTAGTGACGGTGTCGGTCTGGTGTCATCCTCGCCTCGTGACGGGGTCGGTCTGGTGTCAGCCTCGCTAGTGACGGAGTCGGTCTGGTGTCAGCCTCTCCTCGTGACGGTGTCGGTCTGGTGTCAGCCTCTCCTCGTGACGGTGTCGGTCTGGTGTCAGCCTCTCCTCGTGACAGGGTCCGTCTGGTGTCAGCCTCGCTAGTGACGGTTTCGGTCTGGTGTCAGCCTCTCCTCGTGACCGTGTCAGTCTGGTGTCAGCCTCGCTAGTGACGGTGTCAGTCTGGTGTCAGCCTCGCTAGTGACGGTGTCAGTCTGGTGTCAGCCTCTCCTCGTGACGGTGTCAGTCTGGTGTCAGCCTCTCCTCGTGACGGTGTCAGTCTGGTGTCAGCCTCGCTAGTGACGGTTTCAGTCTGGTGTCAGCCTCTCCTCGTGACGGTGTCCGTCTGGTGTCAGCCTCTCCTCGTGACGGTGTCAGTCTGGTGTCAGCCTCGCTAGTGACGGGGTCGGTCTGGTGTCAGCCTCTCCTCGTGACGGGGTCGGTCTGGTGTCAGCCTCTCCTCGTGACGGTGTCGGTCTGGTGTCAGCCTCTCCTCGTGACGGGGTCAGTCTGGTGTCAGCCTCTCCTCGTGACGGGGTCGGTCTGGTGTCAGCCTCTCCTCGTGACGGGGTCGGTCTGGTGTCAGCCTCGCTAGTGACGGTTTCAGTCTGGTGTCAGCCTCTCCTCGTGACGGTGTCAGTCTGGTGTCAGATTCGCTAGTGACGGTTTCAGTCTGGTGTCAGCCTCTCCTCGTGACGGTTTCAGACTGGTGTCAGCCTCTCCTCGTGACGGTGTCAGTCTGGTGTCAGCCTCGCTAGTGACGGTGTCAGTCTGGTGTCAGCCTCTCCTCGTGACGGTGTCAGTCTGGTGTCAGCCTCGCTAGTGACGGTTTCAGTCTGGTGTCAGCCTCTCCTCGTGACGGTGTCCGTCTGGTGTCAGCCTCGCTAGTGACGGGGTCTGTCTGGTGTCAGCCTCGCTAGTGACGGGGTCGGTCTGGTGTCAGCCTCGCCTCGTGACGGTGTCGGTCTGGTGTCAGCCTCGCCTCGTGACGGTGTCGGTCTGGTGTCATCCTCGCTAGTGACGGTGTCGGTCTGGTGTCATCCTCGCCTCGTGACGGGGTCGGTCTGGTGTCAGCCTCGCTAGTGACGGAGTCGGTCTGGTGTCAGCCTCTCCTCGTGACGGTGTCGGTCTGGTGTCAGCCTCTCCTCGTGACGGTGTCGGTCTGGTGTCAGCCTCTCCTCGTGACAGGGTCCGTCTGGTGTCAGCTTCGCTAGTGACGGTGTCAGTCTGGTGTCAGCCTCGCTAGTGACGGTGTCAGTCTGGTGTCAGCCTCTCCTCGTGACGGTGTCAGTCTGGTGTCAGCCTCTCCTCGTGACGGTGTCAGTCTGGTGTCAGCCTCGCTAGTAACGGTTTCAGTCTGGTGTCAGCCTCTCCTCGTGACGGTGTCCGTCTGGTGTCAGCCTCTCCTCGTGACGGTGTCAGTCTGGTGTCAGCCTTTCTAGTGACGGTTTCAGTCTGGTGTCAGCCTCTCCTCGTGACGGTGTCAGTCTGGTGTCAGCCTCGCTAGTGACGGTTTCAGTCTGGTGTCAGCCTCTCCTCGTGACGGGGTCGGTCTGGTGTCAGCCTCGCTAGTGACGGAGTCGGTCTGGTGTCAGCCTCTCCTCGTGACGGTGTCGGTCTGGTGTCAGCCTCTCCTCGTGACGGTGTCGGTCTGGTGTCAGCCTCTCCTCGTGACAGGGTCCGTCTGGTGTCAGCCTCGCTAGTGACGGTTTCGGTCTGGTGTCAGCCTCTCCTCGTGACCGTGTCAGTCTGGTGTCAGCTTCGCTAGTGACGGTGTCAGTCTGGTGTCAGCCTCGCTAGTGACGGTGTCAGTCTGGTGTCAGCCTCTCCTCGTGACGGTGTCAGTCTGGTGTCAGCCTCTCCTCGTGACGGTGTCAGTCTGGTGTCAGCCTCGCTAGTAACGGTTTCAGTCTGGTGTCAGCCTCTCCTCGTGACGGTGTCAGTCTGGTGTCAGCCTCGCTAGTGACGGTGTCAGTCTGGTGTCAGCCTCGCTAGTGACGGTTTCAGTCTGGTGTCAGCCTCTCCTCGTGACGGTGTCAGTCTGGTGTCAGCCTCGCTAGTGACGGTTTCAGTCTGGTGTCAGCCTCTCCTCGTGACGGTGTCAGTCTGGTGTCAGCCTCTCTTCGTGACAGTGTCAGTCTGGTGTCAGCCTCGCTAGTGACGGTTTCAGTCTGGTGTCAGCCTCTCCTCGTGACGGTGTCAGTCTGGTGTCAGCCTCTCCTCGTAACGGTGTCAGTCTGGTGTCAGCCTCGCTAGTGACGGTTTCAGTCTGGTGTCAGCCTCTCCTCGTGACGGTGTCCGTCTGGTGTCAGCCTCGCTAGTGACGGGGTCTGTCTGGTGTCAGCCTCGCCTCGTGACGGTGTCGGTCTGGTGTCAGCCTCTCCTCTTGACGGTGTCGGTCTGGTGTCAGCCTCTCCTCATGACAGGGTCCGTCTGGTGTCAGCCTCGCTAGTGACGGTTTCGGTCTGGTGTCAGCCTCTCCTCGTGACGGTGTCAGTCTGGTGTCAGCCTCGCTAGTGACGGTGTCAGTCTGGTGTCAGCCTCGCTAGTGACGGTGTCAGTCTGGTGTCAGCCTCTCCTCGTGACGGTGTCAGTCTGGTGTCAGCCTCTCCTCGTGACGGTGTCAGTCTGGTGTCAGCCTCGCTAGTGACGGTTTCAGTCTGGTGTCAGCCTCTCCTCGTGACGGTGTCCGTCTGGTGTCAGCCTCTCCTCGTGACGGTGTCCGTCTGGTGTCAGCCTCTCCTCGTGACGGGGTCGGTCTGGTGTCAGCCTCTCCTCGTGACGGGGTCGGTCTGGTGTCAGCCTCTCCTCGTGACGGTGTCGGTCTGGTGTCAGCCTCTCCTCGTGACGGGGTCCGTCTGGTGTCAGCCTCTCCTCGTGACGGGGTCGGTCTGGTGTCAGCCTCTCCTCGTGACGGGGTCGGTCTGGTGTCAGCCTCGCTAGTGACGGTTTCAGTCTGGTGTCAGCCTCTCCTCGTGACGGTGTCAGTCTGGTGTCAGCCTCGCTAGTGACGGTGTCAGTCTGGTGTCAGCCTCGCTAGTGACGGTTTCAGTCTGGTGTCAGCCTCTCCTCGTGACGGTGTCAGTCTGGTGTCAGCCTCGCTAGTGACGGTTTCAGTCTGGTGTCAGCCTCTCCTCGTGACGGTGTCAGTCTGGTGTCAGCCTCTCCTCATGACAGTGTCAGTCTGGTGTCAGCCTCGCTAGTGACGGTTCAGTCTGGTGTCAGCCTCTCCTCGTGACGGTGTCAGTCTGGTGTCAGCCTCTCCTCGTAACGGTGTCAGTCTGGTGTCAGCCTCGCTAGTGACGGTTTCAGTCTGGTGTCAGCCTCTCCTCGTGACGGTGTCCGTCTGGTGTCAGCCTCGCTAGTGACGGGGTCTGTCTGGTGTCAGCCTCGCTAGTGACGGGGTCGGTCTGGTGTCAGCCTCGCCTCGTGACGGTGTCGGTCTGGTGTCAGCCTCGCCTCGTGACGGTGCCGGTCTGGTGTCATCCTCGCTAGTGACGGTGTCGGTCTGGTGTCATCCTCGCCTCGTGACGGGGTCGGTCTGGTGTCAGCCTCGCTAGTGACGGAGTCGGTCTGGTGTCAGCCTCTCCTCGTGACGGTGTCGGTCTGGTGTCAGCCTCTCCTCGTGACGGTGTCGGTCTGGTGTCAGCCTCTCCTCGTGACAGGGTCCGTCTGGTGTCAGCCTCGCTAGTGACGGTTTCGGTCTGGTGTCAGCCTCTCCTCGTGACCGTGTCAGTCTGGTGTCAGCCTCGCTAGTGACGGTGTCAGTCTGGTGTCAGCCTCGCTAGTGACGGTGTCAGTCTGGTGTCAGCCTCTCCTCGTGACGGTGTCAGTCTGGTGTCAGCCTCTCCTCGTGACGGTGTCAGTCTGGTGTCAGCCTCGCTAGTGACGGTTTCAGTCTGGTGTCAGCCTCTCCTCGTGACGGTGTCCGTCTGGTGTCAGCCTCTCCTCGTGACGGTGTCAGTCTGGTGTCAGCCTCGCTAGTGACGGGGTCGGTCTGGTGTCAGCCTCTCCTCGTGACGGGGTCGGTCTGGTGTCAGCCTCTCCTCGTGACGGTGTCGGTCTGGTGTCAGCCTCTCCTCGTGACGGGGTCAGTCTGGTGTCAGCCTCTCCTCGTGACGAGGGTCGGTCTGGTGTCAGCCTCTCCTCGTGACGGGGTCGGTCTGGTGTCAGCCTCGCTAGTGACGGTTTCAGTCTGGTGTCAGCCTCTCCTCGTGACGGTGTCAGTCTGGTGTCAGATTCGCTAGTGACGGTTTCAGTCTGGTGTCAGCCTCTCCTCGTGACGGTTTCAGTCTGGTGTCAGCCTCTCCTCGTGACGGTGTCAGTCTGGTGTCAGCCTCGCTAGTGACGGTGTCAGTCTGGTGTCAGCCTCTCCTCGTGACGGTGTCAGTCTGGTGTCAGCCTCGCTAGTGACGGTTTCAGTCTGGTGTCAGCCTCTCCTCGTGACGGTGTCCGTCTGGTGTCAGCCTCGCTAGTGACGGGGTCTGTCTGGTGTCAGCCTCGCTAGTGACGGGGTCGGTCTGGTGTCAGCCTCGCCTCGTGACGGTGTCGGTCTGGTGTCAGCCTCGCCTCGTGACGGTGTCGGTCTGGTGTCATCCTCGCTAGTGACGGTGTCGGTCTGGTGTCATCCTCGCCTCGTGACGGGGTCGGTCTGGTGTCAGCCTCGCTAGTGACGGAGTCGGTCTGGTGTCAGCCTCTCCTCGTGACGGTGTCGGTCTGGTGTCAGCCTCTCCTCGTGACGGTGTCGGTCTGGTGTCAGCCTCTCCTCGTGACAGGGTCCGTCTGGTGTCAGCCTCGCTAGTGACGGTTTCGGTCTGGTGTCAGCCTCTCCTCGTGACCGTGTCAGTCTGGTGTCAGCTTCGCTAGTGACGGTGTCAGTCTGGTGTCAGCCTCTCCTCGTGACGGTGTCAGTCTGGTGTCAGCCTCTCCTCGTGACGGTGTCAGTCTGGTGTCAGCCTCGCTAGTAACGGTTTCAGTCTGGTGTCAGCCTCTCCTCGTGACGGTGTCCGTCTGGTGTCAGCCTCTCCTCGTGACGGTGTCAGTCTGGTGTCAGCTTCGCTAGTGACGGTTTCAGTCTGGTGTCAGCCTCTCCTCGTGACGGGGTCGGTCTGGTGTCAGCCTCTCCTCGTGACGGTGTCGGTCTGGTGTCAGCCTCTCCTCTTGACGGGGTCAGTCTGGTGTCAGCCTCTCCTCGTGACGGGGTCGGTCTGGTGTCAGCCTCTCCTCGTGACGGGGTCGGTCTGGTGTCAGCCTCGCTAGTGACGGTTTCAGTCTGGTGTCAGCCTCTCCTCGTGACGGTGTCAGTCTGGTGTCAGCCTCGCTAGTGACGGTGTCAGTCTGGTGTCAGCCTCGCTAGTGACTGTTTCAGTCTGGTGTCAGCCTCTCCTCGTGACGGTGTCAGTCTGGTGTCAGCCTCGCTAGTGACGGTTTCAGTCTGGTGTCAGCCTCTCCTCGTGACGGTGTCAGTCTGGTGTCAGCCTCTCCTCGTGACAGTGTCAGTCTGGTGTCAGCCTCGCTAGTGACGGTTTCAGTCTGGTGTCAGCCTCTCCTCGTGACGGTGTCAGTCTGGTGTCAGCCTCTCCTCGTAACGGTGTCAGTCTGGTGTCAGCCTCGCTAGTGACGGTTTCAGTCTGGTGTCAGCCTCTCCTCGTGACGGTGTCCGTCTGGTGTCAGCCTCGCTAGTGACGGGGTCTGTCTGGTGTCAGCCTCGCTAGTGACGGGGTCGGTCTGGTGTCAGCCTCGCCTCGTGACGGTGTCGGTCTGGTGTCAGCCTCGCCTCGTGACGGTGTCGGTCTGGTGTCATCCTCGCTAGTGACGGTGTCGGTCTGGTGTCATCCTCGCCTCGTGACGGGGTCGGTCTGGTGTCAGCCTCGCTAGTGACGGAGTCGGTCTGGTGTCAGCCTCTCCTCGTGACGGTGTCGGTCTGGTGTCAGCCTCTCCTCGTGACGGTGTCGGTCTGGTGTCAGCCTCTCCTCGTGACAGGGTCCGTCTGGTGTCAGCCTCGCTAGTGACGGTTTCGGTCTGGTGTCAGCCTCTCCTCGTGACCGTGTCAGTCTGGTGTCAGCCTCGCTAGTGACGGTGTCAGTCTGGTGTCAGCCTCGCTATTGACGGTGTCAGTCTGGTGTCAGCCTCTCCTCGTGACGGTGTCAGTCTGGTGTCAGCCTCGCTAGTGACGGTTTCGGTCTGGTGTCAGCCTCTCCTCGTGACGGTGTCAGTCTGGTGTCAGCCTCGCTAGTGACGGTGTCAGTCTGGTGTCAGCCTCGCTAGTGACGGTGTCAGTCTGGTGTCAGCCTCTCCTCGTGACGGTGTCAGTCTGGTGTCAGCCTCTCCTCGTGACGGTGTCAGTCTGGTGTCAGCCTCGCTAGTGACGGTTTCAGTCTGGTGTCAGCCTCTCCTCGTGACGGGGTCGGTCTGGTGTCAGCCTCGCTAGTGACGGTTTCAGTCTGGTGTCAGCCTCTCCTCGTGACGGTGTCAGTCTGGTGTCAGCCTCTCCTCGTGACGGTGTCAGTCTGGTGTCAGCCTCGCTAGTGACGGTTTCGGTCTGGTGTCAGCCTCTCCTCGTGACCGTGTCAGTCTGGTGTCAGCCTCGCTAGTGACGGTGTCAGTCTGGTGTCAGCCTCGCTATTGACGGTGTCAGTCTGGTGTCAGCCTCTCCTCGTGACGGTGTCAGTCTGGTGTCAGCCTCGCTAGTGACGGTTTCGGTCTGGTGTCAGCCTCTCCTCGTGACGGTGTCAGTCTGGTGTCAGCCTCGCTAGTGACGGTGTCAGTCTGGTGTCAGCCTCGCTAGTGACGGTGTCAGTCTGGTGTCAGCCTCTCCTCGTGACGGTGTCAGTCTGGTGTCAGCCTCTCCTCGTGACGGTGTCAGTCTGGTGTCAGCCTCGCTAGTGACGGTTTCAGTCTGGTGTCAGCCTCTCCTCGTGACGGGGTCGGTCTGGTGTCAGCCTCGCTAGTGACGGTTTCAGTCTGGTGTCAGCCTCTCCTCGTGACGGTGTCAGTCTGGTGTCAGCCTCTCCTCGTGACGGTGTCAGTCTGGTGTCAGCCTCGCTAGTGACGGTTTCAGTCTGGTGTCAGCCTCTCCTCGTGACGGTGTCCGTCTGGTGTCAGCCTCGCTAGTGACTGGGTCGGTCTGGTGTCAGCCTCGCTAGTGACGGGGTCGGTCTGGTGTCATCCTCGCTAGTGACGGTGTCGGTCTGGTGTCATCCTCGCCTCGTGACGGGGTCGGTCTGGTGTCAGCCTCGCTAGTGACGGAGTCAGTCTGGTGTCAGCCTCTCCTCGTGACGGTGTCGGTCTGGTGTCAGCCTCTCCTCGTGACGGTGTCGGTCTGGTGTCAGCCTCTCCTCGTGACAGGGTCCGTCTGGTGTCAGCCTCGCTAGTGACGGTTTCGGTCTGGTGTCAGCCTCTCCTCGTGACGGTGTCAGTCTGGTGTCAGCCTCGCTAGTGACGGTGTCAGTCTGGTGTCAGCCTCGCTAGTGACGGTGTCAGTCTGGTGTCAGCCTCTCCTCGTGACGGTGTCAGTCTGGTGTCAGCCTCTCCTCGTGACGGTGTCAGTCTGGTGTCAGCCTCGCTAGTGACGGTTTCAGTCTGGTGTCAGCCTCTCCTTGTGACGGTGTCCGTCTGGTGTCAGCCTCGCTAGTGACGGGGTCGGTCTGGTGTCAGCCTCGCCTCGTGACGGGGTCGGTCTGGTGTCAGCCTCGCTAGTGACGGTTTCAGTCTGGTGTCAGCCTCTCCTCGTGACGGTGTCCGTCTGGTGTCAGCCTCGCTAGTGACGGGGTCGGTCTGGTGTCAGCCTCGCTAGTGACGGGGTCGGTCTGGTGTCAGCCTCGCCTCGTGACGGTGTCGGTCTGGTGTCAGCCTCGCCTCGTGACGGTGTCGGTCTGGTGTCATCCTCGCTAGTGACGGTGTCAGTCTGGTGTCAGCCTCTCCTCGTGACGGTGTCAGTCTGGTGTCAGCCTCTCCTCGTGACGGTGTCAGTCTGGTGTCAGCCTCGCTAGTGACGGTTTCAGTCTGGTGTCAGCCTCTCCTAGTGACGGTGTCCGTCTGGTGTCAGCCTCTCCTCGTGACGGTGTCAGTCTGGTGTCAGCCTCGCTAGTGACGGGGTCGGTCTGGTGTCAGCCTCTCCTCGTGACGGGGTCGGTCTGGTGTCAGCCTCTCCTCGTGACGGTGTCAGTCTGGTGTCAGCCTCTCCTCGTGACGGTGTCAGTCTGGTTTCAGCCTCGCTAGTGACGGGGTCGGTCTGGTGTCAGCCTCTCCTCGTGACGGGGTCGGTCTGGTTTCAGCCTCTCCTCGTGACGGTGTCGGTCTGGTGTCAGCCTCGCTAGTGACGGTTTCAGTCTGGTGTCAGCCTCTCCTCGTGACGGTGTCCGTCTGGTGTCAGCCTCTCCTCGTGACGGTGTCAGTCTGGTGTCAGCCTCGCTAGTGACGGGGTCGGTCTGGTGTCAGCCTCTCCTCGTGACGGGGTCGGTCTGGTGTCAGCCTCTCCTCGTGACGGTGTCGGTCTGGTGTCAGCCTCTCCTCGTGACGGGGTCCGTCTGGTGTCAGCCTCTCCTCGTGACGGGGTCGGTCTGGTGTCAGCCTCTCCTTGTGACGGGGTCGGTCTGGTGTCAGACTCGCTAGTGACGGTTTCAGTCTGGTGTCAGCCTCTCCTCGTGACAGGGTCCGTCTGGTGTCAGCCTCGCTAGTGACGGTTTCAGTCTGGTGTCAGCCTCTCCTCATGACGGTGTCCGTCTGGTGTCAGCCTCTCCTCGTGACGGTTTCAGTCTGGTGTCAGCCTCTCCTCGTGACGGTGTCCGTCTGGTGTCAGCCTCGCTAGTGACTGGGTCGGTCTGGTGTCAGCCTCGCTAGTGACGGGGTCGGTCTGGTGTCATCCTCGCTAGTGACGGTGTCGGTCTGGTGTCATCCTCGCCTCGTGACGGGGTCAGTCTGGTGTCAGCCTCTCCTCGTGACGGTGTCGGTCTGGTGTCAGCCTCTCCTCGTGACGGTGTCGGTCTGGTGTCAGCCTCTCCTCGTGACAGGGTCCGTCTGGTGTCAGCCTCGCTAGTGACGGTTTCGGTCTGGTGTCAGCCTCTCCTCGTGACGGTGTCAGTCTGGTGTCAGCCTCGCTAGTGACGGTGTCAGTCTGGTGTCAGCCTCGCTAGTGACGGTGTCAGTCTGGTGTCAGCCTCTCCTCGTGACGGTGTCAGTCTGGTGTCAGCCTCTCCTCGTGACGGTGTCAGTCTGGTGTCAGCCTCGCTAGTGACGGTTTCAGTCTGGTGTCAGCCTCTCCTCGTGACGGTGTCCGTCTGGTGTCAGCCTCTCCTCGTGACGGTGTCAGTCTGGTGTCAGCCTCGCTAGTGACGGGGTCGGTCTGGTGTCAGCCTTTCCTCGTGACGGGGTCGGTCTGGTGTCAGCCTCTCCTCGTGACGGTGTCGGTCTGGTGTCAGCCTCTCCTCGTGAAGGGGTTCGTCTGGTGTCAGCCTCTCCTCGTGACGGGGTCGGTCTGGTGTCAGCCTCGCTAGTGACGGTTTCAGTCTGGTGTCAGCCTCTCCTCGTGACGGTGTCCGTCTGGTGTCAGCCTCGCTAGTGACGGGGTCGGTCTGGTGTCAGCCTCGCTAGTGACGGGGTCGGTCTGGTGTCAGCCTCGCCTCGTGACGGTGTCGGTCTGGTGTCAGCCTCGCCTCGTGACGGTGTTGGTCTGGTGTCATCCTCGCTAGTGACGGTGTCGGTCTGGTGTCATCCTCGCCTCGTGACGGGGTCGGTCTGGTGTCAGCCTCGCTAGTGACGGAGTCGGTCTGGTGTCAGCCTCTCCTCTTGACGGTGTCGGTCTGGTGTCAGCCTCTCCTCGTGACAGGGTCCGTCTGGTGTCAGCCTCGCTAGTGACGGTTTCGGTCTGGTGTAAGCCTCTCCTCGTGACGGTGTCAGTCTGGTGTCAGCCTCGCTAGTGACGGTGTCAGTCTGGTGTCAGCCTCGCTAGTGACGGTGTCAGTCTGGTGTCAGCCTCTCCTCGTGACGGTGTCAGTCTGGTGTCAGCCTCTCCTCGTGACGGTGTCAGTCTGGTGTCAGCCTCGCTAGTGACGGTTTCAGTCTGGTGTCAGCCTCTCCTCGTGACGGTGTCCGTCTGGTGTCAGCCTCTCCTCGTGACGGTGTCCGTCTGGTGTCAGCCTCTCCTCGTGACGGGGTCGGTCTGGTGTCAGCCTCTCCTCGTGACGGGGTCGGTCTGGTGTCAGCCTCTCCTCGTGACGGTGTCGGTCTGGTGTCAGCCTCTCCTCGTGACGGGGTCCGTCTGGTGTCAGCCTCTCCTCGTGACGGGGTCGGTCTGGTGTCAGCCTCTCCTCGTGACGGGGTCGGTCTGGTGTCAGCCTCGCTAGTGACGGTTTCAGTCTGGTGTCAGCCTCTCCTCGTGACGGTGTCAGTCTGGTGTCAGCCTCGCTAGTGACGGTGTCAGTCTGGTGTCAGCCTCGCTAGTGACGGTTTCAGTCTGGTGTCAGCCTCTCCTCGTGACGGTGTCAGTCTGGTGTCAGCCTCGCTAGTGACGGTTTCAGTCTGGTGTCAGCCTCTCCTCGTGACGGTGTCAGTCTGGTGTCAGCCTCTCCTCGTGACAGTGTCAGTCTGGTGTCAGCCTCGCTAGTGACGGTTTCAGTCTGGTGTCAGCCTCTCCTCGTGACGGTGTCAGTCTGGTGTCAGCCTCTCCTCGTAACGGTGTCAGTCTGGTGTCAGCCTCGCTAGTGACGGGGTCTGTCTGGTGTCAGCCTCGCTAGTGACGGGGTCGGTCTGGTGTCAGCCTCGCCTCGTGACGGTGTCGGTCTGGTGTCAGCCTCGCCTCGTGACGGTGCCGGTCTGGTGTCATCCTCGCTAGTGACGGTGTCGGTCTGGTGTCATCCTCGCCTCGTGACGGGGTCGGTCTGGTGTCAGCCTCGCTAGTGACGGAGTCGGTCTGGTGTCAGCCTCTCCTCGTGACGGTGTCGGTCTGGTGTCAGCCTCTCCTCGTGACGGTGTCGGTCTGGTGTCAGCCTCTCCTCGTGACAGGGTCCGTCTGGTGTCAGCCTCGCTAGTGACGGTTTCGGTCTGGTGTCAGCCTCTCCTCGTGACCGTGTCAGTCTGGTGTCAGCCTCGCTAGTGACGGTGTCAGTCTGGTGTCAGCCTCGCTAGTGACGGTGTCAGTCTGGTGTCAGCCTCTCCTCGTGACGGTGTCAGTCTGGTGTCAGCCTCTCCTCGTGACGGGGTCGGTCTGGTGTCAGCCTCTCCTCGTGACGGGGTCGGTCTGGTGTCAGCCTCGCTAGTGACGGTTTCAGTCTGGTGTCAGCCTCTCCTCGTGACGGTGTCAGTCTGGTGTCAGATTCGCTAGTGACGGTTTCAGTCTGGTGTCAGCCTCTCCTCGTGACGGTTTCAGTCTGGTGTCAGCCTCTCCTCGTGACGGTGTCAGTCTGGTGTCAGCCTCGCTAGTGACGGTGTCAGTCTGGTGTCAGCCTCTCCTCGTGACGGTGTCAGTCTGGTGTCAGCCTCGCTAGTGACGGTTTCAGTCTGGTGTCAGCCTCTCCTCGTGACGGTGTCCGTCTGGTGTCAGCCTCGCTAGTGACGGGGTCTGTCTGGTGTCAGCCTCGCTAGTGACGGGGTCGGTCTGGTGTCAGCCTCGCCTCGTGACGGTGTCGGTCTGGTGTCAGCCTCGCCTCGTGACGGTGTCGGTCTGGTGTCATCCTCGCTAGTGACGGTGTCGGTCTGGTGTCATCCTCGCCTCGTGACGGGGTCGGTCTGGTGTCAGCCTCGCTAGTGACGGAGTCGGTCTGGTGTAAGCCTCTCCTCGTGACGGTGTCGGTCTGGTGTCAGCCTCTCCTCGTGACGGTGTCGGTCTGGTGTCAGCCTCTCCTCGTGACAGGGTCCGTCTGGTGTCAGCCTCGCTAGTGACGGTTTCGGTCTGGTGTCAGCCTCTCCTCGTGACCGTGTCAGTCTGGTGTTAGCTTCGCTAGTGACGGTGTCAGTCTGGTGTCAGCCTCGCTAGTGACGGTGTCAGTCTGGTGTCAGCCTCTCCTCGTGACGGTGTCAGTCTGGTGTCAGCCTCGCTAGTGACGGTTTCGGTCTGGTGTCAGCCTCTCCTCGTGACGGTGTCAGTCTGGTGTCAGCCTCGCTAGTGACGGTGTCAGTCTGGTGTCAGCCTCGCTAGTGACGGTGTCAGTCTGGTGTCAGCCTCTCCTCGTGACGGTGTCAGTCTGGTGTCAGCCTCTCCTCGTGACGGTGTCAGTCTGGTGTCAGCCTCGCTAGTGACGGTTTCAGTCTGGTGTCAGCCTCTCCTCGTGACGGGGTCGGTCTGGTGTCAGCCTCGCTAGTGACGGTTTCAGTCTGGTGTCAGCCTCTCCTCGTGACGGTGTCAGTCTGGTGTCAGCCTCTCCTCGTGACGGTGTCAGTCTGGTGTCAGCCTCGCTAGTGACGGTTTCAGTCTGGTGTCAGCCTCTCCTCGTGACGGTGTCCGTCTGGTGTCAGCCTCGCTAGTGACTGGGTCGGTCTGGTGTCAGCCTCGCTAGTGACGGGGTCGGTCTGGTGTCATCCTCGCTAGTGACGGTGTCGGTCTGGTGTCATCCTCGCCTCGTGACGGGGTCGGTCTGGTGTCAGCCTCGCTAGTGACGGAGTCAGTCTGGTGTCAGCCTCTCCTCGTGACGGTGTCGGTCTGGTGTCAGCCTCTCCTCGTGACGGTGTCGGTCTGGTGTCAGCCTCTCCTCGTGACAGGGTCCGTCTGGTGTCAGCCTCGCTAGTGACGGTTTCGGTCTGGTGTCAGCCTCTCCTCGTGACGGTGTCAGTCTGGTGTCAGCCTCGCTAGTGACGGTGTCAGTCTGGTGTCAGCCTCTCCTCGTGACGGTGTCAGTCTGGTGTCAGCCTCTCCTCGTGACGGTGTCAGTCTGGTGTCAGCCTCGCTAGTGACGGTTTCAGTCTGGTGTCAGCCTCTCCTCGTGACGGTGTCCGTCTGGTGTCAGCCTCGCTAGTGACGGGGTCGGTCTGGTGTCAGCCTCGCCTCGTGACGGGGTCGGTCTGGTGTCAGCCTCGCTAGTGACGGTTTCAGTCTGGTGTCAGCCTCTCCTCGTGACGGTGTCGGTCTGGTGTCAGCCTCTCCTCGTGAAAGGGTCCGTCTGGTGTCAGCCTCTCCTCGTGAAAGGGTCCGTCTGGTGTCAGCCTCGCTAGTGACGGTTTCGGTCTGGTGTCAGCCTCTCCTCGTGACGGTGTCAGTCTGGTGTCAGCCTCGCTAGTGACGGTGTCAGTCTGGTGTCAGCCTCGCTAGTGACGGTGTCAGTCTGGTGTCAGCCTCTCCTCGTGACGGTGTCAGTCTGGTGTCAGCCTCGCTAGTGACGGTTTCAGTCTGGTGTCAGCCTCTCCTCGTGACGGTGTCAGTCTGGTGTCAGCCTCGCTAGTGACGGTTTCAGTCTGGTGTTAGCCTCTCCTCGTGACGGTGTCAGTCTGGTGTCAGCCTCGCTAGTGACGGTGTCAGTCTGGTGTCAGCCTCTCCTCGTGACGGTGTCAGTCTGGTGTCAGCCTCTCCTCGTGACGGTGTCAGTCTGGTGTCAGCCTCGCTAGTGACGGTTTCAGTCTGGTGTCAGCCTCTCCTCGTGACGGTGTCAGTCTGGTGTCAGCCTCTCCTCGTGACGGTGTCAGTCTGGTGTCAGCCTCGCTAGTGACGGTTTCAGTCTGGTGTCAGCCTCTCCTCGTGACGGTGTCCGTCTGGTGTCAGCCTCTCCTCGTGACGGTGTCAGTCTGGTGTCAGCCTCGCTAGTGACGGGGTCGGTCTGGTGTCAGCCTCTCCTCGTGACGGGGTCGGTCTGGTGTCAGCCTCTCCTCGTGACGGTGTCGGTCTGGTGTCAGCCTCGCTAGTGATGGTTTCAGTCTGGTGTCAGCCTCTCCTCGTGACGGTGTCAGTCTGGTGTCAGCCTCTCCTCGTGACGGTGTCAGTCTGGTGTCAGCCTCGCTAGTGACGGTTTCAGTCTGGTGTCAGCCTCTCCTCGTGACGGTGTCAGTCTGGTGTCAGCCTCTCCTCGTGACGGTGTCAGTCTGGTGTCAGCCTCGCTAGTGACGGTTTCAGTCTGGTGTCAGCCTCTCCTCGTGACGGTGTCCGTCTGGTGTCAGCCTCGCTAGTGACGGGGTCGGTCTGGTGTCAGCCTCGCTAGTGACGGGGTCGGTCTGGTGTCAGCCTCGCTAGTGACGGGGTCGGTCTGGTGTCAGCCTCGCCTCGTGACGGTGTCGGTCTGGTGTCAGCCTCGCCTCGTGAAGGTGTCGGTCTGGTGTCATCCTCGCTAGTGACGGTGTCGGTCTGGTGTCATCCTCGCCTCGTGACGGGGTCGGTCTGGTGTCAGCCTCGCTAGTGACGGAGTCGGTCTGGTGTCAGCCTCTCCTCGTGACGGTGTCGGTCTGGTGTCAGCCTCTCCTCGTGACGGTGTCGGTCTGGTGTCAGCCTCTCCTCGTGACAGGGTCCGTCTGGTGTCAGCCTCGCTAGTGACGGTTTCGGTCTGGTGTCAGCCTCTCCTCGTGACGGTGTCAGTCTGGTGTCAGCCTCGCTAGTGACGGTGTCAGTCTGGTGTCAGCCTCGCTAGTGACGGTGTCAGTCTGGTGTCAGCCTCTCCTCGTGACGGTGTCAGTCTGGTGTCAGCCTCTCCTCGTGACGGTGTCAGTCTGGTGTCAGCCTCGCTAGTGACGGTTTCAGTCTGGTGTCAGCCTCTCCTCGTGACGGTGTCAGTCTGGTGTCAGCCTCTCCTCGTGACGGTGTCAGTCTGGTGTCAGCCTCTCCTCGTGACTGTGTCAGTCTGGTGTCAGCCTCGCTAGTGATGGTTTCAGTCTGGTGTCAGCCTCTCCTCGTGACGGTGTCCGTCTGGTGTCAGCCTCTCCTCGTGACGGTGTCAGTCTGGTGTCAGCCTCGCTAGTGACGGGGTCGGTCTGGTGTCAGCCTCTCCTCGTGACGGGGTCGGTCTGGTGTCAGCCTCTCCTCGTGACGGTGTCAGTCTGGTGTCAGCCTCTCCTCGTGACGGTGTCAGTCTGGTTTCAGCCTCGCTAGTGACGGGGTCGGTCTGGTGTCAGCCTCTCCTCGTGACGGGGTCGGTCTGGTTTCAGCCTCTCCTCGTGACGGTGTCGGTCTGGTGTCAGCCTCGCTAGTGACGGTTTCAGTCTGGTGTCAGCCTCTCCTCGTGACGGTGTCCGTCTGGTGTCAGCCTCTCCTCGTGACGGTGTCAGTCTGGTGTCAGCCTCGCTAGTGACGGGGTCGGTCTGGTGTCAGCCTCTCCTCGTGACGGGGTCGGTCTGGTGTCAGCCTCTCCTCGTGACGGTGTCGGTCTGGTGTCAGCCTCTCCTCGTGACGGGGTCCGTCTGGTGTCAGCCTCTCCTCGTGACGGGGTCGGTCTGGTGTCAGCCTCTCCTTGTGACGGGGTCGGTCTGGTGTCAGACTCGCTAGTGACGGTTTCAGTCTGGTGTCAGCCTCTCCTCGTGACAGGGTCCGTCTGGTGTCAGCCTCGCTAGTGACGGTTTCAGTCTGGTGTCAGCCTCTCCTCATGACGGTGTCTGTCTGGTGTCAGCCTCTCCTCGTGACGGTGTCAGTCTGGTGTCAGCCTCGCTAGTGACGCGGTCGGTCTGGTGTCAGCCTCTCCTCGTGACGGGGTCGGTCTGGTGTCAGCCTCTCCTCGTGACGATGTCGGTCTGGTGTCAGCCTCTCCTCGTGACGGGGTCCGTCTGGTGTCAGCCTCTCCTTGTGACGGGGTCGGTCTGGTGTCAGCCTCTCCTCGTGACGGGGTCGGTCTGGTGTCAGCCTCGCTAGTGACGGTTTCAGTCTGGTGTCAGGCTCTCCTCGTGACGGTGTCAGTCTGGTGTCAGCCTCGCTAGTGACGGTTTCAGTCTGGTGTCAGCCTCTCCTCGTGACGGTGTCAGTCTGGTGTCAGCCTCTCCTCGTGACGGTGTCAGTCTGGTGTCAGCCTCGCTAGTGACGGTTTCAGTCTGGTGTCAGCCTCTCCTCGTGACGGTGTCAGTCTGGTGTCAGCCTCTCCTCGTGACGGTGTCAGTCTGGTGTCAGCCTCGCTAGTGACGGTTTCAGTCTGGTGTCAGCCTCTCCTCGTGACGGTGTCCGTCTGGTGTCAGCCTCGCTAGTGACGGGGTCGGTCTGGTGTCAGCCTCGCTAGTGACGGGGTCGGTCTGGTGTCAGCCTCGCCTCGTGACGGTGTCGGTCTGGTGTCAGCCTCGCCTCGTGACGGTGTCGGTCTGGTGTCATCCTCGCTAGTGACGGTGTCGGTCTGGTGTCATCCTCGCCTCGTGACGGGGTCGGTCTGGTGTCAGCCTCGCTAGTGCCGGAGTCGGTCTGGTGTCAGCCTCTCCTCGTGACGGTGTCGGTCTGGTGTCAGCCTCTCCTCGTGACGGTGTAGGTCTGGTGTCAGCCTCTCCTCGTGACAGGGTCCGTCTGGTGTCAGCCTCGCTAGTGACGGTTTCGGTCTGGTGTCAGCCTCTCCTCGTGACGGTGTCAGTCTGGTGTCAGCCTCGCTAGTGACGGTGTCAGTCTGGTGTCAGCCTCGCTAGTGACGGTGTCAGTCTGGTGTCAGCCTCTCCTCGTGACGGTGTCAGTCTGGTGTCAGCCTCGCTAGTGACGGTTTCAGTCTGGTGTCAGCCTCTCCTCGTGACGGTGTCAGTCTGGTGTCAGCCTCGCTAGTGACGGGGTCGGTCTGGTGTCAGCCTCTCCTCGTGACGGGGTCGGTCTGGTGTCAGCCTCTCCTCGTGACGGGGTCCGTCTGGTGTCAGCCTCTCCTCATGACGGGGTCGGTCTGGTGTCAGCCTCGCTAGTGACGGTTTCAGTCTGGTGTCAGCCTCTCCTCGTGACGGTGTCAGTCTGGTGTCAGCCTCGCTAGTGACGGTGTCAGTCTGGTGTCAGCCTCGCTAGTGACGGTTTCAGTCTGGTGTCAGCCTCTCCTCGTGACGGTGTCAGTCTGGTGTCAGCCTCGCTAGTGACGGTGTCAGTCTGGTGTCAGCCTCGCTAGTGACGGTTTCAGTCTGGTGTCAGCCTCTCCTCGTGACGGTGTCAGTCTGGTGTCAGCCTCGCTAGTGACGGGGTCGGTCTGGTGTCAGCCTCTCCTCGTGACGGGGTCGGTCTGGTGTCAGCCTCGCTAGTGACGGTTTCAGTCTGGTGTAAGCCTCTCCTCGTGACGGTGTCAGTCTGGTGTCATCCTCGCCTCGTGACGGGGTCGGTCTGGTGTCAGCCTCGCTAGTGACGGAGTCGGTCTGGTGTCAGCCTCTCCTCGTGACGGTGTCGGTCTGGTGTCAGCCTCTCCTCGTGACGGGGTCGGTCTGGTGTCAGCCTCTCCTTGTGACGGGGTCGGTCTGGTGTCAGACTCGCTAGTGACGGTTTCAGTCTGGTGTCAGCCTCTCCTCGTGACAGGGTCCGTCTGGTGTCAGCCTCGCTAGTGACGGTTTCAGTCTGGTGTCAGCCTCTCCTCATGACGGTGTCCGTCTGGTGTCAGCCTCTCCTCGTGACGGTGTCAGTCTGGTGTCAGCCTCGCTAGTGACGCGGTCGGTCTGGTGTCAGCCTCTCCTCGTGACGGGGTCGGTCTGGTGTCAGCCTCTCCTCGTGACGGTGTCGGTCTGGTGTCAGCCTCTCCTCGTGACGGGGTCCGTCTGGTGTCAGCCTCTCCTTGTGACGGGGTCGGTCTGGTGTCAGCCTCTCCTCGTGACGGGGTCGGTCTGGTGTCAGCCTCGCTAGTGACGGTTTCAGTCTGGTGTCAGGCTCTCCTCGTGACGGTGTCAGTCTGGTGTCAGCCTCGCTAGTGACGGTTTCAGTCTGGTGTCAGCCTCTCCTCGTGACGGTGTCAGTCTGGTGTCAGCCTCTCCTCGTGACGGTGTCAGTCTGGTGTCAGCCTCGCTAGTGACGGTTTCAGTCTGGTGTCAGCCTCTCCTCGTGACGGTGTCAGTCTGGTGTCAGCCTCTCCTCGTGACGGTGTCAGTCTGGTGTCAGCCTCGCTAGTGACGGTTTCAGTCTGGTGTCAGCCTCTCCTCGTGACGGTGTCCGTCTGGTGTCAGCCTCGCTAGTGACGGGGTCGGTCTGGTGTCAGCCTCGCTAGTGACGGGGTCGGTCTGGTGTCAGCCTCGCCTCGTGACGGTGTCGGTCTGGTGTCAGCCTCGCCTCGTGACGGTGTCGGTCTGGTGTCATCCTCGCTAGTGACGGTGTCGGTCTGGTGTCATCCTCGCCTCGTGATGGGGTCGGTCTGGTGTCAGCCTCGCTAGTGACGGAGTCGGTCTGGTGTCAGCCTCTCCTCGTGACGGTGTCGGTCTGGTGTCAGCCTCTCCTCGTGACGGTGTAGGTCTGGTGTCAGCCTCTCCTCGTGACAGGGTCCGTCTGGTGTCAGCCTCGCTAGTGACGGTTTCGGTCTGGTGTCAGCCTCTCCTCGTGACGGTGTCAGTCTGGTGTCAGCCTCGCTAGTGACGGTGTCAGTCTGGTGTCAGCCTCGCTAGTGACGGTGTCAGTCTGGTGTCAGCCTCTCCTCGTGACGGTGTCAGTCTGGTGTCAGCCTCGCTAGTGACGGTTTCAGTCTGGTGTCAGCCTCTCCTCGTGACGGTGTCCGTCTGGTGTCAGCCTCTCCTCGTGACGGTGTCAGTCTGGTGTCAGCCTCGCTAGTGACGGGGTCGGTCTGGTGTCAGCCTCTCCTCGTGACGGGGTCGGTCTGGTGTCAGCCTCTCCTCGTGACGGGGTCCGTCTGGTGTCAGCCTCTCCTCGTGACGGGGTCGGTCTGGTGTCAGCCTCTCCTCGTGACGGGGTCGGTCTGGTGTCAGCCTCGCTAGTGACGGTTTCAGTCTGGTGTCAGCCTCTCCTCGTGACGGTGTCAGTCTGGTGTCAGCCTCGCTAGTGACGGTGTCAGTCTGGTGTCAGCCTCGCTAGTGACGGTGTCAGTCTGGTGTCAGCCTCGCTAGTGACGGTTTCAGTCTGGTGTCAGCCTCTCCTCGTGACGGTGTCAGTCTGGTGTCAGCCTCGCTAGTGACGGTGTCAGTCTGGTGTCAGCCTCGCTAGTGACGGTTTCAGTCTGGTGTCAGCCTCTCCTCGTGACGGTGTCAGTCTGGTGTCAGCCTCGCTAGTGACGGGGTCGGTCTGGTGTCAGCCTCTCCTCGTGACGGTGTCCGTCTGGTGTCAGCCTCGCTAGTGACGGGGTCGGTCTGGTGTCAGCCTCGCTAGTGACGGTGTCGGTCTGGTGTCATCCTCGCCTCGTGACGGGGTCGGTCTGGTGTCAGCCTCGCTAGTGACGGAGTCGGTCTGGTGTCAGCCTCTCCTCGTGACGGTGTCGGTCTGGTGTCAGCCTCTCCTCGTGACGGTGTCGGTCTGGTGTCAGCCTCTCCTCGTAACAGGGTCCGTCTGGTGTCAGCCTCGCTAGTGACGGTTTCGGTCTGGTGTCAGCCTCTCCTCGTGACGGTGTCAGTCTGGTGTCAGCCTCGCTAGTGACGGTTTCAGTCTGGTGTCAGCCTCTCCTCGTGACGGTGTCCGTCTGGTGTCAGCCTCTCCTCGTGACGGTGTCAGTCTGGTGTCAGCCTCGCTAGTGACGGGGTCGGTCTGGTGTCAGCCTCTCCTCGTGACGGGGTCCGTCTGGTGTCAGCCTCTCCTCGTGACGGTGTCAGTCTGGTGTCAGCCTCGCTAGTGACGGTTTCAGTCTGGTGTCAGCCTCTCCTCGTGACGGTGTCCGTCTGGTGTCAGCCTCGCTAGTGACGGGGTCGGTCTGGTGTCAGCCTCGCTAGTGACGGGGTCGGTCTGGTGTCAGCCTCGCCTCGTGACGGTGTCGGTCTGGTGTCAGCCTCGCCTCGTGACGGTGTCGGTCTGGTGTCAGCCTCGCTAGTGACGGAGTCGGTCTGGTGTCAGCCTCTCCTCGTGACGGGGTCGGTCTGGTGTCAGCCTCTCCTCGTGACGGTGTCGGTCTGGTGTCAGCCTCTCCTCGTGACAGGGTCCGTCTGGTGTCAGCCTCGCTAGTGACGGTTTCGGTCTGGTGTCAGCCTCTCCTCGTGACGGTGTCAGTCTGGTGTCAGCCTCGCTAGTGACGGTGTCAGTCTGGTGTCAGCCTCGCTAGTGACGGTTTCAGTCTGGTGTCAGCCTCTCCTCGTGACGGTGTCAGTCTGGTGTCAGCCTCTCCTCGTGACGGTGTCAGTCCGGTGTCAGCCTCGCTAGTGACGGTGTCAGTCTGGTGTCAGCCTCTCCTCGTGACGGTGTCAGTCTGGTGTCAGCCTCTCCTCGTGACGGTGTCAGTCTGGTGTCAGCCTCGCTAGTGACGGTTTCAGTCTGGTGTCAGCCTCTCCTCGTGACGGTGTCAGTCTGGTGTCAGCCTCTCCTCGTGACGGGGTCGGTCTGGTGTCAGCCTCTCCTCGTGACGGTGTCAGTCTGGTGTCAGCCTCGCTAGTGACGGTTTCAGTCTGGTGTCAGCCTCTCCTCGTGACGGTGTCCGTCTGGTGTCAGCCTCGCTAGTGACGGGGTCGGTCTGGTGTCAGCCTCGCTAGTGACGGGGTCGGTCTGGTGTCAGCCTCGCCTCGTGACGGTGTCGGTCTGGTGTCAGCCTCGCCTCGTGACGGTGTCAGTCTGGTGTCAGCCTCGCTAGTGACGGTTTCAGTCTGGTGTCAGCCTCTCCTCGTGACGGTGTCCGTCTGGTGTCAGCCTCTCCTCGTGACGGTGTCAGTCTGGTGTCAGCCTCGCTAGTGACGGGGTCGGTCTGGTGTCAGCCTCTCCTCGTGACGGGGTCGGTCTGGTGTCAGCCTCTCCTCGTGACGGTGTCGGTCTGGTGTCAGCCTCTCCTCGTGACGGGGTCCGTCTGGTGTCAGCCTCTCCTCGTGACGGGGTCGGTCTGGTGTCAGCCTCTCCTCGTGACGGGGTCGGTCTGGTGTCAGCCTCGCTAGTGACGGTTTCAGTCTGGTGTCAGCCTCTCCTCGTGACGGTGTCAGTCTGGTGTCAGCCTCGCTAGTGACGGTGTCAGTCTGGTGTCAGCCTCGCTAGTGACGGTTTCAGTCTGGTGTCAGCCTCTCCTCGTGACGGTGTCAGTCTGGTGTCAGCCTCGCTAGTGACAGTTTCAGTCTGGTGTCAGCCTCTCCTCGTGACGGTGTCAGTCTGGTGTCAGCCTCTCCTCGTGACGGTGTCAGTCTGGTGTCAGCCTCGCTAGTGACGGTTTCAGTCTGGTGTCAGCCTCTCCTCGTGACGGTGTCCGTCTGGTGTCAGCCTCGCTAGTGACGGGGTCGGTCTGGTGTCAGCCTCTCCTCGTGACGGGGTCGGTCTGGTGTCAGCCTCTCCTCGTGACGGGGTCCGTCTGGTGTCAGCCTCTCCTCGTGATGGGGTCGGTCTGGTGTCAGCCTCTCCTCGTGACAGGGTCCGTCTGGTGTCAGCCTCGCTAGTGACGGTTTCAGTCTGGTGTCAGCCTCTCCTCGTGACGGTGTCAGTCTGGTGTCAGCCTCGCTAGTGACGGTGTCAGTCTGGTGTCAGCCTCGCTAGTGACGGTTTCAGTCTGGTGTCAGCCTCTCCTCGTGACGGTGTCAGTCTGGTGTCAGCCTCGCTAGTGACGGTTTCAGTCTGGTGTCAGCCTCTCCTCGTGACGGTGTCAGTCTGGTGTCAGCCTCTCCTCGTGACGGTGTCAGTCTGGTGTCAGCCTCGCTAGTGACGGGGTCTGTCTGGTGTCAGCCTCTCCTCGTGACGGTGTCGGTCTGGTGTCAGCCTCTCCTCGTGACGGGGTCGGTCTGGTGTCAGCCTCTCCTCATGACGGGGTCCGTCTGGTGTCAGCCTCTCCTCGTGACGGGGTCGGTCTTGTGTCAGCCTCTCCTCGTGACGGGGTCGGTCTGGTGTAAGCCTCGCTAGTGACGGTTTCAGTCTGGTGTCAGCCTCTCCTCGTGACGGTGTCAGTCTGGTGTCAGCCTCGCTAGTGACGGTTTCAGTCTGGTGTCAGCCTCTCCTCGTGACGGTGTCAGTCTGGTGTCAGCCTCGCTAGTGATGGGGTCGGTCTGGTGTCAGCCTCTCCTCGTGACGGGGTCGGTCTGGTGTCAGCCTCTCCTCGTGACGGTGTCAGTCTGGTGTCAGCCTCGCTAGTGACGGTTTCAGTCTGGTGTCAGCCTCTCCTCGTGACGGTGTCAGTCTGGTGTCAGCTTCGCTAGTGACGGTTTCAGTCTGGTGTCAGCCTCTCCTCGTGACGGTGTCCGTCTGGTGTCAGCCTCTCCTCGTGACGGTGTCAGTCTGGTGTCAGCCTCGCTAGTGACGGGGTCGGTCTGATGTCAGCCTTTCCTCGTGACGGGGTCGGTCTGGTGTCAGCCTCTCCTCGTGACGGGGTCGGTCTGGTGTCAGCCTCTCCTCGTGATGGTGTCAGTCTGGTGTCAGCCTCGCTAGTGACGGTTTCAGTCTGGTGTCAGCCTCTCCTCGTGACGGTGTCCGTCTGGTGTCAGCCTCGCTAGTGACGGGGTCGGTCTGGTGTCAGCCTCGCTAGTGACGGGGTCGGTCTGGTGTCAGCCTCGCCTCGTGACGGTGTCGGTCTGGTGTCAGCCTCGCCTCGTGACGGTGTCGGTCTGGTGTCATCCTCGCTAGTGACGGTGTCGGTCTGGTGTCATCCTCGCCTCGTGACGGGGTCGGTCTGGTGTCAGCCTCGCTAGTGACGGAGTCGGTCTGGTGTCAGCCTCTCCTCGTGACGGTGTCGGTCTGGTGTCAGCCTCTCCTCGTGAAAGGGTCCGTCTGGTGTCAGCCTCTCCTCGTGAAAGGGTCCGTCTGGTGTCAGCCTCGCTAGTGACGGTTTCGGTCTGGTGTCAGCCTCTCCTCGTGACGGTGTCAGTCTGGTGTCAGGCTCGCTAGTGACGGTGTCAGTCTGGTGTCAGCCTCGCTAGTGACGGTGTCAGTCTGGTGTCAGCCTCTCCTCGTGACGGTGTCAGTCTGGTGTCAGCCTCGCTAGTGACGGTTTCAGTCTGGTGTCAGCCTCTCCTCGTGACGGTGTCAGTCTGGTGTCAGCCTCGCTAGTGACGGTTTCAGTCTGGTGTCAGCCTCTCCTCGTGACGGTGTCAGTCTGGTGTCAGCCTCTCCTCGTGACGGTGTCAGTCTGGTGTCAGCCTCTCCTCGTGACGGTGTCAGTCTGGTGTCAGCCTCGCTAGTGACGGTTTCAGTCTGGTGTCAGCCTCTCCTCGTGACGGTGTCCGTCTGGTGTCAGCCTCGCTAGTGACGGGGTCGGTCTGGTGTCAGCCTCGCTAGTGACTGGGTCGGTCTGGTGTCAGCCTCGCCTCGTGACGGTGTCGGTCTGGTGTCAGCCTCGCCTCGTGACGGTGTCGGTCTGGTGTCATCCTCGCTAGTGACGGTGTCGGTCTGGTGTCATCCTCGCCTCGTGACGGGGTCGGTCTGGTGTCAGCCTCGCTAGTGACGGAGTCGGTCTGGTGTCAGCCTCTCCTCGTGACGGTGTCGGTCTGGTGTCAGCCTCTCCTCGTGACGGTGTCGGTCTGGTGTCAGCCTCTCCTCGTGACAGGGTCCGTCTGGTGTCAGCCTCGCTAGTGACGGTGTCAGTCTGGTGTCAGCCTCGCTAGTGACGGTGTCAGTCTGGTGTCAGCCTCTCCTCGTGACGGTTTCAGTCTGGTGTCAGCCTCTCCTCGTGACGGTGTCAGTCTGGTGTCAGCCTCTCCTCATGACGGTGTCGGTCTGGTGTCAGCCTCTCCTCGTGACGGGGTCGGTCTGGTGTCAGCCTCTCCTCGTGACGGGGTCGGTCTGGTGTCAGCCTCTCCTCGTGACGGGGTCGGTCTGGTGTCAGCCTCGCTAGTGACGGTTTCAGTCTGGTGTCAGCCTCTCCTCGTGACGGTGTCAGTCTGGTGTCAGCCTCGCTAGTGACGGTGTCAGTCTGGTGTCAGCCTCGCTAGTGACGGTTTCAGTCTGGTGTCAGCCTCTCCTCGTGACGGTGTCAGTCTGGTGTCAGCCTCGCTAGTGACGGGGTCGGTCTGGTGTCAGCCTCTCCTCGTGACGGGGTCGGTCTGGTGTCAGCCTCTCCTCGTGACGGTGTCGGTCTGGTGTCAGCCTCTCCTCGTGACGGGGTCCGTCTGGTGTCAGCCTCGCTAGTGACGGGGTCGGTCTGGTGTCAGCCTCGCTAGTGACGGGGTCGGTCTGGTGTCAGCCTCGCCTCGTGACGGTGTCGGTCTGGTGTCAGCCTCGCCTCGTGACGGTGTCGGTCTGGTGTCATCCTCGCTAGTGACGGTGTCGGTCTGGTGTCATCCTCGCCTCGTGACGGGGTCGGTCTGGTGTCAGCCTCGCTAGTGACGGAGTCGGTCTGGTGTCAGCCTCTCCTCGTGACGGTGTCGGTCTGGTGTCAGCCTCTCCTCGTGAAAGGGTCCGTCTGGTGTCAGCCTCTCCTCGTGAAAGGGTCCGTCTGGTGTCAGCCTCGCTAGTGACGGTTTCGGTCTGGTGTCAGCCTCTCCTCGTGACAGTGTCGGTCTGGTGTCAGCCTCTCCTCGTGACGGGGTCGGTCTGGTGTCAGCCTCTCCTCGTGACGGGGTCGGTCTGGTGTCAGCCTCTCCTCGTGACGGAGTCGGTCTGGTGTCAGCCTCGCTAGTGACGGTTTCAGTCTGGTGTCAGCCTCTCCTCGTGACGGTGTCAGTCTGGTGTCAGCCTCGCTAGTGACGGTGTCAGTCTGGTGTCAGCCTCGCTAGTGACGGTTTCAGTCTGGTGTCAGCCTCTCCTCGTGACGGTGTCAGTCTGGTGTCAGCCTCGCTAGTGACGGTTTCAGTCTGGTGTCAGCCTCTCCTCGTGACGGTGTCAGTCTGGTGTCAGCTTCGCTAGTGACGGTTTCAGTCTGGTGTCAGCCTCTCCTCGTGACGGTGTCTGTCTGGTGTCAGCCTCTCCTCGTGACGGTGTCAGTCTGGTGTCAGCCTCGCTAGTGACGGGGTCGGTCTGATGTCAGCCTTTCCTCGTGACGGGGTCGGTCTGGTGTCAGCCTCTCCTCGTGACGGGGTCGGTCTGGTGTCAGCCTCTCCTCGTGATGGTGTCAGTCTGGTGTCAGCCTCGCTAGTGACGGT